>NC_061111.1:160866255-161220645 GCF_002878395.1 Capsicum annuum | reverse complement strand
ATATATATATATATATATATATATATATATATATATATTGATAGATAGAGAGAGAGAGCGCATCTTTAATTAGGAGTGGACCTAGTATTTGAAATATATTAAGGTTCGATCAAATTGATAATTTTGATTCAAACTCTACATTTATCTTAAGAAATGTTGGGTTCAAAATCGAGAGGGCATTAGGCGGAAGCTTAAAGTTTGCAAACCATAGAGATATAAATCAGATGACAAAGAAAAACATACTAAAAACATATTATTGATATGGTTGGTCAAACGACATACATTGAGAACTAATATTGAAAAAAATATAAAATCTATTGGGAGAAATCTCCCTCTAAATTAGACTCTTTAATAACTACATTGCGGATACTATTGTGTTATGATATGAAAAGGAGGGTCTTCTATTTATAGAGTTCCAAAACCCTTCCTCCAAGAAAGAGGTTTGTCAAATATGGAAAAGTTTTATATTTTCCTTTCATGAAAGTAAAAGTAATTATGGTATTACTTTTATTTTTCTTTCAAGAAAAGTAAAACTTAAACTTGATAAGAAAATCAAGGCAAAAATCCTAACAAATCTCACCTTTTTGGCTTGATTTTCTTGACATAATTTGATCCACCTTCTTCGCATGCATGATCTTCGTTCTTTACATATATTCATCATTGCTGCTTGTTATGGTTAAAAATAAGATTTAAAATATTATGGTTAAATGTGGGTTAAAAATAATTTTTTATTTTTATTTTTAGAGATGCAGCTATGGGTGTCAAGTGGGCCGGGCCGGGCCGAATCAACCCGAAAACGGCCTGTGAAATTTAGTCGGGTTGTGAGCCGGTCCGGGTCCGAGTTCAAAAGTAAATTTTTTAAAAACAACCCTGAACCGGCCCACTTAGTCTAACCCGGTCTAACCCACCTAAACCCGATCAAATCCGGTTAAAAATCTGGTCAAAAATAAAAAAAAATAAAAAATTCCAATATACGCTATAGATACCCAACTATATACATTTCAAATACTACATTAGAATTTAAAAAATATATACACATATACACAATTACACATGTAATCGTGTATACGACTATACGTTAGTTAAATATACATATTACTCTAAATAGAACATATACTACAAGATATATACTACAATATAATGATATATATAATAATTTATAAAATATATACACATGTATACGTTAAATATATACGTCTATAAAAGATATATACACATATATACGTACCATTCAATATATACGTACTACTTTAAATAAAATATACTACAATATATATACTACAATATATATACACACTATATACATAGTTATATACTAATTTATAAAACATATACTTATGTATACATTAAATATATACGTCTATAAAAGATATATACACATATATGTGTACCATTTAATATATACGCACTACTTTTGATAAATATACAACAATATATATATACTACAATATATACACACACTATAGATATAGTTATACACTAATTTATAAAATATATACTCATGTATACGTAAAATATATACGTCAATAGAAGATATATACACATGTATACGTACCATTCAATATATACATACTAATTTAAATAAAATATACTACAATATATAGACACACTATATATATAGTTATACACTAATTTATAAAACATATACATATGTATACGTTAAATATATACGTCTATAGAAGATATATAAACATATATATATACCATTCAATATATACGTACTACTTTAAATAAAATATACAACAATATATAGACACACTATATATATAGTTATACACTAATTTATAAAACATATACACATGTATACGTTAAATATATACGTCAATAGAAGATATATACACATATATACGAATCATTCAATATATCGTACTACTTTAAATAAAATATACTACAATATACACACACACACTATATATATAGTTATATACTAATTTATAAAACATATACACATGTATACGTTAAATATATACGTCTATAGAAAATATATACACATATATACGTACCATTCAATATATACATACTACTTTAAATAAAATATACTACAATATATATATACCACAATATACACACACACACACTATATATAGTTATACACTAATTTATAAAACACATACACATGTATACGTTAAATGTAAACGTTAATAGAAGATACATACACATATATACGTACCATTCAATATATACGTACTACTTTAAATAAAATATACTACAATATATATATACTACAATATATATACACACACTATATATATAGTTATACATTAATTTATAAAACATATACACATGTATACGTTAAATATAGACGTCAATAGAAGATATATACATATATATATATATGTACCAATCAATATATACGTACTACTTTAAATAAAATATATTACAATATATATATACTACAATATATACACCCACTATATATATAATTATACACTAATTTATGAAACATATCCATATGTATACGTTAAATATATACGTCAATAGAAGATATATACACATATATACGTACCATTCAATATATACGTACTACTTTAAATAAAATATATTACAATATATATATATATAGTACAATATATACACACACTATATATATAGTTATACACTAATTTATAAAACATATACATATGTATACATTAAATATATACGTCAATAGAAGATATATACACATATATATGTACCATTCAATATATACGTTAAATTTATACTATTTTAGAAAATTATACACTATTTTAAATAAAACATATGCTACTTAATATAATAAATTAACAATAGTATAATACTTAATAGTAAATTAATAATATATTAAAACTAAGTTTTTAATTTAACTTAGAAATTCAATTTAAATCATTAAATGGAAAAAATTACAAAGAAAGGACTAAGGAATCAATGAATGTTGAATTTTATTTATTGCAAAATGATCCAAAATTTATAATTTACATGAATGAAAAATCTACAAATTTTGCATCTTCTCCAACTCACTTATGTTAATATTAACGGAAACTTGCATAGGATAGTCAAAGTCAACGGAGGCAAAACCATGCATTGGACTTGATTCTGCTGAGTTCTTCTGTGAAAACATAATCTCTTCAAGTCTCTGTTCGTCGTTCGAATCCGCTTTCATTCCTTGATTTCTTCATTCGGCTCTAATCCAATCTCTGAGGCAAACGAGAACATTCATCGCATTGCTCCAAGTTGCTGTTGTCCTTAACTAAAAGCGCTCTCCGATGCAACTATTGACATTGGAACATTCAAGATATCTCTAGCTAATCTTGAAAGCATAGGATATTGTGTTTCATTACTCTTCCACCAATCCAATGCGTTGATCTGTCATCTGCGATCCTCTAGCGGCGATCAAAGACAATACTTAAGCTCTTCCCGATAAGTTGACGTGTAAGCTCCCTCCTCGATACGGTTCTAACAATTTAAATCATAAAAGTGATCAGGAAAATCACTATGTGCCGGCCTTTTAGAAGATGATGACTCCTCGGGAGGATGAGGAGCGACAGTTGGAGTGATATTTGTAGTTACGGCTAAATCAACTAAATCAGCATAGTGATTATATAATTTATCAATGTATTCATTCGCATCACCATAGCCGTCCACAAATCAGGTTGTACTTGTTGAGAATTATTGTTAGTATTTATTTTTAAATTAACATAAATAATAGTACTAAAGGGGCACATAGTATTATATTTCATGCACGGATTAAGCATAGCACCAACCAAGTAAAAAAATATTTTTTAAATTTAGCAAACATGGCACTAACAACATCTTTGTAACCTTCTTTATTTTTATTCTTTGAGTAAAGCAGAAATATCGGTTATATATGCCAAAATGTTACAAACAGTAGGATAATAAGCACCGAAAAATTCAACCATAGTTATATAAAATTTTTCCAAAAACTTAACAAGATCATTAATTACAACCCAATCAGAATCATGTAACATGCAATCAGCAAAATCAACAAATGAACCACAATATTGGTTAAAAGATAGTGTAATAGGAACTCTATATTTATAACAAGTTTTTAAAAAATCATACGTAACATTCCATCTAGTTTCACATTCTTCAAGCATCAATATCGGTGCAAGTTCATTTTGTTCACATTTAAGTTTGAAGTCTCTAATTCTACTTCTATGATTATTTCTTTGAATAAAATCAACGGCAAGCCAAATTTTTTCAATATAAAACTCAAAAAACTCAAGACCATCTCTTACAATTAAATTATATATATGACATGCACACTTAATATGAAAAATTTCAAGCAACGACGGAGATAGCTTAGATTTTAATTTTGTTATAGCAGTCTTATTGTTAGAAGCATTATCAAAAGCAATACATAAGATTTTATTTTCGATACCATAAAATTCTACAACTTTAGCAATCGAATCAACAATAAAATTTTCAGTATGTTTACGATCTTCATCATATAAAAAAGCAAGAATACGTTTTTGCATAATAAAACTACTATCTATCCAGTGACAAGTAATAGTTAATAATCATTTTTATTTATAGCACGCCCAAGATCAGAAGCTAGGGATATTCTACATTGAATATTTTTTAACAATGTTGATAAATAAAAATAATATTGTGAATGAAGTCTAAAATTATCGGTCCGACAAGTACTTCTAGACATTAAACATAGGATTATAAATAGATTGAATATAATGAATAAAGGCATCAGAAGAAGGAAAACTGAAAGGCAAACAACCCACAACTACCATTTTAGCTATTTCTTCTCAGTCCCTTAATTTATTATACTTCTTCATTACCTGACCGGTTGCTGGGTCCACTCTAGTTTGCGTTGGCCCACCAACATCTGCACAACCTCGTGCAATATTTAAATCTCTTTCGTGAGCATCACCTACCTCTTGCTTGCTCTACTTTTATGCTTATATATTTGTTTACAAATATTGCATTGCACCTCAGTATCTGATATACGTTCAAAAAATTATCATGCAATACTAGTTGTTTTACGAGCTCTTGGGGCACGGGGAGGACTGGGAGGGAGATTAACCGATTCAGATTTAATGTTAACATTTCCTACTGCGGGTGTCTCACCAATATTTTCATCATCTTCATCTAAATTAACCGCATCTACTTCATTTTCTTCTTCTATATCATAATTTTTCTGAGCTTCTACATAATCTATATCGTGGGCACCTACACCTAAAGGTATGTCTACTTCTTCCTCAAAAGGTTGACTAAGCAGTGCCGGAGGCACACGGGTATATATACTACTTGAAGTACCTCTACCGCTAGTAATTCGCTTTTTACTACCACTACGCTTTCGGAATAAAAATTTTTAACACCTTTAGTACCGAGGTTTCTTAATTTATCCATAATATAAATTAAACCAAAAAAATTCAAAATGCACAAATATAATAAAATTCAATATTCAACAATTAATACACTAAATAAAAATTAAATGTAAGAGATGGAACGACAATACCAAATTTTGAAAGTATTCGAAGGTTGCGACTTTAGAAACTTCCACTCGTACTTTATAATCACAAAATTAAAAAAATTAAAGTGAGCACTTTAGAAAATTAAAATATAGAATGTTTGAGAATTGAGATTTGAGAGAGAATGAGAATTGAGAAAATGAAAAATTTTGTGGAAAATGATTTGAAAGTGTAGGGTATTTATAAGAATTTTTTTGGGGTTAAAAAATAATTTTAAAAGTAAATTATTTTTTTATTAATAAAAAAGTCCAAACTAGCCGTTTGGACCCAAAACCGGCTATATAGCCGTTGGGCCAACGGCTAGTTTAGGCCCAACGGTCCAAAGCCCAATTTTTTTTAAAGTAAACCGGGCTGGTTAACCAGTGGGCCCGGATCGGGCTTGGTCCGAGCTAGGTTAACCAGGCCCAATCAAAAAAATAAACCGGCCCAGTACCCGGTACCCTACAACCCATGGGCTGACCGGGCCGAGTCAAATCGGTGCGGTTTTCTTAAATGGGCTTGTACGAGCCGGGTCAACCCGACCCATTTGACAGACTTAGATGCAGCAATAGTTATGTTGAAATATGCGTAAAACTTCTTATCCATATGTAGTTGAACAAAAGATCCTCATTATCATCAAACTGATTGCAAATTGATTTGAACTGTTGAGTTCAAGTTGAAAGTGTGAATGAAAAATGAAGGGAATTAGTGGATGGAAAGTGAAAACACACATAAAAGGAAAGTGTGCTCACAATAAGAAAAGTCTACTAATTCTCCCACATTGGTGGGAGAATGAAAATTTCATGTGTTCTTATTAAGAAACGCAACTCCACATGGATAGTGAGGCAATAATCAAGAGGTGCCTCGCACCGTCGTTGTTGCTCGCTCGGCTCACCTTCGGCTTCGGAAAATTTTCTTGACATAATTTTATCCACCTTCTTCGCATGCATGATCTTCGTTCTTTACATAATCTTCATTACTGTTGTCTTCCATGGTTAAAAATAAGATTTAAAATATTATGGTTAAAAGTGTGAATGGAATATGGAGGAAATTAGTGGAAGAAAAGTGAAAACACACATAAAAGGAAACTGTGTTCGCAATAAGGAAAGTCTACTAATTCTCCCACATTGTTGGGATAATGAAAATTTCATGTTTTTTTTACTAAGAAACACAAGTCCATTTGGATAGTGAGGCAAGAACCAGGAGGTGCCTCGCATCGTCGTTGTCATCGCTCGCTCGACTTGGCTTTGGATTTGGATTTGAATTTGAAAAATGATCGATCGATGAGATTAATTTTTTGGACAAAATTTATTTAAAACTTGAAAAAAAATCCAGTCCAAAATTTCAAGAAAAAATGCAACAATTTTTTCTCCATTAACGTGCATGCAGAAGCAAGAAGCATGCAGAAACGCTTAAAGTTGCTCCGAAGGGATACAACTCTTCGAGTAAAAAGACACACTATTTTGAAAAATGGGATGACTGTTTGGATGGTTTAGACTGTTCGAAAAAGACATACTGTTTTGAATGAACAGACATGACTATTCCAAAAATATACACCTTTCCTATGAATCATTGCCTCCTTTTCGAAGAGGCACTTCGTGGCTATATATACCTGCATTTTTCCACAGGTTTAGTAGGAAAAAATCCTGCATAAGAAAATATTTTTCTTGTTTCTAAAAACTCCATGTGATCATCTCCTGTTGAGTGAGTTCGATGAAAACCAGAACGTTTGAGGTACCACTACATTCTGGTTGTGAAGCCATTTTATCCTGGAATAAAAATTTCGCAACCTCAGGTACTTGAGGGGAATTATTTCCTTAAGAAAACTCCGTGAATTCGGAGGACTTGGCTCTATTCTGCTTCATCCATTTTCTTTAAAATACAGATTAACACACTTATATTGAAAGGTCATTTTGATCTTGTGTTGAAGGTGTTAAAAACTTCTAATTTTTCTTGACAAGTTTGTTCTTGAACTTAGTCGAAGTTTATGCGAAGTAACGTACAAATTGTATACCCAAAGCAACAATCTTAAGGAATTAACTTAGAATTTGTATTGTTTGGTTTCTGGAGATAAAAGATTTATGATTTCTACTCCGTTTGATCTTAATAAGTGATTTGGAAAAATAAAAACTTCATCACACGTAAAAGGTCATTCGGTTAACGATTGGAAGACATAAAAACTTCATCATTAAACTAGAAACATGCAGTATTTATAAGTTGCTACGAACTTGTAATTAGTATATTTTTATACTAAAGTTGACTGTCATTTTATGACAGGAAAAATGACTACATACGGTCATGTTAATGATGTTGGGACAAGTGTGGTAGCAACGAATGTTGCTACAACTAGTCGTACAGTGCTCAACAGGTAATAGCACCAACGGAGAAATCCACAAAATTCACAGGTGTTGATTTTAAAAGGTGGAAACAAAAGAAGTTTTTCTACCTTACAATCTTGTGTCTTCAAATATTTATATCTGAAAAAGCTCCAGAACTGCCCGAAGAAACTTCGGACCAGGAGCGATTTGTCATTATGGAGGCGTACAAACATTCTGATTTTCTATGCATGAATTACATTCTAAGTGGCTTCCAAGATGACCTATACAAATGTATAGTGGAATGAAGATGTGGAAAGAAAATACAAGACTGAGGATGCTAGAACCAAAAAGTTCTTTATTGCACGATTCCTTGAGTATATGATTAACAGCAAGTCTGTCGTATCTCAAGTACAGGAATTGCAAGTTATTATCCATGATCTCCTTGCGGAAGGTATGGGTTTGGTAAATACCTTAGTTGGACATGTTGAAAATGTTCTTAATGTTCACATGAACTTTATTGTTGGTTTGATTGTAAACGAGGCATTTCAAGTCGCAGCAATAATAGAGAAGTTGCCACCTATGTGGAAGGATTTTAAGAACTACTTGAAATATAAATAAAAGGAGATGACAGTCGAAGATTTCATAGTGAGGCTGTACATTGAAGAAGACAACAAAACTACAAAAATAAGGTCGAAAGAAAATTCTGCAATGAGCGGAGCAAACATTGTAGAAGACAACCACAATAACTCAAAAAATAGAAGAAAGATGGACAAGAAATCAATCAATCTAAGAAGAAATTCATGGAGAAATGCTTTAATTGTGGCAAGATTGACCACAATTCAACAGATTTTCATGCCCCAAAGAAAGGCAAAAAGAAAGACTAAGCAAATATGGCTGAATCCAAGAACAAAATGGACGATCTGTGTGCCATGCTATTTGAATATAACTTAGTGGGAAATACTCGAGAATGATGGATGGATTCTGGTGCCACCCACCACATTTGTACAAATAAAGAGTTGTTTGCTGAATTTGCTCCGGCTCAAGGCGAAGAGAAGATCTATATGGCAAACTCCGCAACAGCAAAAGTTGAAGGAGCAAGAAAAGTTTGCCTGAAAAAAATCAGACAAAGTGTTGACTCTTAACCATGTCATGTATGTATCGTAGTTAAGGAAAAACTTGAATTTTGTATCACTTCTTGGTAAAAATGGATTCAAATATGTATTTATTTTTGAAAAAATTGTACTTAGCAAAGGAGAAGTGCATGTAGGAAAAGGCTACTTACTGAGGGCCTATTCGAAATGAATGAAATAACAGTTGAAATCAATAAAATTTAAGTTTCTTCTTACTTGCTTAAGTATAATGAATCGTGGCATGAACGATTAGGTAGTTTCAATTACAAAACTTTGCGAAAACTGATTAACTTAGAAGTTTTGCCAAACTTTGAGTGCAATAAATCAAAATATCAAACTTGTGTAGAATCTAAGCATGCCAAGCATCTGTATAAGTGTGTTGAAAGGAATTCCAATTCCTTAGACTTAATCCACACTAACATTTGTGATATAAAGTCAACACCATCTCGTGGTGGGAAAAAGTATTTTATAACTTTTATTGATGATTGCACTAGTTACTGTTATGTCTATTTGCTAAACAATAAGGATGAAACAATAGATGCGTTTAGGCTACATAAAACAAAAGTTGAAAATCAGTTAGAGAAAAAGATCAAAACGATAAGAAGTGATAGGGGTGGAGAATATGAATCTCACTTTGGTGAAATTTTTATAGAAAATGAAATTGTCCATCAAACTACGGCCCCGTATTCACCTCAATCTAATGGAATTTTGGAAAGGAAAAACTAAACCTTACAGTAAATGATGAATGTCTTACTTATAAGTTCAGGTTTACCGCAAAACTTGTAGGGGGGAAGCTATCCTTATAGCTAATCGAATACTCAATAGAGTACCCCACAGTAAGACACTATCAATTACATATGAAAAATGAAATAGACACTATCCATTCCATATGAAAAATAGAAAGGAATAAAATCCAACTTGAAATATTTCAAAGTGTGGGGGTGTCTAGCAAAAGTCCAAGTTCCTACGCCTAAAAGGGTGAAAATAGAACCTAAGACAGTAGATTCCGTGTTCATAGAATATGCTAAAAATAGTAAAGCATGTCGGTTTTTGGTTCATAAATTTGAACATTCGAATATCACTGAAAATACGATTATTGAATCAGATAATGCTGAATTCTTTAGACATATTTATCCGTATAAAACTAGACATGAATAGTCTAGTGGAGGGTCCAAACGAACTCTAGATAAACCAAGTAAGGATGTACATAATGATGAGAATCCAAGACGTAGTACACATCAAAGAACATCAACTTCGTTAACATTAAATTTTGTAACATTTCTCTTACAAAATGAGCCTCAAACATTAAAGAAGTGATGGCGTCTTCAGACTCATCCTTTTGTAAAGAGGCAGTCAATAGTGAGATTTATTCAATCTTAGGCAATCATACGTAGGAGTTGGTTAATCTTCCTCCAGGAAATAAATCTTAAGTTCTAAATGAATCTTTAAAGAAAAATGAAAGCGAATGGTACTATTGACAAATATAAGGCAAGACTTGGAGTAAAAGGCTTAAAATAGAAAGAAGGCCTTGATTACTTTGACACATACTCGCCAGTAATAAGGATAACGTCAAATTGGATGTTAATTATCTTGGCAGCGGTATATGTCCTTGAAATCCATAAAATGGAAGTGAAAACAACATTCCTAAATGGAGAATTGAGGAAGAAATTTACATGGAACAACGTGATGGTTTTATGATTCCAAGTAAATAAAAGAAGGTGTGTAAACTTTTTAAGTCACTTTATAGACAAAAACAAGCACCTAAACAGTGGCATGCGAAGTTTGACCAAACCATGTTGGCAAACAGGTTTAAGATAAACGAATGTGATAAATGTTCTTACATTAAAGACACTCCAAATAACAAGGTCATTGTTTGTTTGTATGTGGATGATATGTTGATCATTAGTAGAGACATTTTTGACATAAATTCTACAAAATGAATGTTTGAGAGCAAGTTTGATATGAAAGACCGTGGACTTACGGATGTGATCTTAGGGATAAGAATTCATAGAACTCCATAAGGGTTGGCATTGTCATAGTCTCATTACATCAAATAAGTCATTGACAAGTTGAAGTATTTAGAATTTGGTATTGCCAAGACTCCATTGGACCTGAGCTTTGCACTTCAAAAAAATGAAGGTGAAAGTGACTCATAGTTGGACTATGCAAGAGTGTTGGGATGTTTGATATATATCATTAATTGTACACGGTCAAACATAGCATGACTATTAGTAAGTTAAGTCGGTACATGAGTAATCCCAATAAAACTCATTGGATGGCAATGAAAAGAATATTGGGGTATCTTAAATACACTCAAGACTACTCTTTGCATTATAATAAATATCTCGCGGTACTTGAAGGATATAGTCATGCAAATTGGATCACCAGATGAAATGAAGTAAAATCCATGAGTAGATATGTATATACTATAGGCAGAGGAGTAGTCACATGAAAATCATCCAAATAGATATGTATTGCATTCTCCACAATGGAATTTGAGTTTATCACATTAGATAAAGTTGGTAAAGAAGCAGAATGGCTTCGCAATTTCTTGAAAGATATTCCTTATTGGCCCAAACCATTGGTACCAGTATGTATACACTATGATAGCCAAGCGGCAATAGGCACTACCAGAAATTAGGTCTATGTGACGGTTGCAAAACCATTGCAATAGGCTAAAAAACCGTTGCCATAGACCTATCGCAACGGTTTGGTAAGCGTCCGATAGGTCTATGGCAACGGTTGTCTAAACCGTTGCCATAGGTCAAGCTATGGCGACGATATTTGTTAACCGTTCCCATAGATAGATCTATTGCAACGATATTTTTTGACTTATTGAGACACCTATTTTTGTCTATTGCAGCAGTTACGAACCGTCACAATAAATGCTATTGCAACGGTTAGTAACCGTTGCAATAGCATCTATTGCGGCGCTTTTATTATTCTATTGCAACACTTTTGACTACCTATTACAACTATTTCATTACCTATTGGAACGCCTATTTTCATCTAGTGCAACGGTTCGTAACCGTTGTAATAGATTCTATTGCAACGACATTGAACCATTGCAATAGCATCTATTGCGACGACATTAAACCGTTGTAATTGCCACATGACATTAAATTGAAATAATTTATATAAATAGTCGTATTAATATAAATTTTTATCTACATACATAATAAATTATAACACAATATATAAACATCACAAAACAAAATCATTCATTAATAATCTCATAATTCAAAATATGCAACAATCTAGTAATTTAAACAAGTCCAAATAAGTTTCAAAAAATTCAACACAAAACTATTGATATTAGAGCATTTATCCACAACTCAAAAATCTTCTCAAGTAAGATCAATGTCTTCGTCATTTTCTTCATCTCTTTATTTTGGACACCTATAAAAAGAGAACAAATAATATAAATTAGCACTTAAATGACAACATAAAAAGGACTATTCCACAACAAAATAAGTAGATAATCTGATTATTAGTTACTTGTATTGATCAATACAATAGTTAGTTTGTTACATCTCCCTTCAACAGAATCAACTACTGCTGGAAGAGAAATACTCAAACTTAAAAGAGTGAGCGAAAACTCAAAGTTAGGGAAGGAGTTCCAGCCTTGAGAAACACTGGGTTCACCGAAATGACCTCAGAATTAGTAACCAGTCCAGCCTTAACTATATCAAACTCAGACTCCCTAAAATTTGTAATAACTTTAATACTCTTCATCAATTCTCCATAGCAGTATTATCATACAATTTAGAGCCATGTCCAGGCATTCCAACAGCCTTAATCACCATATGCCAAGGTTTCTAATCAGCATAGAACACTCTTAAACTCATCATTAGTTGAAGCCTTTCATCCATCATAAACCCAACATTTAACTCTTCAAATTCTTTCAACTCCACAAACTTCTTCATCCCATCAAATCCACCAACCTCTTCATCAGGCACATACACAATCTGAACATTTCTCAAAGGTACAAAATTTGGATCAAAGTTTTGAATCACCTTGATTGCTTCCAAATAATGCATGCCTATACACTTATCATCCTGCACACGTGCAAAGATTTTTCCATTGGAAGTCATGCGAGTGGGAAAAGACAGGTGGGTCCATTTGTCAAGCTCGGTAGGGACGGAATCAAGATGGGAGTTGAAGATAATGGAGGGAAGTGAAGGGATGGAATCAAGTTGAAGTGTAGCAGGTACAGGAGCTACATCAATGCTCAAAACTATTGGCAATTACCCTAGACAAAAAAGGTGACATGCTCACTCTAATCTCAAATGATTTGTTGAGGTAGTCAACCTTAGAATACCATGCCACAATATCAAACTATCACCATCTAATCAGCAGCAGGCATACACTAAAAGCAAGAGAAGTTCTACCAACAGATAGTTACTACCAACAAATCAAGAAATATAAACTAACCTTGATTGTTACTACCAACAGATGGATGGTTTATTGGTTGATTAGCAAGGGCTTCTCCTGACGAATGAACATTGAATCCTAGCATATTAGGATCAAGTGTTAATTCTGGATTTAGACGCTGAAGTTGTGCAATGATGTTCATTGTAACTTCACGCTCAATGATATCTCTTTGAGCATTTATTCTTTGTTGCATCCTCTCTTCTAGTTTATCCAATCTCTTCTCCACTAGTTCATCAGGTTTTGAAGAGGATCCAGAATCACTTGCTTTTTGTTTCAAAAGAGTTTTGGTAACACCGCATCCGAGTAGTCTTACTCGACTAGGATGATTAGGCCCCATAACTGTGGTGAATGCATCAGTTGATTGAGTACCATCTTCACTTTCTTGAGTCTCTACTCTCTCCATTTCAACCTACACATCGAATTCAAGAGCAAGTAAATTTAGTTGATTCAATATTTAAGAAAACAATGATCTTGATCAATTTTGAAATAAAAAATTTCATACTATTTTGCTTGTAATCTCTTCAGATGTTTCCTTATATACTCGATCATGTTTTATTCTTCTAGTAGCCACAAAGAATTTCTTATTCGACAAAGCACCTGAATTTTCCTTTATTTTTTCCTAGTTTCATGCAAGTCAGCATTAAAACTGTATTTTGTCATAATCAAGACCCAAATCTCTTATCACATTTCTAGCCTTATTGAAAGATTCTGGTATTTGAGAAAGGGGAAAGTCCTCTTTTATCAACACTAAGAGATCTAAAAATGTTGCATTACTCAACCCATGCAATGATTTAAACAAGAACAACGGAATAGTGAAACTCAACTTACTAAAATTCTCACACCCTGGATATAATTGTTGTTTTCTCCTTCCTCTAATAATTTAAAATATTTAGTTGCATCTTCAGGTAATCGCTCTCCAACTCCTTCTCCATGCCTCGATTTAGCATCTATATTTCTAAACGTATCGTGAAGTAGTCCATCAATATCATCACGCATATTAGAACCTTCATCATCATTGATTGGATGATGTGTCTTTCTCGAGGAAGCGCTTTCTCCATGGAAAATCCATTTGGTATAACTAGGAAGAAACCTTCTAGAGTCTATAATGCCAATGTTGATTCTTGTAGTCTCTACAAGTACATAATATCTAATTTCCTTAAGCAGCTCGTTCAAATGCCTTTTCAAGAAAATATTTCACTCCATGCTCGAACTCATCAAACCATATTAAATAATTCATCCAACTTTTATCTTCACTATCCATTAAGATCCTACATATATAACACATCAAAATCACCAAAATTATGATTCATGCTAAGCTAAAATATGAACATTGTAAATCACGTGAAATAGGAAGCCAAGAAACTTGCACAAAAATGTTAACAAGTTTAACAAACATAAGCAATTCATACTAAGAACACTTCACCAAATAGAAGAACAAAATTATTAGGTTTTTGAGATTGCAAACTTAATGATATCTCTTACCTAGGTTGCTTAGACTCTTAAAAAATGTGAACCAACAACAACAATATCAATGAACCCAAGTAGCGTAACTAGAACCCACAAGCAATCAATCCCCAAAAAACTATAATCAAGTAAAAAAAATATTCAAAACAACTTAAAAAGAAACTGCTCATTGTCTTACATCAACTTGGTGTGCTTGCTTTCAAGACTCAAGAGTACCTTTGAAAGGTGGGCTTGATTTTATCAGTTGATTTAGGGTTTCTTTACGGTTAATAGCTTTAAAACTTCTCTTAATAGTCTATTTTTTTTTATATGTAAGTTAATAGTTCAAAACTTTAAAATTTGTCATTTGAGCTCTCCCACCTCCCAAAAATTAAAGTCTTCCTCATCTCCATTCTATTGTAGGGTGTTATCTAGGATGCAGAGGAAGAGAATCATTGTACACACTTGCATACACTTCATGTAAAAACATGAAATTCTTTCTCCCATTTCTATTATCCAGGGTTACTTTCCTATCTGTTTCTACCAAGTACCAACTACAGTGAAGAACAAAAAAAATGACAGAATTATATTTTTAACTGCAGTATCAAATCATTTGATGATACTGGTATGTATATGTATAGATAATCAAGGAACTGAATTGACTTGTAGATTTGAAAATATTACTGGAATAGAATAAAACACCATTAACTCCACTGAGTTACTGGAGTGCGAGTAGTCCAATACCTACCTGAATAAAATTATCCCATAAAGTGAGTCTTAGCAGGACTAAGGGGTTTCAATATAAGTCCTTTTCTAGTCAAGGATACCAGATATAAATCAACATAATTAAAGAGCAACACAAATGTGTACCAGCAAAGGATAGTAATATCACCGTCTCTTAAGCTCAGAAAAGTGAATGGTAACTTTTTTAGTTCCTGATCTCACAGATTTATGATGCAAAGATAGGATATATTTGGATGGACAGTCATGAAATACCAGACCTATATGGCCAAGTTCCATATCAGTTTCCATACCAGATTACCATCAACCAGAACTATTCATGTTCACTATTTATGTACCAGATATTCCAAGCACTCATATACCAGCAAAATGTGTAATAAAATCCTACCACTGTGACATATACAGATTTAAACTTAATATTCTAATAAATATAGTACCTTTCCTCAACTTGTATGATCTGTTTCAGTTTAGAAAACCTAACTCGATTAACTTTTCATGTACTGTTAGACATCTCTAACCTATTTTTCTTGGACATCTCAAAAATGTACCAAAAGTAGTAGTACATTTTTGGATGATCCAACACAGATACAACAATTATTTTAGAGAGTGAGATTTCGAGCAACATGAAGTAGAGAAGTCGAAGCAATGATAATCAAAACCTCTTTTACATTACTAACCGTACCAATTTTGAGCAACATAAAGCAGTGATAATCAAAATCTTTTTTACATTATCTAACATAGTAATGCCAGTAACAACGTTTTCCGTTGTTAACATAGTTTCGTACAGCCACATAAACCAGAGAAGTTGAAGAAATATCAAGCACAATCATAGTTCCAAAAGACTCAACTTTATCACTAAAATCAAACAGAAGAAGACATAACATAACATAAAACTAGCAAAATTTCTTAAAGAAAAGCTTAACATCAGATGCAATCACATAATTCATAGATATGCGACATTTCCACCTTCATATACAATGTGAACTGTGGCTGCCTAGCCAGTACTTTTTATAAATTATGGCTCTAAGAATTGAATGATGAACACAGTTAAAGTAGAACATTACAAAATTATGGATGATACAAAAGGTGATCACCCCAAAATCTGATTCATTTGCATAAGGAATAATATATCATTCAATCAAGTTCTATACCTCATACTCGATTTGCCAACTACCATAGAGCAATCGGACGGACAGTTCCCTTGGCTTCTCCATGATCATTTACAAATATTAGTTCAATGCGCCTTATTTTATGAAATGTTCTCTTCCAAATAGAAAAATTCCCCCAAAGTGAAAAATCCTATCTAGAAACATAACTTTCCTTCGGATTGCAATTCCAAATTCTAATAGCTATATGCTCTCAAACTAATAAAAATGATTTTCAGCTCCCCAAAATGGAATCATACACCAGAAGCAATAAAACAAACCAACACAACAACATTGTTTCACCCTCGGGCCTCGAAGTTCAAATACAGTAATTTGACTGCTAAATCTACTAGGCTATGATAATTATTCTAGCGCCACTACATAAATTACAGGCATTTCGAAGCCTCTGAGTTATATCATCCTAATGCTCACCCCGACTACAGCAAAAGAATCAAATTGTATAATCACTCAAAAACTTCTCTTCATTTTTAATCACATTTCACTTATCATTTTGATTAGAGAAAGTCTTAGAATCAACATCCAATTAGGGATTGCATTCATAAGAATAAAAATTATTTTTTTCAATAAAAAGTTTTAACATATCATATGTAAAATTGGGCCTGTTAGGATCACTCATCTGTGACTCACCGCTGCCTAAATCAGAAGTCAGCGATCTCTTCAAGCACAAAAAATGAATCAAAGCTACAGCAAAATCCCCAAAAATCAGTAACATCTACAGCAAAAGCCCCCAAAATCAGCAACATCTAATTCAACCATCTACCACGGGCTCTTTTGAAAAAAAGAAAAAGGAATAGGGTGAGAACTTACTGATACAATAAGCATTGTTTAGTTACAGCTACAGCAAAATCCCCAAAAATCCAACAGAGTTACACCAAAATCTTTAAAATTTATCATCGGTCAATCTCCCACAGTGTTACGCAGATCTCCTTCCACAGAACCTTTAGCAATTAGGGTAATCCTAGATGAAAGCCTTCAGAAGAAGTTTGTGACAATGATTTGCAGAAGAATTTTGTGACAACGATTTAGAGAAAGCATTTGTGATAACAATTTGCAGAAAAAGTTTGTGACAATGATTTAGAGAAAGCGTTTGTGAAGAAGAAGTTTGTGATAACGAAGTGATTTAGGGATTTAGGAATAGTTTAAGCTTAAGATTTAGAGAAAAGTTTTATTAAAATATTTTTGTTTTGGCGAATTTAGTAAAATATTTCGTGAAAATGGAGGGAAAAAAAATAAGCATTGCTATGGCTTATTTATTTATCTATTGCAACACTTAATGTCAAATGCGATGGTTATAGTATTAAATCATACCTAATAGAATAATTATTTATGGCAACGCTTAAAAGCATTGCAATAGACCACTTATTGCAATGCTTTGTTAAGCGTCATCAAAAAGTTTGTTGCCATAGTGTTAATTTCTAGTAGTGAGGTAGGGCTGGGAGCATGATGTACAACGATAAATCTCGTCACATAAGATGGAGACATAATACCGTTAGAGAACTTCTCTCTAGGGGAATTATCACTGTTGAATATGTGAAGTCAAAGGATAATGTGTCGGATCCACTTACAAAAGGCCTATCTAGAAATGGAGTTAAGAGAACATCCAAGGGAATGGGTTTACGATCTAGGACAAGTCAGCATAGCGGTAACTCTACCTAGTAGACTGGAGATCCCAACAGCTAGGTTCAATGAGATCAAACAAAGTGATGTCAGACAGGTTCAACATTGTCAACATACCCAACTCATTCTCATGATATAGACAATGTTTAGTAAACAAGGATAAGAATTATGGTGTGAAGTCGTTTAATAATTATCTAAATTTGACAGATTTGACTAAATAGTTTAATATATAGGATTGAACTTTTAGAAATCACCTATGTGAGGGTGACGTGGAAGTTGTTTTAAGGAGAATGTTAGTAAAGGCCTATTCTGTAAGCTCTCATGAAATTGGGATGTGTCTATGGCTGAAATGAACAAAACTGTGACAACCATAAACGGTAAAAGGTTGGTTATGTGACATGTGTTGTCTAGGAGTACATTAAAGCTCGACAGTTTAAAAATATCAAATCTACCGATTGACCGAGTGCATCTGATGCACGTTCACTATGGAAAGTTCAAAGGGCAACAACTTATCCAGATGCAATCAGTCTTTGCTTAATGATCACATACTTATCCATAAAAAATTTATAAAGATTAGCCATTCCCCGTTCATGTGGAATTTTTGGGTTCAAGTTGAAAGTGTGAATGGAAAATGGAGGGAATTAATGGAGGAAAAGTGACAATAGACATAAAAGGAAAGTGTGTTCACAGTAAGGAAAGTCTACTAATTCTCCCACATTGGTGGGAGAATGAAACTTTCATGTGTTCTTATTAAGAAATACAACTCTACATAGATGGTGAGGCAAGAACCAAGAGGTGCCTCACGCCGTCGTCGTTGTTGCTCACTCGGCTTCGGATTTGACTTCGGCTTTGGATTTATCAAATGATCGATGGATGAGATTAATTTTTTAGACAAAATTTATTTAAAACTTTGGAAAAAATCCAGTCCAAAAATTTAAGGAAAATGCAATAATTTTTTCTCCAGTAACGTGCATGTAGAAATGTTGAAAGTTGCTCGAAAGGGATACAACTCTTCGAATAAAAGACACACTGTTTCAAAAAAAGGAATGACTATTTGGATGGTTGTGATTGTTCGGAAAAGACATGCTGTTTTGAATGAACGGACATGTTATAGAATTTATCATAACATATATATTAACAAGGAATCATTGGGTTCAAGTTTATACATGTAGGAACTACGGTTTGAAATCTACCCTAAAAAATGCGGGGTGTTATATTATCTCCCCCTTGGAATCATTCGTCCTTGAATGATGGGTAGGATTTTGTTGAAGCTATAGAAGTATGGAATAAAGGACGTAATCTCATATTAGGAATTCTATTTTCCACAGTGAAATACAAAGGCATTCAAGAAGAGCTTCATGGCATCAGGTAAATTGTGTAAGCACAAATAATGAGATAACGAGAGTTGACAAAGACATGATCTTGGCATGTGTTCTATGGTACATGATCATAACATTGTAAGACATGAATTTTTCTAAGAATCCTCGGCTTGATTAAGATTGTTACAAGACATGACATGAGATTCTCACGGGACATAAGAATAGAATAGAAACATTCTCCACATTTATTGATATGTCTTAAAGCCTTTAAATTTTACAACACTCCTCAATTATGCTTTCAGTTATGCTTACAACGTTTCAACATCTCTATATTATAATTTCACCACTACATACTTAACTATAAGATCTTGAGTATAACTGCATCGTACTTCCATGTTTAATCCTAACCCAGAGTAAAAAAATGCTAGCTTAAGATATGGGACCCTATACTCTACTTCTCTCTTTGAACATTACTTCACCTTATCACTATAATCAACCAACTTTTAGGTCCTAAATCGAGGAATACTAACCACATAGGACATGGATTTGTGTTTTCATCAATCACTATATTCAATCCTCTCATTACTAGACCCACTTCATGGATCTCCCTACTAAGACCAATAATTTAATCGTTCTCACTAATAGTTTCGCCATATATCTCCTTCCCAACTATTTTACATATGAAAGTTTGTCTCCTTCTTTCCCCCTTCACCTATAACCTTAGCTAAAGAAATCACCTCAAAATTTTCACATTCAATAACATCTACACCCCAACCTAAAACATTACTAATCTACCATAACTACCATCATACTATCATACGGTGGATCATTAAGGGACCCGAGCATAAGCATCATGAAAAAGGAGTGACACTATCCGACTATAACTTATACTTATTGAACTACTTAAAGTGGGATATGAGATGAAGATACGATATAATTGGAACAAAGTGTTTCATATATCCAATACATAGATCATAAGTAGAGAGTCGTTGTGGTATAAACACAACACAACATGGATTCTTAGATAAACCACAGTGAGAAACATGAGTGCACGTGTTAGGAGTTGTATAACATAAGACCAAAATTCATGAAGTCGACAATTGAGATAAGGATTTCTACTTGGAGCAATTGCTCCTCATTGAAGAACTGAACATGGCCATGAGTTTGCACAAATTTATCATTTTGGCTAATCCCGACATAATATGAATCAGTATCATATAGAAGAACACAGTTTCTTGGAACTAAACATTATATGAGACATGGATTTTATAGATCATGAGCAACATAACATAGATCTTGAATACATGAAAGACTGGATTTATTGAGACATCGTTGCTTCCAGTTTGGAGGTTGGAACATGACATGAGTTACATAGAGGGATAAAACCTTAGACATAGGCTAGACTTGAATACATAAGACATTTGTAAATATCCATTCGAATCGAAATAAGAGGAGCTTGCTTGAATAGGAATTGATTTATCATGATTGTTGCTTGAAACTTGACACCACAAGAAAACTCGAAAACTACTTTAATCCATCATCTCCCCCTTAGAGCAAAGTCACAATCCTAAACTTAAGGACATATCTTCTCATTAAATCTACAAGCACAACACTCAACACAATGGGGGGTATCAATATACACATGAACACAAACTCCCCTTAACAATTTTTTTATATAAAGATACTAAGTTCTTTCTAGAACATCCCTCTCAAGGACACTAATTATAACTTCCTCCACCCCCTAAAGTCATCGACTTAAGAGTGATATTATCATGGGCATGGACATCCATTCTTCTAAACACTTAACACTCCATCTTCAACTCATTAGAATACTAGCATTACACCTCTAACCACATAACTTACAACTCAACAACATTTATAAAACTATTCCAAAAGCGCATATTATCTACCCATATTTCCTTAATTCAACTTTAAATAACGCTATGCAACAACTCCCAGACTTCTCCATACTACATGATTTGAGAATGAAATCTAGGTACACATGACACTCATACACATCACACTTTATTTAACAACCCGCTACCTCGGGGTTCAACTTATTCTTATATACTCACGCTCTTATCCACTTAATGATTTTACCATAATTCATTGTTTTACTCTTGTTCTCATGTACATATATCATGACTGCCACTTTAACTTTTGATAAATTATCAACCTAGGCTCCTTTACAAATCACATCAAGCCCTACTAATTTTTTCCTACAAAACATACATCATTAGTTTTAACTACTATTCTCACCACCAAAATCCACATCTAAAGTTCAAGTCTATTGTCTAACACCAATCATGTAACATCGATGAAGTATGCCACATATTATACTAGTCCATCAAATAGAAATATCAACCTAACTCTTTTACTTCACTTAACTATGATCCATACTTTCATTCTCTCCACGACATTACTACAACACCTCTAAATCTACTACATACGTTTTCACATGTAGTACTAGTTTACAACGACTAGAGAAAAGATAGTCAAGGGGGCAAAGTCACATAATAGGGATAGTCAATCTTAATCTTATATTATAACCCATTACGATCTTATCAACATATTCCACTCCCTCACATCATATTTACTTACCCACGCATACATCACCACTACCTTTAAAATTCCATGTACAAAAATGAATTTCTATCCATAACTTATTGACTAATCTACCCATTTCCATTCACAGCCTTTGAACGATTTCTACAACCACCATAACTATCCTTTTTGAGATCCTTCCCTATTTTGAATAAATAATAATCATATTCTGTCACTTCATTCACCGACTATCATACAATTTATAAATATTGCTACTACATTAGTCTATCACTATAAAATGGCTAACCATCCCTCAATCAACGATTATACAACTAAAACTATTTGTTTACACAAAAGTCACGTGTACTCTGACTTCTAACCTTGTGACTTCACATCACCAACTTCTTGGCCCATCTCACTACCAATAGGTCATGGCACTTTAACATATACTACTAATCAGGTGGAAATATAGTTCCAATATTCTGCTACACATCATTACCTTTATCCATGACTTCTGCAACAAAAATTTTGAAAGGGATTGAATATACTCCATACCTCAGGCTCAAACCCATGATTAATGTAGATAGAGATATACACTCAAATCAATACATTTTAAAGCACTAATGGACTCCTATCAAGTTCTTATGCTAACTTATAACTTCACGGATAACTCTATCAGAAAGGACCACATCGTTGGGGATTTAAACTCTTGTACTTGTATCACCTTGATAGTGAGGCAAAACCCGTAATGTTAAGGCAAAGGAGTAATTTGGATAACTTTATTTTGGATGATGCTACAACACGATCTAGAGTATGAAAGAATGAGAAATAACTCATAAATGCCCTGTAGCCTCCTGGTTATAAATGTGGTGCACAACACACCTATAAGCAAGACTCTACAAGATAAGAATTTGCAAACACCCTAGGACCATAAACCGTGCTCTGATACAAAGTTTGTCACAATCTGAACTGAGGCCTTGGCTACGACAAGCATCCCGAACCATGTTGGCTTGAGAGCTCTTCTCTAATTGACAATCATATACACAATTCATATGCTATAAGGAAATGCAGAAAACAAACGGAAACATGGTCACTTTAATATCTCAACTGCGTAAAGAGGACATAAGTTCAATAAAACTCAAACCATCCAATACACATCTGCGCAATCTCTACTACAACTGAAAACAACAATCTATATGAAATCGAGACAAGGACCCCGGTCGGACCATAAACTCAAACCAAATTAAATCAACATAAGTGAACAAGATGCCTTCCAAAGTAAGGGAGGCTCACCAACTCTGAATGTCTGACAATAATTTACTGTTTAGTAGAACGCTAGACTGGGCCTCAGAACCTGAAATATAGGAGGTCAATTCAAATGTACTGATATGAAGAGCAATCTAAAATAATGTACTTTTATACAATATAAGTGAGAGCAATTCATAAAACATTTTACATACGATATATAAAAACACGTGGGCATACTTTAAAAGACTATGAACAATTTTTTGAAATCATAACTCATTCTTTATCTTACTTCTGAGCTAGATAGTACACCCTACAATTCTAGTACCCACTGGCTATATGGGTCCGCCATTAACTCGTCGGCCAAGCCCCCACATTCAAGTTTGTCGCAAGGATAGGGGTCCTACATACTAGTCTAGTATCCAAGTTTGCCGCCATTTGGATCATGCTTCTCAATATGAAATCAAATAATTCATAACATATGAAAACAAAAGGCTTTATAACAAGAGAGGGATTATAATTATTCATGCTCTCACTTCAACATTAAAACACAAAACACATACATACTTATATACGAGTACAAATCAAATTTAGGGGAAGGCCTCAAGACCAAAACATTATTATCAAAAAGGGTTCACAATACATATGTGTTATTGTAAATTCAAAACCCTTCATAAATCTATGATTCTATAACTTTAAACCTTACTCAAAATATTTTCAATAAGACTATTTAGTTTAGGAAAACCCCACGTACCTTGTGTTCTTTAGTTGAAGAATAGAAATCTAATCTTGACACTTTTCTTGGGAAATCATGGATTGAAAGGCTTGAATTCTTGCCTTGAAGGAAACCCTAATTTCTCTTTGTTCTTGAGAGTGGAAAGGATTAAGAGTGATGAGAAACTGATATTTTGTCAGTTAATAAGGTGTAACGCATGATTTAAGTCGTGGGGTTGGGGTTTGAGGTGAGTAAAATACCAAAATACCCCTAAAGAAACCAAAGAAAATTGTAAAAATTCTTCAGTTAACGACCAAGGTTGACGGCCCGTCAGTTAGGTGATGGCTCGTCACTTAAGTCGTCACTTTCAGGCTGGAATTTCCCCCTTACTGTCTTAGACTGACAACTAGAGCTCATGGGTCGTCACTTAGTTGATGGCTCATCAGCTTAGTCGTCACCTAAGTGATGGCTTATCAGCGTAGTTGTCACTTAGTTGATAAACAGATACTTCGAAGTAAAATGAGCATAACTTTCTACTCCGATATCGGATTAAGGTGAAATTAGTTGATTTGGAAAGAGGACTCAAAGATATTTCTTTTGGTATATGGTAGGCCATGTAACTCATTATATACTAGGATTAATGGTCGTTGAAAATTGACCCAAGATGAAACGTTCAATAAAACTTAATTGATAGAAACGTTCTCAACTCGTCTTTGAGTTAGGACATATTTGTGACCTCGATTCATATCCAAAGGTATTCCCACACTATAGAATTGATCATAACACATATTAACAAGGAATCATTGAGTTCGGGTTCATACGTGTAGAAACAACGGTTTGAAATCTACCCCGAAAAATGTGGAGTGTTACATTAGAACATGGAAAATCTTATATATACGATCTCTCGTCAAAAGAGTCTTATTGCTTTATCAATATTTTCTTGTTTTACGCATGCTAAATAAATGAATGCGCAATATAGCATGTACATTTGGATGTACGTGTATAATAGAATGGTGAAGTCAAAACTTAAAATTTTGGAGACCATTATTTGTCAAAGACATAAAGCTGCATGTTGCTTCTAAGAGGACTCAATAATTTTGACCACAACAAATGTTCACACCTTCATTCAAAGGATTGATATATTTTTAGCTTTTTAGTATAGTTTTATTTAATTATAATATGCTATTACTGTTTTTATACACGTTATTGCGTAAAATTTAATATATAGAGTTATCTATTGATGTAACATGATAGTATAAAAATTCTATTCTTTATATTGTCTGAACATTAAAATAATGATTTGAAATAGAAAATGAAATTTTGAGTGTCACCCAATCCGAAAGTGCATAAGATTCAACAATCCCCCCCCCCCCCAACCAATTTTTAGTAAAAAAAAAACACAATTATGACGACCAATCTCTTCTAATTCGTTCAGGTGATTAAGGAAGTAAATGATCAGTTAGGTTAAGGTAAAAGAAATTTTCTTGATTATAATGGGGAAGCCATAATGATTCAACATAAAAAAAAGGTTAAAAGTTAAAAACTAATTTTGACATCTCTCCTAGAGTAAAGATTTTGATAGAGTCGTGGCAATTATTAAAAAAACATGTTTTTCAAGGAGATTCTTTAAAAATTAGCCCTGGTTTTAGCTATTTAGGTTGAACCCTTTATAAATATATGTATGGAAAAAACTTTCAAACCTGTTGGCATATTATTAAACATGACCTCTTAAAAGTGGTTCAAGCTTTCTTTTGTGGTCACAATATGCCTAAATATTTTTCTCATGCTTGTTTGTTCTTACTCCCAAAAGTAAATCATCCAAATAAAATTTCAGAATACAGACCCATAAGCCTGAGTAATTTCACTAATAAAATTATTTTCAAGATGATTACTCTCAGACTAGCACCAATCCTTCCCAATTTGATTTCTCCCAACCAATCAGGATTCGTGAAGCGCAGAAACATTTCAAAAACTATTATCCTTGCTCAAGAGATCATCCACAGTATCAAGAAGCCTAATGAAGGTGGGAATGTTGTGATTAAATTAGACATGGCTAAGGCTTACAACAGAGTTTCTTGATCCTTTACTTGTCTGGTTCTCAGGAGAATGGGCTTCGGAGAAGGTATTATTGATATGATATGGAGAACTATATCCAATAATTGGTATTCCGTTATTGTTAATGGATCTAGACATGGTTTCTTTCATTCTACTAGAGGCTTAAAACAAGGTGATCCTCTTTGTTTTGCAGAAAATTTTGACTAATTTAGAGAGTCGCCACTTAATTTTGAAAAGAAATTAAGAAACATTTTAAACGATCCAAAACAGAAAAATCATTTAAAATTTATAGATTCTGAGTAAGCAGTTCCTATTAACATTTTAGGAAAGTGCTAGGCACCTAAAACATCCGCTAACTTGCGATTATCTAGACTGTTTGAAAACATATTTTGATTAACTTCTAAAAAGATTACTTTGTTGAAAAGTGATTGATTTTTAAGAAAAGACTTGTATAAAATAGATTTATGCGACTTAATAGGGATTTTAACTAAGTCTAAACAAAACTAATAAGCAAATAAACACATACAAAGGGGAAGGGAGGAGAAAGTAAAAGATTTAGAACATTGGACCCAAATCAACAAAACCTGTCCTAAACTAGATTTTGAGCCCTTGGCCCATAACCTGTCTTAGTCTAATTTGCGAACCCTTAGCTCGAGTCTCGTTCCACCTGTGTTAAATACAATTTTGACTTCGAGGCCCAAATGAATGAATAAGAAAATAAATAAATAAATAAATAAATATATCATAAATAAATAAAGGCGACAATGAATAAGTAAAATGAGACTTTCAAGTCTCCTTTGCCGCTTCAAAGATGGACTTTAACCCGTTCTTATTCTTTAATTCCTTGTATCCATACGCCACGGGATCACTTTTGGACTTACAACTTTGAAAAAATCGACTCAGGGCTAGACGGGCCTCAATGGCCCATAATGCACAAAGAGGAAAGATCTCGTGTAGGACTTGAATGTATC
Organism: Capsicum annuum; assembly: GCF_002878395.1. Classification (NCBI taxonomy): domain Eukaryota; kingdom Viridiplantae; phylum Streptophyta; class Magnoliopsida; order Solanales; family Solanaceae; genus Capsicum; species Capsicum annuum. Next base: position 161,193,506 of record NC_061111.1, on the reverse strand, counting down.
CACATGCAAAAAGAAAAAAGTAATTAATATATATCCGAAAGTCAATATTTAAATGCATACTAAATCATCACATATAATAAAGACATACAAAATTAATTTAACAAAAGCAACTTTCAATTATGTAACACACAGGAAACTTAACAACAATAACAGTAACAACAAAGACCAGAAATATACATGGTTAAAATCCAAAACGTAACCCAAACTATGCCCTACGTTCACTTGTCCACTATTTAAAAGGAAGTTCATCACTTTTTATCACTTGTTTCCATTATCATGGAGGCAAACGCAAATACTTTTCATATTTTACTCTTAACATTGACAACTTATTCTCTTAATTATTCTTCTGCTTGATATTAAACATCGGAAAGAGGCAAAATTAAACAACAATAGCAAGAATGTCAAAAGAGCAAGATATAATAGGGATAAGCAAACTTAAAATAATTAGAATTAGCATCAAAAAATATAAGTCTAGCCCGATCTACTATAAACATTTAACTAAACTAACTACTAATAGCAAAAGACAGGTTCTACCAATAAGAATAAGCACCAAAAAATACTCCTATAGCAACATCTGAAGACATAAATATTAAAGCAAATCTAAAATGTTAGAGCTACCAAAGGGCTAAAAATGAATTCGTATTTATACTTAAATCAACGGTAAAATGACATCATAAGAAAAATCTCCATATACAAGATTGTATAATCACACAAATAAATATCGACAATGGAAATCTCATGAACCAGACAAACTCTCAAAATTCCCTTTTTGATCCCAAAGAAATGAAAACCTCTAACTATTTGTAGGAAATCAATACTATTAGTGAAAACTCATGAATCAAACAAACCTTCAAAATTTCCTTTTTCATCCCAAAGAAAAGAAAGCCTCTAACTATTTTGCAGAACAATCAATAGTGAACAAAATAAATTCCCAAAGTTTCCTTCTTTAATCCCAAAGAACACTTCTAACTGTTGCAGGAAACCAATATTGTCAGTGTAAGATTCATGAACGAAACAAGCTCTCAAAATTCCTCTTTTCGGTCCTAAAGAGAATCCCTAACCACGGTAGGGTGCAAAAACAACAAAACAAACTAAAAAAAAATTATTATTCATCACAACAAGCACAAAACTCATGGCCTTACAAAACTTTTGAAAGTTTTAGACCCTGAAATCTATAGTCAAAGAAATACCATGAGCCAAGTTCAAGAGAGAATATGCAAACAACATGGCTTTTTAACGTCAAAGACAATGAACAAGACCAAATTTCAGCAGTCAAAGCTTTATAACAGCAGACAATACTCAGTAATAGAGACTCCCTAAAAATAGAAATTCGACAGACATGTATACCTACTGATTCATACTGTAACATTAGGGTCATTCAACACCGATAATCATGAGACGCTAGACTTATCCATTATTAAGTATTCACAGCCAATCAGCACCATTAGAAAATGATAATGAACTCCGTCAACAATCAAATTGAAGATTACAACGCAATCATAGCTTCCACAAAACAGAACAACATATCATAACAAACTAATCCTACGACCTTCATGGCCATCTACAGCTACTCCCAACAAACAAACAACATAAACCTTATAAAGAAAGAGATGAAGAAAAAATAAAGACACGATAACAGAAACTAAAATTAAAAAAGGTGTTACCTCTTTTGGGGCAGCAAAATGGGCCGGCGAGCCAACGATAGGATCCCAACCACCGAAAAAGAAATCTCACAGCGGCTTCGATAAATTTAGATGCAAAATTCTTTAAGAATATGTATCTTTTGGTGTGAAGAGAGTATTCTTCTTGAGAGTCCCCTCTCTATTCTTTTTCCGAACCAATATTTCAAAACCAATATTTTTTTCTCTCCCCTCCAACTCTCAGTTTTTCGAGACCCAAAATTTTTCAACCTCCATTTCAGTACCCAGTCGGGTTCTTATAAAGAAGACAGAATTGGGGGTATTTTGGGGATTTTCAAAATAGCATATTTTGGAATTTGAAATTCAAATCTCCCTACAGCTTGGGTTTTCCTCTCCAAATTATACCGATTCTTTTGGATTTATTGAGAGGAATTGAGAATAGGTGGACTAATACCATTTGGGCAAATCGAATTCTCCCCTAAACCAATGAAAATCATCCAAATATGTATGAAATTATACAAATCAATTCAAAAATCTAGGGATTTAAACGTTGGGGAGACAGCTCACCTATTTCTAGAAGCTTCCAAGGCTTTTCTCGTATAGGTTCGCATAGGATGCACGTGATGCACGCGAGCATCGAATTGAGGTCGGGTTGAAGATGGTAGGGTCAGAGATGGTGATTTTGGATTACATCTTTGCTGATATCGATTGATCGCTGGGTTGATTTTTCCACCGGGTTATTGCTGGCATCGAGTTTGAGTTATTGGAGTTGGCATCAGTTTTTGGCTATTTTTAGGTCGATGTTGAAGGTTATTCTTGTTTTATTTGCTGGTGAAGAGGAAATAAATGGTCATGGGCCGGGTATTGGTGTGATTGGGTCGAACAAGGGGTATGTTGGGCTGGTGTAATTTTTAATTGTGGAATTGGACAAATTGGTTGTTGAGTAATTTGGGGATTTGGCCAATTCATTTTATTTTTGGCCACATTGAAAATCAGTTGGCCAATTGCATTGCAATTATGGCCAATTTTATTTCAATTATGGCCAAATCTAATAGATTGGCTAAATTAAATCAAAATTCAAAATGAATTAGTATCTCATTTAACCTCGAGTTTCTTCATTTAATAAAATCAAACACATATTTATCCGAGTAAATTATAATTAAATCAATATTTAAATTATTATATTTATCTTCAAATTAATCCTTAATTAAAATTCATATTCCATAGGATAAATATTTAAGTAATCAAATTACATAATATCATATAATCGAACACGGTAATATATAATCGCTACTTAAAATGACAAAATTACATACAAATATATTTTGAAAAAATTTTATTCAAATGAAATAAATATTTTAATTTTATTAAAAGTCGAAGAAACTCAGGATTAAATTAGTCGTGGAGGGCAAAAATTAGGTGTCAACAACTGCCCCCTCCCTTTGGGTAGGGTGGATGCAAGTAACCCTGGGCAAAGGGAGGTTGACGTTCCTAATTTTTGTTCGACCACAAATTCAAATCTAAAAGAGGTTGGCTTTCGCACGAGTTTCGTGGAGTTATGGCCGGACCTTGGTATCAAGTTTCCTACATATATCAGGTTACAGGAGAATTCAGGCCACTTGTAGTTCATAAAGTTCTATTTAAAGCACGATTTTCAAAAAATTCACAAGCTATATCGATTTTGGAGTTTTTGATGAAACCAAAAAGTTGGAGAATAAAGGGATTTAGAGGGGGTGGTTGGAATGCAGTCGATTTTTCTACATAGAGCCCAACCTAGATATCCTTGAGACTTAGGGAATCAAACTGCTTGTAGTTTGACTCAATCAAAAGAAAAGATAGTCTTTTATTTTAGACGATCTTTGGCTCAGGATGAGTGACGAGTTGATCAAGTTATGGGAAAAAAACTTGTAACCTCTTAACCATGAATATGGGATCCTTCACATCCATAGGCAAGAACTTACCTGGACATAATTTCCAAAACTCTGGGTACACTATCACTCGAACATGAGAGAAAGAGAAATTTACCCTCGGTATGAGTTTAGAAATATACCGCAGGTGAAGCTGAAACCAGAATATCTTGAAATACCCACATGCCTTCTAACAGAGGTATGGTTGGATGGTAGTGGCGATCATTCTTTAGCTCGCGCCCAAAGAGTTTGACGTCCCTCTTTAGACTATGTCCCGTTTTGTTGCTAAGAAAGAGTTCCACGTTGTGCTGTGTCCTTTCTGAAGTCGTCCACACCTGTGGTTTTGATTTGAGATTTTCATCCTCATAGATGCTCTCGACAATGCTTCAAACAGAAAGTGTTAGTACTAAACATGATTCACAAAAGAGGTATATATTGTTTACCATATCTCCACGTGAGTTGTCGCTTGAAAAGCGAAGTCATTCCTTTCATATACCTATTTGGAAGGAAATAACTTACAACAATGAAAACAACAACCTTCTTAGTTGTTGCATAATTAACTCATTTGTTAGTTGAATATGTTTTCAAAGTGGGGTGTCTCTCTTGGACACCGACGACACTTTATGCAGAACGGTCTTTGTAACCGTGTAATCTTGTATTGATGCGGCAACCCTTTTGAGTCACCTATAATGCTAGTTGTATGTGGCATGATAATTCTTTGCATATGATCTCAGGTAAGTCTTGCGCATCTTTTGTACCGATATGACTTATAGATTTCCTTGAGTTGTCAATCTTTAGATAATCTTGTACATTATTTGATATTGGATACGAGGCGACTTATAGATATCCTTTGAATTGCTAGATTTTAGGTGATCCTACACATTATCTGACCTTAGATAAGAGATAACTTACAGATATCTCTCCAATCATTAGCTTTTCAGTATTCTTGCACATCATCCGATCTTGGATACAAAATGACTTACAGATATGTCTCAAATTGCTAGTCTTTGGGTAATCCTGCACATAATCGATCTTGGATATGACGCGGCTTATAGAGAACCCTTAGACATTGTCAATTTGATAATCTTGCATATTTTTTGATAAGGATTTAGTTGCGACTTATAGATAACTTTTGAACTATCAATTTTTGGGTGATCTTGCACACTATCCGATTAGGATGTCGTTGCGGCTTACGGATAACCTATGAGCTACCAATTCATAGGTAATCTTGTACACTATCCTATTTCAAATAATATTACTTATAGATGACCCTTAAATTTTTAGTTTTTAGGAAATCTCATATATCACCCGTCTTTGAATAGTGACTTAAAGGTATTCCTTCAAATCGTGTGCTCTTGATGCATTCAGATGCCGATTCATAAAATGATGAGATATTCTCAATGCCAGCATATGCTATCATGCATATCAACAGATATTAGATGCTGATGATATTCTCAACGCCAGCGTATGATATCTAGCATGTCAACAGATATTGAATGCTGATGATATCTCGACGCCAGCGTATGCTATCTCGCGTGTCAAAAGATATTGAATGCAGATGATATCCTCAACGCCAACGTATGCTATCTCGCATGTCAACAGATAGTGAATGCTAATGATATCCTCGATGCCAGCGATGCTATCTCGCATGTCAACAGATATTAGATGCTGATCATATCCTCGATGCCAGTGTATGCTATCTCGCATGTCAACAGATATTAGATACTGATGATATCCTCGACGCTAATGTATGCTATCTCGCATGTCAACAGATATTGAATATTGATGATATCCTCGACGCCAGTGTATGCTATCTCACAGGTCAGCAGATATTGAAATATTGATGATATCCTCGACGCCAGCGTTTGTATCTCGCGTGTCAACAAATATTGAATGGCCCATCTCGGCAATGGCATGAATGGCCCACTTGGCAATAATATGAATTAACCTCTCGGCAATAGCATGAATGGCCCTCTTGTCAATGAAATGAAATGGTCCTCTTGGCAATGACATGAAATGGCCCTCTCGACAATGGCATGAAATGACTCTCTCGGCAATGGCCTGAAATGGCCCTCTTGGCAATGATATGAAATGACCCTTTTGGCAATAACATAAAATGACCCTTTTAGTAATGATATGAAATTTCCCTCTTGGTAATGATATGAAATGGCCCTCTCGGCGATGATATGAATGGCCCTCTTGGCAATGATATGAAATGGCCCTCTTGGTAATGATATGAAATGACCCTCTTGTTAGTGATATGCAATAATTTTTTCGGTGATTTAAAAACAGTTTCTCCTGAGTCATTTGTCTGCGTCTTGCTTTCTACATGTACCTGTACTCAAGGTAGACAATTAGTAGACAGAATGTCGCTCTCACTGGCGACCAAAGTCAAGCTTTATGATAGTTTAATGACAAATGTTAAGCATCATAATATGAATGGATTATTCTTCTATCAATCTTCTCTTTTTGAAGAAATGATTAAATAGAAAATCCACCGGGTGCAAGTAAATAGGGAAAAACCCTTGTTTGGGGATTACTCAAATACCGTCATTTTGCTTAAGGCGAATTTTGAGGATGACTTTCTTCTCTTCCTCCTATTGTGTAATCCTTTGATTGTTGTAGTTATTGCGCCAACTCCCTTGAATGTACCTGTGCTCAAGGTAAATATTTAGTAGACACAAAGTCACTTTTGGTAGCGACTATTTTTTATAAAAATTCTAAATACAATATTCATAAAGAAGATAAGACGCCTTTGTTTGTCCTTCATAATCTCAAGAAATGAGATACACTATTCAAAAGGTCCTCAATAAATGGGTATTAAACCTATTTTTGGGGCTACCCCAAAATACCATTCTAAAGTATTAATGCTCGAGTGTGGCTCCCAACTCGCTCGGAGATTTTTGAAAGGGACTCTAATTTTGTGTATTGATCCCTGCATCCACAGAAAAATGATTAGTTTGAGTGAAACTACTCCGTGTTGACCTCCTTTGATCCTTATTTTCTCCTCACCATCTTTCAGGTACCTCGTCATGTTGGGACTTCCACCCCTGACTCTCTGCCCCAATTGATGTCTAGGCAATCACTAAGTAAAAGATTCGTATAGATATTTGAAAAGTATTTTTAATTTTAGAAAATAGTTTTGAAGGTTTCTAAAAAGCTTTAGAAAATCTCTGTCAGTCATGTAATGTACTAGCTCAACTAATGTCTTCCTATTCGTTTTGAATATATCCGACGGAGGATTTCCAAAACTCATCATCATTATTGGAGGGTTCTTCAAATAGTTCTGTCATAGCCAAAAATTGAGTCCACCTAGACTTTGTCGCAACTTGTAACTTCAAAAGTTTGACTTCGACCTCAAGTTCTACAGAATTTGAAATATATTCCAGTGTTTGGTGAAAATTTTGAGGTCTTTCTCAAAATTTCTGCCCCAGTTTAAAGTTGTTTGAGATGATATCAACTCGAGAGGATCCGAAGTCTTTGTTGATTTTTGTTCTCTTTGTTAGATGATGATCTTCATCATTGCAAATTTTCGAGATTCCTTCTTGAAAATTCTTCCCCAGTTTCCATTTCTTGGGTTATATGACCGAGCTTTTAGGGCACCTACGTATCCCATTGAAGCAGGAATCAGGTCAAGCGTAGTTCAAGACTACGCTAGGGTAGAAAATCTAATAGGTTGACCGAAGCTGACATAGGCCGCCTATGTATCCTTTTTTTTGGAATTCAGGACATCTCCTAGTTCATACATAAGAAGAAAGGATAAATTCTCCTAAGGGGTTGACCGAAGCCGACATAGGCCACCTACGTATCCCATTCTTGGGAATTCAGGTCAAACATAGTTCGTACTATGCTAAGGATATATAGAAAATCTAATGGGTTGACCGAAGCCGACATAGGTCGCCTAAGTATCCCCTTTTTGGGAATTCAGGTCATCACGTAGTTCATACATAAAAAGAAAGGATAAATTCTCCTAAGGGGTTGACCAAAGCTGACATAGGCCACCTACGTATCCATTTCTTGGGAATTCAGGTCAAACGTAGTTCGTACATAAACTCAGCTTCGGGTTTAAATAGCCCTAGATACTCTTATCCATCTTATAGAAATAAACACTCTACAGATGACATGACACTTTCATTACGTTTGTCTTGATAGAACAAAGGATCAAATGTCCAATTCCCTTAGTCATTGCTCGATTTTCTATAGATCAGGCTTCTTTGATTCTCAAACTCTTTGACTCTTCTGTTGACCGTTCCATGGCTATCATTATCTTCTATTTTGACATGACATGACATGATATGACAATGGAAGATTTTGAGTTGTTTTTATACGACGGGCGATGAGTCGTGAGTGGAGTGGAGGTCCAATTCAACAATGTTTCCTCCAATTAATCTTCCATGATCTCAGTTATCTTGGAAAATTCTTCCCTTACATTTTCCATTATTCCATCCTCAAGACCATCACTTACAGGTTTGAAAAAATGATTGCTAGAGTTCAGTTTTACTACTAGTCATTTTTATTTTCCTGTAACAAAGCTATAGTCAAGAAGGGGATCTCTTATTCATTGATCTAGTGAAGTATGGCCATTTTGTGCCAACACAGTGTAGTTTCTATTACCTGTAAATTAAAAATAACTCAAAGGCTGACGTGTTAGATTCTGTTAGTAATAAACAAAGCAAGATGATAAGGTAGAAAGTAAACACATAGAGTTGTTTCTCATCTCGTGCGAATTGATCCATGAAGTAATAATGACGCTCAATGATATGGATGGGTGGAATTCATCTGGAAGGCTCAACTTTTATTCTTTCCAACCTTTTTTCTTCTTTCAAGAAAGTGGAGGTCAATAGAGCTTTTGTAGATATGGGCCGAGCCGAAAGGCTACCTACGTATCTCAAGGAGGAGAAATTAGGCCCTACGTAGTTTAAAACTATAATGGATTTTTCTGATTCTAAAATCAACTTTCCAAAAATGGTAGCGATCATTTTGGAAGTTTTAAGAACGACTGTGGACTTTTCTGAGAAACTTGGGAGACCTAGAGTACGTTTGGTTGGTCTTTTGTATAGTGGGGTATATTTCTGCCTAGAGATGTTCTATGGAAAATTAGATTGGATCAATTCGCCTTTGATTCGAATCAACATAACACGTATAAGCACATAAACAGTTATTTTACGTAAGTGTATTATAATAGACGTGCATCCTAATTGGGTGACCCTTTTGAGCCAAGGGTTTAGGCCTAACGAATTTTGAAGAAAATATATGCCTTTTAAAAGTCAATCTATTATCCCCCTAAAACCTTCATAGGTATACATAAATGGCATAAATGCCTACAAAAGCTGCACAAAAGGGATACAATCTTTAGGGAAAGGGAAAATAACATGAGAAGAAGAGTAATGTCCCGCACAAGGGATAATAAATACTAGTTCCTGAATGCTTCTTCTATCGGCCTTCGCCCTCTTAGCTTTTTCCACTCCTCATTATTGGTGACATTCGTTAATGATCAAGCTATTAACGTATAACTGTGCCATAGATGCCATACAATTGTCCAAATCGATCAATTTCTTGCTTGACTTGTTTCAATTCCTTCATCAATCGGTGTACGATTGAGGCATTCTTATACAAAAGTAAGTAAAACAAGTCTTCTCCCGAACCCCAAAAGAATAATGGATTAGATTAAATAAACATATATTTCTTCAACACATAAATATGATTCGTCTGTAATTAACTCGAAGTCAATAGACGCAGGGCAAGTTTTCTAATGGGCCCAATACCCCCCTCGGGTATTAGGTGACTAGAGTGGGTTTGAACACAGGTTCCAAGCGGACAACTAAGATTTGGAAATACGAACAACCATCAGATGACTCACGTGCTAATAAACCATCGTATTTCCAACACATTATTTGGAATTGAACAACAAGGGCCGGGACATCCACGAAACCCCAAAACAGTTTATAGAATAATGTAGAAATATGATATGAGATTTAATAATTAAATACCACGAAATCGAAACATATAAACACAGAAACAATTAATCAAAAGACGAAATCAAACATTTGGTTAGAACCTAGACAAATATCCCTAGCAGAGTCACCATTTCTATTTTGCGAAAAATTTTGACTAATTTAGAGAGTCGCCACTTAATTTTGCAAAGGAATTAAGAAACCTTTCATAAAATATTTTAAACGATCAAAATAGAAAAATAATTTAAAATTTAAAGATTCTCAGTAAGCGGCTCCTATTAATGTTTTAGGAAGGTGTTAGGCACCTAAAACGTCCGCTAACTTATGGTTATTTGGACTATTTAAAAACATCTTTTGATTAACTTCTAAAACAATTACTTTGTTGAAAAGTTATTGATTTTTTAGAAAAGACGTATAAAATAGATTTAGGAGACGTAGTAGGGATTTTAACTAAGTCTAAACAAAACTAATAAGCAAATAAACACATAAAAAGGGGAAGGGAGGAGAAAGTAAAAGATTTAAGTCATTGGGCTCAAATCAACGAAACCTGTCCTAATCTAGATATTGGGCCCTTGGCCCATAACCTGTCCTAGTCTAATTTACGAACCTTTAGCTCGAGTCTCGTTCCACCTGTATTAAATACAATTTTGACTTCGAGGCCCAAATGAATGAATAAGGAAATAAATAAATAAAGATATAATAAATAAATAAAGGCGACAATGAATAAGTAAATAAGTAAAATGAGACTTTCAAGTCTCCTTTCCTGCTTCAAAGATGGACTTTAACCCGTTCTTATTCTTTAATTCCTTGTATCCATATGCCACGGGATCACTTTCGGACTTAGAACTTCAGAAAAATCGACTTAAGACTAGACGGGCCTCAATGGTCCATAATGCTTATGCAAAGAGAAAAGAGCCCGTGTAGGAATCGAACGTATCCACATGTAAAACGAGAAGTGAAGTAATTAATATATATCCTAAGGTCAATATTTAAACTCATACTAAATCATCACATATAATAAAGACATACAAAATTAATTTAACAAAAGCAACTTTCAATTATGTAACACACAGGAAACTTAACAACAACAACAGTAACAACAACGACCAGAAATATACATGGTTAAAATCCAAAACTTAACCCAAACAATGACCTGCGTTACTTGTCCACTATTTAAAAGGAAGTTCATCACTTTTTATCACTTGTTTCCATTATCATGTAGGCAAACACAAATAATTTTCATGTTTTACCCTTAACATTGACTACTTATTTTCTTAATTATTCTTCTACTTGTTATTAAACATCGGAAAGAGGCAAAATTAAACAACAATAGCAAGAATATCAAAAGAGCAAGATATAATAGGGATAAGCAAACTTAAATAATTAGAATTAGCATCATAAAATAAAAGTCTAGCCCGATCTACAATAAATATTTACCTAAACTAACTAATAATAGCAAAAGACAGGTTCTGCCAATAAGAATAAGCACCAAAGAATACTCCTATAGCAACATCTGAAGATATAAATCTTAAAGCAAATCTAAAATTTTAGAGCTACCAAAGGGCTAAAAATGAATTCGTATTTATACTTAAACTGATGGTAAAATGATATCATAAGAAAAATTTCCATATACGATATTGTATAATCACATAAATCAATATCGACAATGGAAATCTCATTAACCAGACAAACTCTCAAAATTCCCTTTTTGATCCTAAAGAAAAGAAAACCTCTAACTATTTGCAGAAAATCAATATTGTCAGTGAAAACTCATGAATCAAACAAACCTTCAAAATTTCCCTTTTCATCCCAAAGAAAAGAAAGCCTCTAACTATTTTGCAGGAAAATCAATAGTGAACAAAACAAATTCCTAAAGTTTCCTTATTTAATCCCAAAGAACACTTCTAACTGTTGCAGGAAACCAATATTGTCAGTGTAAGATTCATGAATGAAATAAGCTCTCAAAATTCCTCTTTTCGGTCCTAAAGAGAATCCCTAATCACGGTAGGGTGCAAAAACAACAAAACAAAGAATCATCTATTACGCTGGTTTGGTTTCTAAAGTAGGGGCAAGAATTAGTGGCTGGCAGACTAAAATCCTCAATTACGGGGGTAGATCAACTCTTATTAAGTATGTGCTTCAGCCTCTTCCTATTCACATTCTGTCAGTAGTAGTTCCTACTAAGACCACTCTTAAACAAATTTTGAGCTTATTTTTTGATTTCTTTTAGGGGTGGCCTGATAAGAAGAATAAATACCATTGATCTTCGTGGAGAAATCTTAGTTATCCTACAGAAGAAGGGGGTATTGGTACTAGACATCTCAAAGATGTTTCTGTTGCTCTTCAATTTAAGCAATGATGGATTTTTAAAACTAAAGATACCTTATGGGGTGACTTTCTCAGGGCTAAATATTGACAAATAGATCATCCAGTTATCAAGAATAGGGATACTGGTAACTCGCTGGTTTGGAAACACATGATGCTCAACAAACAAATTGCTGAAAACCATATTCTTTGGAAATTGAATTCTGGTACTTGCTCCTTTTGGTGGGATGATTGGTTTGGTGTTGGTCCTCTTCATTATTACAGAGGTGAGACTATTAGATCTAATAACATCAAGGCCAATCAGTTATAGGTGCAAGTTGAATGGGACATTGAAAAACTCAATTATCTGTTACCTTCTGTTATAGTTCATCAGATCATGGAAACTTAGTTTCACTTTTAAGATGGGGTTGCTGACCAGCCTGTTTGGGAGTCTACTACTAGTGGTAATTTCACTGTTTCTTCATATTGGGAACTTATAAGACCTCACGAAGGTAGGACTATGACAAACAGGTATAATTGGTATAAGTATGTTCCTTTTAAGTGTGCCTTTCTTTTATGGAGAGCGATAAGAGAAAAATTACCTACTGATGAGAAGTTGACTTCTTTTGGACAAGAGCCATCAGATTGTCATTGTTGTTATACTCCAGGACCTAATACAGTTGAGCATATAATGGTGAGTGGTCATTTTACAAGAAATATTTGGCAATTTTTCTCCAACTCCTTGGGGGTTAATCACACCACAACACCCCTTAGAAATTTGATAGTGAGATGGTGCATTCTTGGGCATAAAAATGAAGCTTATAAGGAAGTTTTTTAGGCTATCGCTATTTTCATTTGTTGGAACTTACGGAAGAATAGATGTGCGGTGAAATATGGAGGCAAGATGTCAAACATTGCAAGAGTGAAATTCCAAGTTTTCAAGAATATTTCCATGCTATTAATCATCAATTTTTCCTACATCTCTTGGCCCCAAAACTTGAAAGACATGGTGGTATTTTTAGAGGGGTGCTACCATATGTCTAGGGTGCAAGAGGTTGATTCGGTCAAGCCTACTAATTCCATGGTGAAGTTGAATATAGATGGTAGTGAACTTGTCAACCCCGACAGGATTGGGGCCGGGGGTATGGCTAGAGATTATCATGGAGATCTTAATTTTGCATATGCCAGCCCTCTTGGGTTCGGAACTAACAATCAAGCCGAAATAGAAGCAGCTAGTATTAGCCTCAATTGGTGTTTGCAAAATGATTATATGAAGGTTATTTTAGAGGTCGATTCTAAACTCATTGTCAAGTAGATCAAACATCATGCTACAAATCCTTGGAAACTTCAAACTTATCTTGATAACATCAAAGGAATCATGGCACAACCTGAGGAGGTTACTCGGAGGCATACTTGCCAAGAAGCAAACTTTGTAGCCGATTCTCTATCTAAAATCAGTCACAATTATGATACTTCTCAACACTACTTCACCTTCCAGAAGTCACCAGAAGAAACAAGAGGACATATCGTGCTTGACAAAATTGGTATGATCAATTTTAGAAGAAGAAAGATAAAGAGAATCAAAGATCCACCGTGAAGTTTTGTGAATTTGTACTAGATGAGTTAGTGACTCATTTGTAGTGCTTCTCTGCTGGTTTCACCTTCATTCATTCCTTCTTCTTCTTGGCTTCATTATGATACTCTCCCTTATTTATGATTTCCTAAATTATATTGTACTGAGAGGAGTCCTCTCTTTTAGGTGCTTAGATCTAGGTTTCCTTTTTAAAATCGGAGATAAATTGACTATCCTTAGTAGGTTAGCTGATTTTGAACTACCATAGGATCGGAGGTAAGGTTTATGTCCTTCTCCTTGTACTTTGGTAAGGTTTATGTCCTTCTCCTTGTACTTTCTTTTATTTTTATTTATGATAAGGCTCAGGGGAGTGTCGGGATTTTAGCTATTGTAGACGTTTTAAGGTAGACGAGGTTAGACAGGCAGTCCGCAGGATGCGAAGGGGTAGGGCGACGGGGCCGGATGAGATACCGGTGGAGTTTTGGAAGTTCGTTGGAGAGGCTGGTGTAAGGTGGTTGACTGCATTGTTCAATGAGATTTTCAGGACGGCAAAGATGCCCGAGGCGTGGAGGTGGAGTACCATGATCCCCCTCTATAAGAATAAGGGGGACATTCAGTGTTGCAATAACTATAGGGGGATTAAGTTACTGAGTCACTCTATGAAGATCTGGGAGAAAGTGGTCGAGGTGAGGCTGAGACGGATAGTGTCTATTTCGGAAAACCAGTTCGGATTTATGCCCGGCCGCTCGACGACGGAGGCAATCCACCTGGTACGGAGGTTGGTGGAGCAGTATAGGGAGAGGAAGAAGGATCTGCACATGGTGTTCATCGACCTGGAAAAGGCGTACGACAAAGTCCCCAGGGAAGTGCTTTGGAGATGCTTGGAGGTGAGTGGAGTACCGCAGGCATATATCAGAGTAACTAAGGATATGTATGAGGGAGCGAAAACCCAGGTGAGGACGGCGGGAGGAGACTCAGAGCATTTCACTGTCCTGACAGGATTGCATCAGGGATCTACTCTTAGTCCCTTTTTGTTTGCGTTAGTAATGGATGTGTTGACGCGGCGTATCCAAGGGGAGGTGCCGTGGTGTATGCTTTTTGCAGACGATGTAGTCCTGATAGATGAGACTCGAGGGGGTGTGAATGACAAATTAGAGTTGTGGAGGCAAACTCTGGAGTCTAAAGGGTTCAGGGTGAGCAGAACCAAGACAGAGTATGTGGAATGTAAGTTTAATGACGTGAGGCGGGAGAATGAGGTAGTAGTGAGGCTAGAAGCACAGGAGGTAGAGAAGAGGGATAAGTTCAAGTATCTCGGGTCCGTGATCCAGAGTAACGGTGAGATTGACGAGGATGTCTCGCACCGTATTGGGGCGGGATGGATGAAGTGGAAACTCGCATCGGGGGTGCTGTGTGATAAGAAGGTGCCGCCCAAGCTTAAAGGCAAATTCTATAGGGTGGTAGTCCGTCCGGCCTTGCTGTATGGAGCGGAGTGTTGGCCAGTTAAGAACTCCCACATCCAAAGAATGAAGGTGGCAGAAATGCGGATGTTGCGCTGGATGTGTGGACTGACCCGAGGGGATAGAGTTCGGAATGAGACTATCCGGGAGAAGGTTGGTGTGACTTCAGTGGAGTGTAATATGCGGGAAGCACGATTGAGATGGTTCGGACACGTGAAGAGGAGGGGCATGGATGCCCCGGTCCGTAGGTGTGAGAGGCTAGCGTTGGATGGTTTTAGACGGGGTAGGGGTAGACTGAAGAAGTACTGGGGTGAGGTGATTAGGCGGGACATGGAACAGTTACAGCTCACCGAGGACATGACCCTAGATAGGAAGGTCTGGAAGATGCGAATTACGGCAGAGGATTAGGGCCAGTTCGGGTCGCTAGTGTAGGGAATTAATTGGTGGGGGTGTATTCCTGTTATGATTCCGTATTCAATGTTCCGTGTTCCGTGTTCCATGTTTATTACGAATATGTGTGCTTTCCTCTGCTTTATATTCCTGCATTCCTGCTTTACTCTGTTTTATATTCCTTATGGGTGCCGTATCTATGTTATGTCATCTGCTTCTGTGCTGTACTATGTGTTTGTGTGATATCTCGTGACTTGAGCCGGGGGTCTTTCGGAAACAGCCTTTCTACTTCATCAGAGGTAAAGGTATGGACTGCATACATCTTACCCCCCCAGACCCCACTAAGTGGGAATACACTGGGTTTGTTGTTGTTGTTGTTGTTGTAAGGCTTAGGGGTGTGCGGCTCAACCCCTGACCGCCACGGGAGGTGAGAACCCCGGGTAAGTTCCATTCAAAAAAAAAGTTTAGGCGGCCAGTTCAGTCCCAACCAATGTTGTGATATGGTAAAGATGTAAATTAGATACTGTTAATTACTGGCTAATACAAACATAATTACATGAAGTTCACAATGTTGGTAAAATGAACAATTTAAATTTTTACTCTTAAAGGAAGAACAATTCATACAATTTATGTCAGTATACACTCACTACTAAAAAGTCTTGTTTTAGGGCTGCTTGAATTGGATTTTAATAAAGAGCTTATAAGGCAAAAGCCATAAGTTGTTACGATCCTAATTTTGGCTTATTTTAATACTTTTTGACTTAAAAATAAGTGCTTTTAAGCACTTATTTACTTTGCCAAACACCACCAAAACTGAAAAGTGCTTAAAAGCTAAAAGCACCTAAAAATAAACCAATCTAAATACCCACTTAGCCATGCGATTTAGTGAGGGACGTCCCTCATTAATCAAGATTTAGTGAGGGAAGTCATCCCTATAAGGTGTCTTGCTAATTTGAGTCTTACTAATTATTAGTGAGGGAGACCCTCGCAAAGTAGTGACAGACTTCAACACTCAGTCATCGCTATTTTGATCTTACAATTTAAAAAATAAAATATGATGTAGTGAGGGATGTCCCTTGCTATATTAAAAATATATATATAATATTAATTTATAATTTGCTGAGGGACGACCCTTGCTATACTAAAAATATATATAATATTAATTTATTATTTAGTGAGAGACGTCCCTTGTGATATCAAAAATATATATAATACTAATTTATTATTTAGTGAGGGATGACCCTTGATATGTGAAAATTAATAAAAATTATAAATTTAAATATACTAAGGGATATTCCTTGCTAAATTCAATAAAAAAATAATTTAATATTTTAATATTTTGAGGGATATTCCTCTTAAGCCCCTTGCTAATATGATATGATTTTTAGCATTTTACTGCACCAAAATTAAATATTTCAATAGAAAATCAACATACAACCGATAACAACCAACAAAACAACAAGAAAATGCTTCCAAAATAATCCAGACATTAAAATTAAGCAACCAAACTTCTTACATATTCATCCAACTTAAACAATATGCAAAAAAGTATAAAAAAATATGCAAACAAGTAGCAAAACAAGTTCTTTCAAACACTCCAAACTAACAGATGCCAAAACTAAAATAACAACTCCACCTAATACTCCATTTCATCCTCTTCATCATCCTTATCCTCTTCACCATCATCATCAGAGATAGGGGGCGAAGAATGAGGAAGCTTAATTAACGTATTTACATGATCCTTGAGTTCTTGGACGTATGACTCAAGTGTCTTCCTACGTCTCTTCTCCTCCATCCTTCTTTTTCATTCCTCCTCATACTTCCTAACAAGCTCCCGAACTTCTTGCCGCATCTCCTCAAGCTACTCATCTACATTGTGGCGGATCCCCCTTTACTGACCCAAGCCATTCAGGCCTCCATACATTACTTTGAGCTTTAGAAAGCATGCATGACAATAGGGAAGATGCCTTCTTCTTAAAATTACTTTGAATAACCCGATCCTCGGAAAGGCTCCATGTATAACTTTTCTGCAAACAAAATGTATAGGTTTTAGAGTATAAGTAATTCAAGGGCTAAAATAATATGCATGTCCAAAAGACACTCATTACTCAATGTGATTAACACATGGAACACTTTGAAGTTCAATTCAAACAGTTGTACTTTACAGATAGAAACTCTTTAAATTTAGCTTTTGATAACTGAGTTACTAACATACTAACTGAGGCCAGCACTCTGGTGCAACCAAAATATAGTAACAGCAATAGTTGGATTAACTCACAAAAAAAAGCTTGCTAATGACAGAATAGATATTGGTTGCAGACTTCCTTTTTTTCAGGATTCTCTTGGGGGTTCAGGGGTGTTTTGTTTTTGTTTCTGTAAGTTTATGTGATTATGACTTTATTATTGTAAGATCACAGGGATAACATAGGAAAATAGTACAAGTGAAACTTGTATCTTACAACATTAAACAACATTTCTTATATTGCAACCATAAACTCATGCGATAATAGGCCACCAGATTAATAGTCAAATTCCTCCAAGCAAGTCATTGTGTATGGCCTGAGGTCAACCTGCTAGTGGTCATTCATTATGTGTTTCTAGTGGTACATTTAATAGTAGATTACCTCTAATAGAATTAGTAAGTAAGAAAAGACTAAGGTACTCGAAATCAGGGCCTCGCCTTTACTAGTAGTACTGTTCTTTTAATAGTCACTAAAATGTTTGTCCAGTTTTACTCTTTTCTTATATTTCTATGGGACAATGACCTATCAAATGATAAAGTACTAAAGAAAAAACTCAGGATAGTCTATATTTGAAGCGCAAGTATCAAGGCAATCCAAGCAGCTCTTGTAATCTACAAAAAGGCAAAATAGACATTACAAGAAAAAGAGTGTTACTTTCAACAGAGAAAAAATTGATATGATCACATTATGATTTAAAAATATTTTCAATCCCAAAAATAAATCTAAAGTGGGTAGATGTCTTAACTAAAGCTCTTATCTAGACTTCAAATTTTCCAAAGATAGTATAAACATAGAGGAAAAACTTATTGTTTAAACCTCACTACTTAAACAAAAAAAAAACAAAAAAACTTTGAATGCAGTATTCCAATAACCATATACTATTAGAACATATGGTCTGATGGTATCTTTATATTTTACTCTATAGTAGCTAAGTCATAAGAAAGTTGCTACCTCCAACTTTACTTCAATAAAGCTTGTACTTCTTCAAAGGAAAGTGCCATATTTCTTATGGAAAGACAGAAGCTGATAATTTGTAAAGTCGAGATAAGAAGTTCAAAATGGTTTACTGTAGGGTGCCATAACTGTAAAAATACATCACAGTTATATTTCTCAAGAATCTATTGTTGTAGAAAGCCCCTGTAGATGTGAACCCAATTTTTGAAGGTGAATATTTTCATAAGCTCATTGTTGTTGTTAGTAGAATAAGAAACAACAAGAGTTGTCCTACGACTACTAGTAAGGGCAACAAGACAAGACACTCCTATTTACTAGTATGGACACACTTCTACCTGCTAATCTTCTACACCTAATTCTTGTTCTCAACTCCACACTTTCCTATCTATTCTTGTCATCGGTAAGCTACTACTGTAATAGTGTAATAATATTATGATGAGTCTCTTAAGGCATAAGTAAGGATTTCACAGTTGAAGAGCAGTTAAATACATTTAATATTGAGATATAGAGAGTTGGTCGATAAAGTTTGACACAAATAAGACTTTTAACAGTTCTTTTTCTCAGTTGAATGTTTTTTTCCTATGCTTTGTTTTATATCCTTCTGTATGTTTTGTGTAGATATGAATCAAGGAAAAGGTCGAGCATGTGAATTTTTAACTTTGTCACCTCTCGATTGTATTACAAGGAAAGTTGTATGGTGTCATATTCAGAACTATACTTCATGTTCCTCGTGCTTATTAGTTAAGATCAGTAGGCACCAACAAAATTTAATTTGTTTCGGCACAAACAGATAAGATGTCAAATGCAAAATAATTACTGGTAGAGATTGAGAAAATATCTTAATTATTTCAATTGCTATATGAATAATTCGTGTTGTGTATATGTCTGAATCCTGTAAACACACTGTATAAACTTAATGCAGGTCTTTAACAACCTAATTATGAATTACATATACGAGAAAACCAACAGAAAAACAAGCAGAACCAATAGAAGTTATAATCTGAACCCAAAAGTGCTCAAGATACTTTAAACCAAGAACAACTGTTGAGAAATCTAAAAATCCATTATTTAGTAGATTGAAGGCAAAAAAACGTTTCTTTTAATCAAATTTTTGGTCCAGGTCTGGACCTTTTTATTATTTATTCAAAGCTGGTCCAACTACATTTTGTAGTGATAGTCCAATAATGACTCGGTCCAATAACAAAGAAGATGAAAAGTTTTCTATATACTACATATCTGAAATTAAGATAAAAAGAGTACATTGGACTCTTCACTTTCTCATGCTCAGTTGGTCGTCGCCTCTTTATTTCAGCTCCTTCCATTTGCTATCTGTTTTCCTTTGCGATGTTTCTGATTGAGTGGTACCACCATTCTATTTCTCTCCTTCTTTGGGTGATTTGCATCCTCGATCGTTGCTGCATGCGGGTGATTCTTGCTCTTACTGTTGACTTTACCTAGGGATGGCAATGGTGCAGTGCGGTGCGGGTTTAAACTTGCATAAACTCGCCCCACATTCATACCCGCGGATAACCGCACCGCACCGCCCCATGTTTTTATTTTTTCCCTTTTTTTTTGAAAAATTTATAACTCTATTGAAAATCATAATATTTTCAAATTTACAACTAGAAAATAATAACTAATTTCTATTATAGCACTTTTCACTAAAAAATTGTCAAAAAGTATAACGTGCACAAGTAATGATCAAATATCATATTTTTATTCAAATGAATAGGGATGTTAAAAAAGCTACTATAAAATTATTTATTTGTAGTGTTATGCATGTAGTTTTAAGTATCATCAAATTTAAGTAAAGAACACATATAATTTTAGGTATATTCACGAGAACAATATTAATTTTTAGCTTTTTTGTTATTTTAAACCCGCATATTCCCGCTACCCGCACCGCACCGCACCATTTTTAAAAAAAATTACTTTAACCCGCACCGCACCGCATAACTTAAAACTCACACCGCACCGCATAGCTTAAAACCCACACCGCCCCATTGCCATTCCTAACTTTACCTTAGATAATACAGCTCCTAATTTCACTTTATGCACTTGCTGGTGTAGATCTGGCCGATTACACTTCTCAAGTTGTCGGGGTTTATCCCCACAGGACCAAGGAAGCAACAGGTGACTCCCTCGGTGAGCTTTTCTCCTTCTTTCTCCATCCTCTAAACCTTCAACACCAATATTGATTTTGCTCTTTCCATGTAGATGTTGACTTAATACCAACCTGCACTTCCATAAAAGAGTCAATTCCAATGATGTGTGACATGAAGCTCCAACTACCCATCTTTTTGGCGAAGGTTTTGATGGCTAGAGCATCTAGCTAGGTAGATTAGCACAATTTTGTCATTTGTTTGACATAGACTTCTATTATGTTTTTTATGCTGATGCACGCGTATGGGATTGCATATAAAAGGACCTATTGTGCTTTGTTTTACTCTTCTATGCATCTTACTATTGTGATTGTTTCCATCTTATGCTTTCATATCTGCTTACTGATCTTGCGTGTCCTGATTGTTAAATTTAGAATTTATGATTTATCCATGTTTATGCATCTTATAATGTGAATAGGTAGATCCATAAAACAACAAAATTCCTTCGTTTGTTGTGATTGTATGACTTCATTAGCTAATGCATCAGCTACTGCATTTCCTTCTCTAAAAATATGAGTTATTTAACCCTCCACTGCATGTATATTCCACCATATATTCTCTAGTATATTAATCAATGTCCATGGTGCTTTCCATTTCCTTTTAATCATCCTCACTAGAATGAGCGAGCCAATTTCTGTAGTAACCCCAGCATACCTCTGTTCCAGGCAATAATGCAAAGCTGTCTTGATTGCTAATGCTTCTGCCTTAATATTAGTGGTTTTACCCAGTGTTTTAGCTTTGGCATATAACAAATCTCCTTTATCATCTCTAACACAAAAAGCTAAAGCACCTATCCATGGATTTCCTTTACATGAACTATCAGAGTTCTATTTAATCATATTCTCTTCTGGAAAACTTCAAGTAACCTTAAAATAGTGTAGTCTTATAACACCCTGGGATTTTGGACTAGAATTTAGACCGCCGTTCCTACGCATATAGATCTGAACTAAATGATTCCATGTCAATATGTGTGTAGTGATCACTCCTATAGTGTGGAAAAACCTTTGAATATGAATTGAGGTCACAAGAATCCCCTAACTCTAGATGAGTTGAAAACATTTCTATCGATTAAGTTTTAGTGGACATTTCAACTTGGGTCAACTTCCATCGACCATAACTTCTTGTATATAACGAATTAGAGGGCCTACTATATGTCAAATGAAAGTTTATCGAAGAAGCTTTCCAACGATACTAATTTCGCCTTAATATGATACCCCGAGGAAAAAGTTATGCCTTTGCAAAGTGGAGTGCGTCGCCTAGCAATGGCCTAAGGCTACTAGAATTGTTGTGCCATGGTAAATGCATCGCCCAACCCATTTAGGGTGATCGAAAATGTGATGCCCAGCCTATTTTTAGCGATGGACAATGCGTGGAACTGCCTACCTTAGGCCATAGGCAATGCATCACATGCCCTATGGCCCAAGGACGTAAAAACTTTATTTTTAAGTCATTTTAAGGGAAACCAAGTCTTTTTGTATTCCAAAACTGTCTCTAATCATCCTTAAATGAACTTATGCTTATTAGTAACGTTTTAACTCTCTTAAGTTCACTAATTCATCTTTCAAGAACACAAGAGGAGAAAAAAACTAGGGTTTGGGCAATAAAGCTTAAAGGTCTAATCTTTTTGAAATTTCTTTGTGAATTCTTCACAACTAAGGTACATGGGGTTTTCCTAAACTACATGAGCATGTTGAAATCATTTTTGTATGTTTCAAAAATTGTGAAATCATATACTCATGAAGGGTTGTAAGAACAATTTAAAGGTCATGCATTATGAATCTTTTTTAACGATATAATGTTTTGGTCTTGAAGTCTTCCCTTAAAGATTGATTTTTGTTCATATATATATATGATGTGTATGTATGCATTTGAAGTTTGAAAATATGAATTGAGAGCATAAAGAACAAAATTCCCTCTTTCGTTGTGTTATTTCTTGATCTCCAAGTTAAGGGTTATCCAATTGCATGTTTTGAAGCATGAACCATGGGTTTACTAACTTATATGGATTTTATGTTAATTGTGAATTGAAGAAAGGGATAATATCTTGTTTTTTTAAATGCTAAATGTGATAATCAAAGAAATTGCATGATTGTTTGAGAAACTTATCACCATTTACTGAAATATTGAAAAAGAGAATCTTTGCATGGTTTGACATGTGTTTTGAAAACATGAATCCTATTGTACTGATTGAATGAATTAGTGGTCAAAACATTGTTTGAATGAAAGAGTTGTAATATGATAATATATGACGTAGAGATATGACTTGCAAGTCTTGGTATGACGATACCAAATAGATGAATGCCATAGCAGATTCAGAACAGACTAAAAGACAGATTTTACTCAGATTTTGACTTCAGAAATATACATGTTTAGAAAAGGTTAAAAATAGGCTTAAAGAGAGTTATATGGTTACCCAAAGAAAGTATGAGTTGAAGGACTCAATGCTGGAAATCGTGATTTGCTGACACGGGGTTATGGTACCATGTTGTGTGGTCTTGTGTACCTTGATTCATGTCATCCCAATTTGGTACTATGGTTAGGAGCCATGCTTTGTGGTGTTATGCACTACCATGACATGTTGATTTGATTGGGGATCATGGCACCAAGTTATGTGGTCTTGCGTGTTGATGTGTGAGCAGATGCTAACACATTTAAGGCTTTTAACTGAGAATAATTACAAAGTCTTAAGTAAATTTTGTCATTTTTGATTATTTTACTTTGATATTGCAGTAAAAGTCATGATGCAAGGGAAATTTAAGAAAATGGAAGCAAAAGAGCTGAAAACTGATGCAAAAGAACTGAAAGTGTGGCTGAAGACATTCCTGATAAGTCATCAGCCCTATGATAAGTTATCAGAAATCACGTCAGGTGTTGAAGTGTTAAAAGGATTAAAGTGAAACTGTGATGACATTTCTGACATGTCGTCACAACTATGATAAGGCGTCAGAGTTGCCGTCAAGTATAGGTAGAGAATCAAATTTTGAATGAAGAAGTGACGACATTTCTGATATGTCATCACGTATCTAATAAGTCGTCAAGCTTTGTCGTCAGTTAAAGCAGAAGATACCAAGAATGTTGGAAGGCCTGATGACATTCATGATAAGTCGTTAGGACCCTGACACGCCGTCACAAATACCGTCACCTATTTCGAAGGATTTTCTGAATATTGTGATTTTATTTCCTTATTTAGGATTAACTATAAAAAGCATTGTTTTGGGTTTTTCTAAGGGGTTTGACACTTGAGTTTTAAGAGACGTATTTTGATATTTTCTCTCTGGAGGCTTGAAAAAGCAAATACTTTGAAGAGATTATTATTAGTATTTTGGAATTTTTCCTTTGTGATCTAATCTGCGATTCACTAGTTATTATTTATCTCTGTAAGTTTATCTTTAAAATCATAAATTCAATTGTGTGTTTCGTTCGTTACATCATGAGTGTCTAAACTCCATTAACCTAAGTTATGGGATCTAGGGTTAGGTCTTGATAAGGTGCTAAGTATTCAAAATTCAAAATGTGGGAGGATTTCTTAATAATTTTGAAGTTTTAATTAACGTCTGTTGGTTGCAAGCAGTAGACACACCTACTTTGATTTTCTTGAGAAAGAAATCAAATATAGTAGGAAGTGAATTATCAACAGGGACTCGAAAATACTTCATTTAATAATCAGCGCTGTAACAAGGTTGGTTAACCTGAGGTAAAATCTGGGCAGTAAACAGAAATTCCCTAAGTTCAAGAGGATTAGGAAATTAAACGCTTAAGTAGGTCGAGAGACATTTAAGCATAACATCGATAAAGATAGCTTGTTATCCTACCCATCGTGAGAATCTTGAACCACTTTTAGCATCTGCCATGTACCGGAAGTCCTAGTGAACACAATTATGGTTATTTCATAAACTATTGATTTACAAACACTGAAACTAAAGTGGCCAACAATTATTTGTTGATCATCAAAAACCCCCATTTTATCTTTTCGTATCATCTGTTTGAATTCATCTTGTAGTTTAGTCTCAAATTAGTTTAATCGTCACTTATATTTTTTCCTGTGGATTCGACCCCAACTTCAAAAGTTGGGTAAATATATTAACGACGACCACCTTACACTAAATTAACGTGTAAGTTGAGCATTATCAAAAAATGGCGCCGTTGCTGGGGAACAATTTTGGTGTATTGAGTTGGTTTGGAATTTTAGTTTACTTGCTTGAATTCAAACTTGTAAATATTTGTTTTCTTTATTTTTTTTATTTTTTTATTTTCTTTTATTCTTATTTTTCTCACACCTTTCTTGAGATGTCAGCCTGGATAGATAGTTTTTTTAGTGATGACGATTCTTGTTATTATTGTGGGGGACCATATTTTGAGGCTTGCTATCCAAATTTACTTGAAAGTGCATAGACTGGACCTTCACAATATGATGTGGATACTATCCTACTTACTGTAACTTGGTGTTTGGCTTGTGGTCAAAGTGATCATACTGAAGATATATGTGCTGTCACGATTCAATCGAATAAATTGATAAAACGAATCTTAGAGAATCAAGAACAGTTATAGGCAAAGCTAAAAGAGTTACCACTCCCATCATGTTTACAGTGGCTAAACAAAGAAGAATACAAGGGGGACATTAGCCAATTTGAGGAGAAAACTCAAGAATCAAAATCACTCGATTGTCATCTTGATCTTGAGACTGACATTGAGAAGGTGATTAAAAGTGAGTGTATAGTAGATAGTGTAAATTTTGAAATAAAATTAGTTGGGCCTCACTCGAAACATTTTTCTACTTTATGTTTAGATGATATCTTGTCTGTGGAATCATCTAAAATAATAGAAGAGTGTGAAGATGACGAACAAGAATCCTATATTCTTTATTTTACACTTGATAAGCAACATAAAAACACACCTTACTTTAGGGCCAAGTGGTTTACCACGCTCAATCTATTACTCAACTTCTTAATTTTTGCACCACCCCCTATGATCGAGGCAAGAAGATGGACTCTAAGTTGAGGGTGAAATTCATATCCTTAAGCTGGAGGAAAAAGCTAAGTTGGGTCGTGCCGCGACATTAAATCAGGCGCTGCTTGGGAGGCAACCCAAGGTATTTTGTTGTTTGTATTCGTATTATGTGATTGACATCAGATCTTCGCACCCAGGGTGCCATAGGTATGTTTCTAACTCTCTAATTTTGGTTTGATGCATTGGGGACATTACATGATTTTAAGTTGAGGGTGGAGCTACTTTTGGGTATTGATGTCCTTTTGGGGTTTTTGTCGTCGTGCTTTTTTTCCCCCGGAGTCTTGTTCCTAGTAGAGCCGGCATGTTTAGGCGTATTGTGTTTTATTTTGTGATGTGTTGTGGTTAACTGGGAGAAAAATAAGTATCTATGGTAGTTGACATATTTTTTTTTATTTTTGAACACCTCTCCAAAAGTCTATTTTATAACTGTGTGATATGCATTTATGTGTGACCACTGTGCATCTTGTTATGGCATTAGTTATAGTAACATGATTACCATTCCTAAAAAATTGCATGAACCGAACGGGTAGTAGCTTGTAATGTACCTTTGTGCCATGTGTGTGTGAGATACTACCTATTTCCCATTGTATGTTGAAACCCAGAACTTGCCTGGTTAGTTTTACCTTGGTTGAAGGATAGGGGTTAGGAAAGGATCGTAGGCCGTTTTGATATTAGCTCATTTTTAGCCTAAATAATCTTCCCTGTATGTAGAATATCCCTTGATCCCTGCTTTGAGCTTGATTAGCCTATTTTTTTATGACACCTGTCACTTTTCCAGTTTATATGATAATGAACCTATTTTGGCCCTAGTCCTTCTTGAACACTGTGCACCTTGACTTAGGAAAATGGCCTAAATTGAGGGTGGCTATCATAGGGGTGTGTGATGTAAAATGAGTATGAAAAAAGGTAAAGTAAAAGAAGAGAATAAAAAGATGGGTGCGGTGGAAAAGAGCAAGAAAAGGAAAAGTTGTGAAAAAAAAGTGATTGTAGAAAAGAACCGCACTCATCCTGAATAAGTGTAATCAAGAAAATAGAAGAATAGAAAAAGGCTAATGAGTGAAACCCCAAAAAGCTAGTGTAGTGTTAAGGAGGCTTATTCACTTTAAATATTATCGAGTACCATACCAACCCCTAGCCTACATTACAAGCCTAAAAAAAGACCTATAGTGATCCTAGCTGACCTGTCTAAAAGTCTTGGTAATGAAAATAAGGGCAAGCCTATGGTATTCGACATACATTGATTGGAACTTCATTCTGAGAGCGAGTGTCTGGTGATTGTCCCCATGGTTACATATGTAATATCTGATACAAGTGACGTGGGACTTCTTTATAGTGAGGGAACACTGCTTACGTTGCTAGTTGCTAACTTGTTTGGGTAGCGTAATTTGTACATATGCATAGTTATTGTGCTAAGTTGATGTCATATCTTGATTCCTTTCTGTCACATTGTTGATCTTCATGGATATACACAGCTGGGTTTAAAGAGATTGAAAATGGAGAAAGTAATGTGTTTTGAACTAAAATTGATGATCAACTGTCATAGGTATCTTATGTGTCTCTTGGTTAAGCATCGTAGTGTTGTGTTTTAGTTGCTTGAGGAAAAGCAATTGTTTTTAAGTTGAAGATGTTGATATGTGAGCAGATGCTAACACAATTAAGGCTTTTAATTGAGAATAATTGTGAAGTCTTAAGCAAATTTTATCGTTTTTGATTATTTTAATTTGATGTTGCAATAAAAGTCATGATGCAAGAGAAATTTAAGGAAATAAAAGCAAAAGAGCTGAAAACTGATGCAAAAGAACTGAAAGTGTGGCTGACGACATTCCTGATAAGTCGTCAGCCCTATGATAAGTTATCAAAAATCACATCAGGTGTTGAAGTGTTAAAAGGATTAAAGTAAAACTGTGATGACATTTCTGACATGTCATCACAACTGTGATAAGGCGTCAGAGTTGCCGTCAAGTGTAGGCAGAGAATCAAATTTTGAATGAAGAAGTGACGACATTTTTGATATGTTGTCACGTATCTGATAAGTCGTCAAGATTTGTGGTCAGTTAAAGTAGAAGATACCAAGAACGCTGGAAGGCCTGACGACATTCCTGATAAGTCATCAGGATCCTGACACATCGTCACAAATGCCGTCAGCTATTCCGAAGGATTGTTTGAACATTGTAATTTTATTTTCTTATTTAGGATTAACTATAAAAAGCATTGTTTAGGATTTTTCTAGGGGGTTTGGCACTTGAGTTTTAAGAGACGTATTTTGATATTTTCTCTCTGGAGTTTCTTGGCTTGAAAAAGCAAATACTTTGAAGACATTATTATCAGTATTTTAGGATTTTTCCTTTGTGATCTAATCTGCAATTTACTAGTTATTATTCATCTCTGTAAGTTTATCTTTCAAATCATAAATTCAATTATGTGTTTCGTTCATTACATCATGAGTGGCTATACTCCATTAACTTGAGTTATAGGATCTAAGGTTAGGTCTTGATGAGGTTCTAAGTATTTAAGATTCAAAAGGTGGTAGGATTTCTTGATAATTCTAAAGTTTTAATTAACGTTTGTTGGTTGCAAACAGTAGACACACCTACTTTGATTTGCTTGAGACAGAAATCAAATATAGTAAGAAGTGAATTATCAACAGGGACTCAGAAATACTTCGTTTAATAATCAGTATTGTAATAAGGTTGGTTAACCTGAGGTAAAATCTGGGCAGTAAACAGAAATTTCCTAAGTTCGAGAGGATTAGGAAATTAAACGCTTAAGTAGGCCGAGAGACATTTAAGCATAACATCGATAAAGATAGTTTGTTATCCTACCCACCGTGAGAATCTTGAACCACCTTTAGCATCTGTCATGTATCGGAAGCCCTAGTGAACATAATTCTGGTTATTTCATAAACTTTTGATTTACAAACACTGAAACTAAAGTGATCAACAATTATTTGCTGATCATCAAAAAACCCCATTTTATCTTTTCGTATCATTTGTTTGAATTCAACTTGTAGCTATAGTCTCAAATTAGTTTAATCGCCACTCACATTATTTCCTGTGGATTCGACCCCGACTCCAAAAGTTGGGCAACTATATTGACGAGACCGCCTTGTACTAAATTGACTTGTAAGTTGAGCGTTATCAAATGTCTCCCCTTACTGATACTCCAATCCTTACGGAAAACTTGGATTGGAGGCTTGGCCGCCGAGTCAAGGGTAGATTCCATATAGCCCATAGAATTACAAACTGTAGCATGTACCATCTAGCTCAGAAGTAAGATAAAGAGTGAGTTATGATTTCAAAGAATTATTTCAAAGTCTTTTAAATATGCTCATGTGTTTTCATATATATGAATTTCTCTCACTTATGTTATATACAGATACATTATTTTGGATTTCTCTGTGTACCAGTACATCTGAATTGGCCCCTATATTTCAAGATCTAAGGCACAATCTCGGGATCTCGCTAAGAAGCACAGTTGTCTGGTCAGATGTTGCAGTTGGTGAACCTCCCTTCTTCTGGAAGGCCTAGTTTTAAGTCATTGTCATTTTATTTTGATTCATGATCCGACTGGGGGCCTTGTCCCAATAACAGACATATGCTATTTCAGAATTGTTAGAGATTTCGCAGACTGGCGTCATGTATTTTTGAAGGTTTATAAATTAAATTTCATACCATTCAGTTGAAGTAAGATTGTGACCATATTTTTGGATTGTTATTTATTTCTGTATTTGTCATATTCTATATGAATTGTGTATATGATTTCCCGTTAAAGAAGGAATCTCATTCCATCTTGGTTCACGATGCTCGCCACAGCCAGGGCCTCGGCTCGGGCTGTGACAAGTCCGGGCCTATACCTTCTCAGAAATGTGACTGTATCAGGCCAAGACACCTTTCCAATTTTCAGCCAAGGATATAATACCTTGACTAATTTCCTTATCAGGTCTTGTACCTGCCATACTAAGTCATCAAAAGTAATCCTTCCTCCATGTTTAATCCTATTTCTTCTCTTCCAAAGACACCAAATTAAGATTGCTGGAACAACTTTACAAACTGCATCAAGCTTTGATGTAATCTTTGTTGTCCACCATGTTTGAATTAGTTGTGCCATTCCCATTTCATAAATAGCAATACTTGCAAAAACGGCAAACTACCTCCATAGCCTTTCAGTTATGGGGGATGTTAGAAATAAATGAGTTATTATTTCTTCGTTTCATACATCACAACACCAACATCCTGAGAAAATATTAATCCTTCTCCTCTTCAAAACATTATCAGTGGCAATCTTCTTCTTCCATACCTTCCACATGAAAAAATGATTCTAAATGGAAGTCCTTCCACCCAAATAATCCTCCTTCCTTTCTTGCTTAGCTCTCAAAAGTTTCCATGCCGACTTAACCATGAAAATTCCTTGAGTATTTGCAGTCCACCAAGGATTATAATTTCCATGATCATCTTTTGGAACAACAACAGACTCATTAATGTAGTCCACCATCTCTTCAGATATCTTCATTCTCAGCTTTACTAAATTCCATTTTCCATTTATCACAAAATCCCTTACCTCCAACTCTTCCTCATCAACTAATTCATTGTCAGGAAAGTACAAAAACCTTAATCCAGTCCAATTATCAAACCAAAAACTAGATTTTTCAGCTTGTATTTGCCACCAGATGTAATGCTCCACTTCTTCCCTCAATTAAATCATTTTACTCCAAATATGAGAAGCCCCTTGTCCCCTTTCCATAATTAGATGGAAATTTTTACAATATTTGTTCCACATGAACTCACTCCATAAGGAACCAGTAGAGATTCTAAAGTTTCACCATAGTTTAGCACAAAGAGCCCTAGAAACAGAGGACATTGACCTAAATACAATACCTCCTTCATCCCTAGGAAAACACATGTTCTCCCATGAAATCCAATGCTTATTTTTGCCTCCAGTAGAATTAGTCCAAAAAAACTTAGAAAAAATTCTATGAAGTTGATTAATAATACTAACCGGAGGATTCATAGTTGATAGCAAGTAGATATGCATAGATTGCAGAACACTGGTAATTAGAACATATCTACCACTAAAAGATAACAACTTGTGTTGCCATAAGCTCAATCTTCTCACCACCTTTTTAATCAGATCCTCAAAACGAGACTTCTTCTTTCTTCCAAAAAAAATTAGACACCCCAAATAAATGAACAGAAAAAAAACCTTATTTATTTCAGTAGTCCTTCTGACAATGTTGTTGATCCTAGAAGGAGTTTTCTCATGCAGATAAAACAAACTCTTATCTAAACTGGCCATTTGTCCAGACATTCTTTCATACTCTCTCAAAACATTTACCATCTTCTTCATAGAGGATTTTTGTCTTGAAAAAAATAATATAGTATCATCTTCATATGATAGATGATTTATCTGAGGGCTTCACTTAGGCATCCCATACCATATATAAAAAGGGTCATCAAACAATTTATTTAGGCTCCTTGATAGAACCTTAGCAACTATAATAAATAAAGTAGGGGATAAAGGGTCCCCTTGCTTCAACCCTCTTGATGACTGAAAGAACCCAAATGACCGAACATTCACCAAAACTGAATACCAGTTGTTGCTGATAAGTCTTACAACCATATCAATGATTCTTTTAGAAAAATCAAACCTTCTCATCACCTTTATCATGTGCTTCTATGAAACTCTATCATAAGATTTTACCATATCTAACTTAACAACCACATTGTGGTTCTTCTTTCTCAAATTGATGTCCCTGATAATCTTTTGTGCTAGTATGACATTTTCAGTAATACTCCTTCCTTTAAGAAAACCCGACTGGTTAGGGATATGATCTGTGGTAAACACCACACTAGTCTCTCATGAAGGAGCCTAGAAATAATTTTATCAACAAAATTACTTAGACTGATAGGTCTAAGATCACCATATGTACTCACCATCTCCTTTTTAGGTATCAACACTAAATTAGTGTGTGTAACACACCTAGGCATTTCTTGCCCACAAAAGAAAGCTTTAACTATATTGGTTATATCATCTCCTGTAGTATCCCAATTGGATTGAAAGAAATGGCTTGTAAATCCACCAGTTCCACAAGTAGAGTCCCTATAAAGCTCAAAAACTACCTACTTCACTTCATCTTTTGTAGGAATTCTCTCCATCTGCTTATTTTTCTCACTAGAGATCAATTGAGGTATATTAAGCATTAATTCACCATCATATTCCTCCTGAATTTCTGTAAAATAATCTCTGAAAACATTAACTGCCTCTTCTCCAATATTTTGAGTTGTGCTGATCATATCCCCTTACTTGAATTTAATCTTTTTCAATTGCATATTTCTTGTTCTTCCCTAAACATATGCATGAATTTTTTTTGTATTTTTATCCCCTTATGTGAACCATTTCATTCCAGCCATATGCATGAATTTTTTTTGTATTTTTATCCCCTTTTGTAAATATCTTCTAAGATCTGCCTCAGCCCTACCTAAACTCATTCTATTATCTTCTGAATGAGCAATTTCCAATTGAATCTCTTTTCCTTTTACCACATCTTCCAGAGTTGCAATTTTCTAAAAAATGTTTTCAAAAGTTTTCTTGATCTATTCAGCTAGCATCTGTTTTCTCCTCTTCAATTTTGGTATAAACCGAAGTAAAAGAAGAACCTTCAACATCTCCAATCTATGCTTACTTCACCTCTCTTTGAAAATCTTCATGTTTAGCCCAAAAATTCACAAATTTGAAAGGCTTAACAATCTGATCCTGAGATGCATCACACAGTACATGCAAGGGTACATGGTCGGACCCTTGTATAGTAAAGTAATGAACCTCACTATCAGAGAGAATTTGAAAAAATTCATAGTTAACCAGAACCCTATCCAACCTTTTAAAAATACAGTCCTCTTCAATTCGACCATTCCATAAAGTGTAACTACTGCCATAAAACTTCAATTCAGAAAGGGAACAAACATTTACATATGCAGCAAAATCCACCATCTCTTGTTGTGTCACTTGTAATCCCCCTAGTTTTTTAGACTCATCAAGAATTATATTAAAATCACCACCAACCACCAAGGAACATCAACATGCTTATCTAGACTTTCCAGATCCTCCCATAATTCAAGTCTATCCAAAGCATTAGATCTTGCATAAATAATTGAGATGTAAAAGACTTCAAAAGTTTTCCTTAACTAAATTTCATTGTCAATTATTGAAAAGATTCATTAGAACCTTTCTCCTTCCAAGAATCATTCCAAAAAATACATATTTTAGCTGAACAATTAACTCTAGCATTAGGCAAGTCTAACCTTTTTCTATAGTTCTCCAATTCAGAAAGGCACTGAAAGGGTTCTAGTAATGCTATATAAGTGTATTGATACCTCTTGTGCAAGTATATTACTCTCTCAAAAGACTTTTCAGATTTAACCAACCTGATATTTCAAAAAAGTACCTTATTAATCATTGGACAGATGTAAAAGAAGAGCCCTTCTTTCTCCTTATGTTTATTTGAGACTGAGGCAAAGATGATTTTGTAAACTTTCTGCCTTTATTCTTTAAATTTTCTATTTTTCTTGGGGATAGATCCCCTTCTTTGTATACTTGTTCCGCATTTAGATCTATACTCTCATCTTCTTCAATATTTTGTCTATCATCCTTCTCTTTGCCATATAGTGAACTTATTTTTGGTATAGTAGAAGCCTGTTGCTTGTCTATCTCCCCTTGTTGATTCTTGTTAGTTGACTGTGGACTATTGGTTCTCTCCTTCATTGATTTTGTCCCAAGATCATATTCAGATAATAAAACCTTCCCTAGATTTTGCTATTCTTCTATGTTTACCTTATTAGAAATCTTCTCCACTGCAGAATCAACTGCTAAATTTGCCTCATCACTTCTCTTTTCACATTGCTGATTGTGCTCTTTTCTTCCAACCAAAATCTGTGCATCATGTTGTTTACTTAGGTTGTTATTTTCCCATTGTCTTTCTTCTGCATTGGTGTATCTTCCCTATTTTTTGTATTTTCACTATGTCTCTCAACTCTCGTCTTGTCTGCCTCTGCTCTTTTCTCTTTGTTAATTGAGTTTTTATAGAATTCCGCTCCTCCAGAGCATCGAATTTGTTCTCAGTTATTACTTTTTTTTCCTTTATGGTAGCCCTTTGATTCCATTCATATCTTTCTTTTCAATAAGGGTTGCCCTTCCTATTATTTCCTCTTCTTTTTGGTTCTTTAAAGCCCTCTTCTTTCTCTTGCAAAGTTGTCCCCTTATCACCTCTTCTTTGTTCTTCAACATCACCTTTAGTACCCTGCATATCCTTCTGAGTGTTTTCCTTTGTATCATCAGTTTCCTCCTCCTTTGGATACAATTGTGGGTGTATAATAAAATATTTCTTCTCAGTATAACCCTGTAGTTTGCATGTATTGCAATACTTTGGAACTTAATCATATTTAATGTGCACCCACTTTTCTGTGATCTCCCCATTCTTCTTTCTCATTCCCACATTTATCCTTTATAAAAAAACTCCCCAAAAGGTCATTCTCAACCTTAACCCTATCACAGTTGAGTCGAGTCTTGTTTTGAGTCGCCAGATCTACCTCAAAGGTTTTCCTACTGCTGATGCTAGGGAAAAAATAGCTTTTTTACTAAAAATAAATTGGAGGTAGAAATGGGAAGGAAATCCACGCAATAATTATGAGAAATATAAAACTGAGGCTTTGAGAGCAAATGCACATAATCCTCCATTCTTGATACCCTAATAAGAATATATCGATTTCTTAGCAATCCAACATTATCCTTGCCTTTCAACTCACACTGCTTTGGAATGAGTCTCCTTTATTTATTAATATCCGGCCCTCCATAGGAAAACTTTCCAATCATTGGATATTGTAAATCCTCATTGATGATCATTTGATCGACTTCTTCCTCTTCTAAAAAAATTTTGAGGTCTCCATGCAAAAAAGGTACTTGTTTTAATAGAATAGTCTTGCACTGAGGTTTAAGATATTGTAAAGTATTAGCATACAACAACTTCGGGATCTCTTTTCCTGATAGGAAATTCGTTGGCCCAGCCTCCGATAATGGAGCCTGGCCAATGGACACTCTAACCATGAAAATAATAAACTCAGTCGAGATTTAGGGTTTGACGGCTAGAACAACTGTGCTATAGGGTGATTACAACACAACACTCAAACACAAATTAAACAAAACAAAGTAAGAAAAAAAATTCATCTCTGCAATTAATAAAAAATACTCAAAATGATTAATTTCTTTATATGTGAACTTACCGGAGTTCAAAGAGAATGTAGGGTAACCTTAAAAGCTTCAACCGTAGTTCAGAGAGGAAGATGAGAATGAAAGGTTTCCCTAGAAATTAGAATTAAACCTAAATTTAATTGTGAAAAGTGGGGGGGGGGGGGGGGGTGAATAATGGAGGGAATGATGGGGTTACAGAAAAATAAGACACATTTTTTTTCTTAATTTTACCCAAATTCTTATAAATTTTATTTTTACTATATGAAATAACTCCTCCAGCTGATAATTACATTAATAAAATATAGGTGAATCAATCACTAAAATTAAATAATGGAATAATTATTTAAAATGCCACTAAAATTTAAACTGATTTTTAATCGATATTTTAAGATGTATTTTTTATCATATTAATATGAAAATAATTATATTACATCTTATAAAAAAATTTTTTTTATAGTTTTCTAACTTCTAAATTTTAAATTAAAAATTATATTAATATAAATCACTTTAGTTTTGAAGATTTGTCAAATTGACTCTTGTCATGCAAAATGTTATTAAAAAAATTTCAAGTCAGTATGAAAAATTACCTATGCGGTCTCTTTGATTCATATTTTCTAATTTTGTTTCTCTCTAGCAGTTGTATTAACTCCGATGGGTTCAATTTATTGAGAAAATTAATAAAATTAAATTAGAGGCTTGAAATTGAAGCAAACACTTTAGAAATTATAGGCGGATGGTACTTAGCTCAAATATTATTGACTTGATAGATTGGTTAGAATAAGAGTTAACTGTTGAATTATCATTCAAAACAACTTTCCTTTGGGGTTTTTTGAGGTGTTTCTCCCATCTACATGTATCACCGCAACTCAGATTTTTAGGCATCAAGCTAAAGAATTCTTCAATGGATTGAATCATGGCCTGTATATGGGCTATGACTTGAATTAAAAAAATACTTTCATTTAATTATTATCATGTATATATTGATAAATTAATAATACTTCTTATAAATATGATTAATACCTTTCTTTTTAGTATAATTGTTAAAATATCTCTTTTGGCATGTCTGTTTGTGCTGCCTGCTTTAGCTCCTTCAACCGTAATTTTATAATATCACCCCTAATTTATTATTATAAGTTATTTATGTATTTAAAAATTAATAATATTTAATTTTAAAAAGTAAAATAGACATTTATGGCATGTCTGCTTCAGCTGCTTCAACCATAATTTTACTAAAAATCACCCCTAATTAATTATTATAAGTCATCTAAGTATTAAAAAATTAATAATATTTAATAAAAAGATAAAATAGACATGCAATGATAAACTAACTCTTGATGTTTTAAATTAACATAACATCTTATATTGTTTAAAGTTATTTTACTACATCAGTTCTAATTAGTTGTTAAGTCATTTAAGACATTTCTGCTTCGCTACTTCAATAGTGATATTACTATATCTCCCCTAATTAATTATTGTGGTCATCCAAGCATTGTGCAACTTAAATTGGAATAAAAGAAAAAGTATTATAAATCACAATAATTAAAAAATTTAAATTATTTTAAAAATATAATTGACTATCAATGCGACAAAAGTTTGGACAAAGAGAGTAATATATATTATTTAAAAATTACACAAAAGGTATTATAAAATTATAATAGTTAATAATTTAAAATATATTTTTTAAAATAATTAGTTCTATATTTCAAAAAAATGTAAAAATACTATAAATCACAATAATTAATAACTTAAAAAATTTAAAGGTCAACATGCGTTCTTTGTCACAACTTCATTGGTCTTTTTCCTTGCCTCAATTTTTCTCCGTTTTAATTTGTTTATCTTATTTTCTTAATCGGTTATTTATTTTTAAAGAAATACTTAAAAGTTTCTATAAATCACAATAGTAAAAAAATTAAAAATTTAAAAGTTTAAAAGATATTTGGCTAACTCTCAAAATTATATCAATGTCACTTAAATTTGAATATAAGAAAAAGTATTATAAATCACAATAATTAGAAACTTAAGTTATTTTAAAAATATTATTGACTATTAATGCACAAAATTTTGAACAAGGAGAGTAACATTTATTATTTGAAAATTAAATAAAAGTTTTATAAATTTCAATAGTTAACAGCTTAAAATATCTAAAAAACCAAATTAATTTCTTATATATTTCAAAAAAAATACATAAAAAAATATAATAAATCACAATAATTAACAACTTTAAAAATTTAAAAGATATAAAATATTTGGTTAACTCTCAAAATTATATCAGTGCCACTTAAATTGGGGGTAGAAGAAAATTATTATAAATCACAGTAATTAAGAACTTAAATTATTTTAATAATATAATTGACTATCAATGCCACAAACATTTGGACAAGGAGAGTAACGTGTATTAATTGAAAATTACATAAGAAAAAATAATTATAAATTACAATAGTTAACAACGTAAAATGTCTCTCAACTTATCATACATGCTTACAGTTTGCATTTGATTGGTATCTAATTTTGAGTATTTACTTTTTAACTTCAAAATATAAACGATGTTGGGCCACGCTAACACGGGTCCCTCCTTTCTAGTATTTAAATACATCATTCACTAATATTTCTGATTGATATTACTAATAAACTTACAATCAGTATAACTGTCAATGTATAATTAGTCCAGTCAATAATATTTCTAAAAAGCCACTAATATACTTTATTTAGTCTAACTATCATAGAAGTTCATAAATGACTATTATTTTAATGAATGTATTAAAGATACACATTTATTTTACATAATTATTGACATATAGATTAATAAATTAATAATATTTTGCAGTGCAAATCTACTTAGTGTAATTATCAAATTATAAGACTGTCAATCAATAACACCGTACAAGAATATCATTAATTCACTTCTACTTACCATAATATTCACTATTAGTAATTAGTATTCTTTCCCATTATCAAATTATAAGCTAATAAATCATCAATTTTTACTAAAAATGTCACTAAAATATTTCTACTTATTCTAGTTATCACTTTCTTAGCAACTCATTCAGTTATAACATTTTTTGAAGTCTCTCTCTCTATATAGAGAGAGTAATGTAATAAAAAAGTATGAAAAGAAAAAAAAGTTTTAAAGTTATAATCGAGGGATCAAAAAATCGATTACACTGCTGTTGTTTTCAGTAAATATATAATATAGTTATTTATTAA
Source organism: Capsicum annuum (assembly GCF_002878395.1). Classification (NCBI taxonomy): domain Eukaryota; kingdom Viridiplantae; phylum Streptophyta; class Magnoliopsida; order Solanales; family Solanaceae; genus Capsicum; species Capsicum annuum. The sequence goes on along the minus strand of NC_061111.1, from coordinate 161,155,474 downwards.
ATTCTCAATTTTATATATTTAATTTAGTGTGAGGCTTTCGTTGCTACAATAAAAAACAAAATAAAAAATAATTATATGTGGCACATCGAGGGACTCCTTGGATAAATTATGTTTTATTTCCATTTATGTTTTATTAATAGCATATTTAATGTATACATGCGTATATGTTTTATAAATTAGTATATAACTATATATATATATTGTCGTATATACATATATTGCAGTATATGTTTTACTTAAAGTTGTTATTGTTGGTACCAACCAAAATAATAATAATAATAATAATAATAATATTTATTTTTTTTTTGAAATAATTAATTTAGGTGTTGATATTTAGCGAGAGAAGTCTCTCGCCATAGTTAATTTAATATCAGCCTTTTATTATCATCATAGTTTAGCAAGGGACGCCCCTCTCTACTTTTTCAAAAAAAATAAAACTAAAATATTTAACTTTTTTTTTACTATCATCATAATTTAGCGAGGGATGTCCCTCTTTACTTTCTAAAAAAAAATTAAAAATTAAAATATTAAACTTGCTTTTTATTATCATCATAATTTTGTGAGGGACGTCCCCATTTAGTTTCTCAAAAAAAATTGAAAATTAAAATATTTAACTTATATGAGGGACAACATTGCAAAGTCCTTTGCAATAGTTACATACAATTTGTTCCTCGCTAATTTTGATACAAAATAACAAAGTTTTTAGTAGTGACTTGTGCTTTGACCTCTGGTGCACATATTATTAGGAAATTACTTGAAACAGTAGAGCTCTACTCAAATCCCCCAAACTTGAAAAATCAGATAGAGCTCTTCTTAAATCCCCCACATCTGAAAAATAGCTTTCTGCTTTATGCAGATTTCTTAAAAAATGATCATGGTAAAACAATAAAATATCACAACTAATATGAACTTTAACGTTTGTGCATAATGTGGCATTAAACTAATTTTGCCAGACGATCTATTTTGACACTTCAAAAAACTAGTTATAAATCTCCTTTTGCCCTAGTATTGATGTTTTCTTAATCTCCACTATTCCCCCCCTTAATCTCCACTATTTCCCCCCCCAAGCTCAACACAAGCATTCCATTACTCCAATAGAATTTCAGAATGAGAAAATTAGACAAAGTGTTCATGGGTCAAAATTTCTTATCCAAAATAATCCATTTATTACTCATCACTCAAAATGATTTCAGCACATTTTGTTGCCAGTGAAGTATATTTTAACGGTGGCATTTCGATCACCGTGTGTGGACACTAACAAATTGACGATAAAGATTCGACCTGATACGACTGCTACTCTGGACACTAACAAATTGAGGAAAGGGGTTTCTCTGGTTTAAAATTTGATCTGCCGAAAACGTGAGTCGCATCGAGTGAATAATGCATCAAAAGACTCTAGATCTCGAGGAGCTCATATGTAAAATTTGGAACTGCTTGGAGCTGATTTGAGTTGGTAAGGATTGAAAAAATAACTCAATAAAGAAGATGAACTGCTGCAATGTATATATGTCGTGTGTGTATATATATATACAACATGTATACTAGGTTATACACTATTTAACCAATATTGATAAATTACATATACATGCGATCTTTCACCTATACAGTTACATAAAAAGCCCATTCAGAATTGGTCTGTTGCTATATGAGATCAAGAGGAGTAGAGATTGAATTATATGATACAGAAGCAAGCAGAGCCTATGAAAATATGGAAAAGATAGAAATGTTGGAAAAATTAAAGCTTTGCAATGGATATCTGTTAGAAAACGGATCATGGATCACCCATGTGGACCGACCCAATCCAACCCGTCACTTATTTGTTTTTTGATTATCAGAATAGAAAGAAGATAGGGGAATAACTTGTTGATTTAAATAAAAAAAGGGGTGGGAACAGTTAACTGTTCACCCGCCCAATTCCCTTATAAGTATGCTTCTTCAGACAACAAAACCAAGAAAAAAGATCAGAAACAAATAAAAATACAGTGCATTTTTAACAAAAACACCAAGAGAAAAGAGCATTTAGTTTGTGACATCAAGGCTTTGTTTCCTAGAGATTCGAAGCAAACTTGGGCAGATCCTTTCGGAAGCAGAATCTATTTCCGCTGCAAACTAAAGGTACACTGTTTTTGCTCCGAAAATTACTATCAATATCCAATTGTTTCAATTGAAAGTTACAATTACAATTAACTTCCCAAACAGTATCTTCCTTCCTCTTATCTAATCAAATCTAATTTTTGCTTATCCCCTTGTTGAATAAGAATAATTGGGGAAAAATAATCTCCAATAAACGCAAAGACATCTTTACGTGGAGATTTTACCCAAAAAAGAACAAGGCAAAAAAAAAAAAAATGATTCAAGATTTAATAACTCCAAGAACTGATGCTTGAAGGGACAGGGAGTGCTTAGCATCACCAATGTGAAGACTGTGTTCACCTATAGGAATTCTTCGAATACCAGCCTTATCTACCACACTTAAATACTTGCACACATGAATATTTATCGCCACATGTTGTTGTGATCTTGCTGGGACGTGCACTTTTTGAAATGCGACCAATTGTTTATGTGGCGCCCATAGCCCAACGGGTGGCTTTGAAAATACGAGCAATGTGTGCGAACCGTCCTTTGATCCCACGTTTTTCACATCAATATGAACCTGAATTGATAGCTTGCTGCATTTTGCGTGTGTCACTCGGATTGCCTTGTTGGATATGCTAGTGGTGTTGAATGTATGACGGCCGTCTATTGGAATGGCCAGTGTTTTTGGAGCTTCAAAAATCGTGGTTACGAATTTTGTGTAGCTTAATCCATGCCCGAATGGGTACACTAATGGACCTTTGTAGAAACGGTAAGTTCTACCAGGGTAGCCTTTGGCTAAGTTTGATCGCATTTCCATTGTTGTCATTGGTAAATTGTTTAGGTACTCCTGTGGATACCATGTCATTGGCAGCTTCCCATCTGAAAATAGTAGTATACAATCAGTATATAATTGGGACACGTTAATCGTAATAAGAATCATTTGTATTTATTAGCTCTATTCACTATGCTATTTGAGTTGTGGATCCCTTAGGGAAAATGAGGATTATTTGCACCATATGGACTGAAGTAACGTGGATTGGATTTAAATCAAAAACGTCATTCAAATGTCTCGAAAAATGAGTGTGCTACAATAAGTGAAAGTCCACTTTTGTGCAAAGGTTTTAGTAATTTAACCTGGATTATGGGCTCCAAAAAGGACATCAGCAATGGCAGCACCACCAGCTTGTCCAGGATAGCCAGCCCACACTATACCGCCAATTCGAGGATCGTCATTGGCAAACGTAACATCAACTGGGCCTCCAGACATGAGGACCAATACCACAGGACCTTTCGAGGCCTTGGATACTTCGGAGATGAGTTCTTGTTGGAATCCAGGCAGTAGTAACCCAGTTCTATCTCTGAATTCAGCCTCAATAGACTGGTCTAGGCCCATTACTAGCACTGTTGCATCCGCTTGATGTGCAGCATTTACAGCTCCAGCAAATAATTTGTCGTCAGTGCATGCTACATCACCACAACCTTTTTCGTGAATGGTCTTTGCATACTTTGTTATTCCTTGTAATGGGCTTGTGTATCCACATGCAACACCTATATCAAAAGAAGCCCAATTAGTCCACCTTTCACATAACAATGTCACCTGTGATGCAAATTGTGACCTTAACTATTTCTAAGAGGAAAAAAATAGTTATTCTTTTTACCTGCGTAATTTCCAATCATTGTGACGGTAACATCAGAATTAGGTCCAATGACAGCAATAGTATGATGGCGTCGAGGAGAAAGAGGAAGAGCAGGCCCATGATTCTTAAGAAGAACAATGCCCTGTCTAGCAGCTTCAAGTGCGAGTTCTTGGTGGGACGGGCTGCAAACATCTCTTGGGCCAAGATGCCCATAGGGTTGGGCTGATGGTTCTCCATCAAACATCCCAAGCCTCATTTGAACAGCAACAGTATTAGCTAAATTAGCATCAATAGCAGCCTCTTTGAGAATGCCAGTATGCACTGCATTCTCAGTATGTTGGGCCAAAAAAGGCCCACAATCCAAATCCAGGCCTGCTTTAATAGCATCAGCAGCTGCTTCCTCAGGTGTTCTTGTATAGTGTTGACTTTCGTAGAAAACTCCAACGGAGTCACAATCGGAGACAATATAGCCGTTGAGACCCCAACCGCCACGTATGGTTTTACGAAGAAGTTCTGGGTCAGCACAAGTTGGTATGCCATTGACTTGATTGTAAGAGCACATAATACTAGCCACTTTACCTTCTTTAACACAACTTCTAAATGGTACGTCAAATGTATCTTCAATATCTTGCTTGCTAACCTGTGTGCATTGGCATAATTGTTAAAATTAATCCATTCTTAGTTTTTTGAAGCTTCATACAAAATGATACTTCCTCCGTTTCATAATAAATGAATTGTTGGATTTTTGCACAAAGATTAAGAAAAAAACATTAAAGACATAAATTTAACACAATTTTTCATTTTTACCAAAAAAAAAAAAAGTTGACTTTGTAATACTTTTTCAAAAGTTAATTGGTTGTCAAATCATAAGGATAAATTTGAAAAAAAATTCAATGATTCACTTATTTTGAAACACCAATAAATACCCCAACAATTCACTTATTCTGAAACGGAGGGAGTATCTTTGTAACTGTTTTTTGGATGTTCCGTTCAAATGATCCAAATGCATCCGATTACTATTTTACCAGGAAATGAAGCCCAATGCATGCAATTGATCAAACTTATATATAGCCAGGAAAAAGAAAATAATTGGAGTTTTTATTAGAATTTAAATTCTCTTAAATGCATATGTTCAATCTAAAGCTGCAGTTGTGGTGCAGGTACACACACCAATTTGTATGCTGGATTTGTGTTCAGTCAAGACCATTCAGTGGGAAGAGCCACAATTTCACTTGGAATATTGAAAATTACTACTAAACAATATTAATATATTCCATATAACCTCCTTACCTACCGGAGACAGATATAGGGTAAAACTATTACTCACGTATTCATTTGAACTCAGTAAATTGATTCGAACTTTGTATATGTGTTGAGAATTCGTGAAATTAGTAAGAAAATTGAATTGCACTCAATAATTAAATATGTTGTGCTAAAATCTTATATTCAAATTTTAGATTTGCCCCTATTACTAGTTACTGGAGCCTAAAATTGTTTCGCATCCTGGAAAGTGAAACTATTGAAAAAGCTAAAATTGGTGATAAATTAGTTATTCTGTAGTTGGTATAGACGCATTCATTAACGTCTTAATTTGGAGTAGAAAACAATGAAAGTTCTTATTACTGGACATTGGTAATAATGCACTCTGTTCTCTGTACTAGTGGTATATTGCGTTTCTCTGTTGAGAGACTGTTTTGTCGAATTGCAAGAAAATGTTATTCAGTACATGCAACAATTGATGGTGCCTAGAAGTGCTGAGCTATAAAAAGCGAGGAAATTTCACGAGATGTTTAGAAAGTACTCTCTGGTCGACTATGATAAAGAAATAAGAAATAATAGCATAATTTTAGGGTTCGTTTGCTCATGAAAATTTTTCTCTTTTTTCCAAAAAAAAAATTTCGGAGTTAGAATTTGTGGTGTTTGGCCATGAAAATTCAAAAAATAATTCCGGAAAATTTTTCTGAAAAGAAAAAACAGGGTTTTTGTTGTTTTCACAATTTTCCAACTCCAATTCCAACTTTTATTATTATTACATATAATCCCAATCTTTTAAATTTTTACATAAAACTCTCTTTATAACATTACTTTTTCAATATTACGTATATAGTAGTTTTAAAGAATAAGATAATTATAATTTCAAACTTAATGCTATCCTAGTTAATATATGTCTCTTTTTCTCCCTCATCATTATTTTTCTCCCTTATTTAATTTTCTCCCTTATTTATGACATTATTTTACTACTAATTTATATTTATATCCATAAATATATAAAGTATTATATTTATAATAGAAATATACAAAGTATGTTATATATAAAGTTTATACCATGTATATATCATATACACACATATATAAATATATAAAGTATTAAGAAACATACTAAGCATATTTATAATATAAATATACAAAGTATGTTATATATGAAGTTTATATCATGTATATACCATATACACACATATATAAAAGTACAAAGTATAAAGAAACATACTAAGCATATTTATATATGAAGTTTATACCATGTATATACCATATACACATATATATAAAAATACAAAGCATGTTTTACATATAAATAATTTATTCACACACAGTAAAATCTTTCATGTATAAGAAAATTACAAAAATAAATTAGCGGCACCCTAAAATTTAATAACAACTCATCATTTCCTATTTTTTAGGAACGGAAAATGAAGGAAATAAATTAAATAAATTCCTAAAAAAATAAATTTGTTTGAAAAATAATATTTGTTACCTAAACAACAGAAAGTAGTGCTCTGTTAAATATAATATCCATATTTAAAATTTTCAAATATGAGAAAACGACTATTAATGTAAATATTATATATGTCATAATAAAAATTCATTAAATATGGCCATGTATATGTAATTATTTTTATAATAGTGGCTAATTATGTTCTTTTTTCATTAGTAGGTAAATTTTAGTTGGGTGATTTTAATAGTTTGTAAAAGTTAGGGCATAAAATCATATTTAAAAAAAAAATTCAAAAGTAAAAAAAAAAAATTCAAAAACACATGGTCAAACACAACTCCAACTCCAACTTCAACTCCAACTCCAACTCCAACTCTGAAAATTTTTAGTTTTTATGGCCAAACGGCTACTTAGTATTCGTTTGGCCATGAAAATTATTATATGTTTTCGAAAGCTATTTTACTTTAGTAAAAAAAGTGAAAACAACATGCATTTGGCCATAAAAATTTCAAATACAATTCCAAAATTATATTTGACACTTTTTTCACTCATACTTCTCTCGTAATTTCTAATTTACTGCTTAAAAGTTCTCATTTATCTCTGAATTAGAGTCATATTTTAAGCATTGAACTATTATATTCAAATATAGTAAAATTAAATTATTATTTTATTTATTATGAGCATAAATCAATATTGAATAGGTAAAACTAAACTTAGGGCCCATTTGTCCATAAATTTTTTTCCCTTTTTTCCAGAATTTTTTTTTCACTTCTTTCACTTTTCTGAAAATTATGGTGTTTGACCATAAAAATTCGAAAAATTATTTCAGAGTTGGATTCCAAAAAGTGAAAACAATTTTTTGTTGTTTTCACAATTTTTCACTTCTATTTTCATCTTTGATTATTATTACATATAATCCAATCTTCAAATTTTTACACAAACCCCTCTTATAACTACAACCAACCACCCTAAAACAAAAATTATTATTTGTTTTCTATGATACAATATCATTTTTAATTGTTACAGATATTCTAATCTTTTAACCAAAATTTACTAACGTGAATAAAAAATAATAAATGACACAATCTATGGTGAAAATATATTAACTTTTGTTTTGAATGAACTATATTATAGAAATATAAGACCTAGAACATTATGTTATTTAAAAATGAGAAATTTAAGCCATTCTAATTTTTTGTATATATCATATAATGGCTATAATGATTTTAATAAATTATTAAAAAGTGATCAATAAAATCGCATATCAAACATAACGTAACGATCCATATTGACGATTACCTTATTTTGATTTTATGGATTTCCAACAGAGACGAGTGTGGTAATTTGCTTAACAAAAGTTTGTTCTCTTTACCAAAACAAAAAAAATTCAAGGAAAATCAATATCATCAATAAAGAAAAAGCAAAAAATTAGCACTAATCCATTCAGAAATAATTCATACGTAAATTTTTTTAAAAAGATCAAATTCAATAAAATAATTAATTCACGTGAAAGTAACTAAGAATTTTCATCAACAAATTTAAGAATATATAAAATATATTTATATTCATCAATCATATTTATCAAAATATATTTTTTCTATTCAATCGATTAAGATTAGATAAACTTATTTAGCTCATGCTTGTGATATTTTTATTTAAATTTTAGTAGAATAACAATCATAATAATTAATTTGTTGTTAATTATTTTATCAATTGAAGACATATAAATTATATTCTCAACATTTGGTTGTATGTTAGTAGGTAAATTAATAGTTAATTGATTTTGTTAATTTTTAAAAGTTGAGAGCACAACATCATATTTAAAAAGATTTTTTAAAAGTTCAATTTCTTTTTTCTTTTTAAAATTTGGCCAAACACAACTTCAACTCCAGCTTAATCTCCAACTCTAACTCTAACTTTAACTCGAATAAAAGTAATTTTTATGACCAACCATCTACCGAGAAAAGTGGGGTATGAAATTATACCTTAGCATTAAAGTGGAATCTGTCAACCCCACTCCAGTTATCGAGGTCGTAGGCCGTATAATGCTTGCAACATGCTGCCACTTTCAGCCGGTCACCTTCTTCGTTTCCCTGTAATCCTCTCACGTAACGTTCAGCGTATACAGCGGCAACCACCGGATCTTCACCGGGAGTCTCCTGTCCTCTTCCCCACCTAGGGTCTCGCAATATGTTCACGTTTGGACTCCAATATGTCAGACCTCCCATCTCTCCATTGTACATGGCTCTTGCTTCATCTGATACCACCTGCCAGTGTCCCCACCATAATCACACATTATTATTATTAGTATTAATTTAATACTTAAGTTGATAAATTTTTTCTATATATCAGACTACAGATTAAGTTATTATCATATAACTAGGAGATTACACGTTAACGTTATAAAAATATGAGTTAAAGACTATGTATAATAAATATTTGTGATTTGATCTTCTTTAAATTTTGCATGTAACAAAGATGTACTGATCAGGCTGCTCTTTCTTTTATATATTAGACTACTAGTAACGAAAAATAGAGACAATTGTATAATTTTCCTTTTAATTAAAGTGGATATCATCTTTGGCTCGTTAACATAAATGTCGAGTTACAATTTTGAGTCTATAAATTATGAATTTAGAAAAGAAAAATAACTAAATTTTAAATAAATTATTTGTATTTATCAAGTGTATTTTTTAAATATATATATCTAATGTGCGTTAAATTATTGTATTCTGCCAAATTATAAGCAAGATACTAGCTGAGTTATAAGTGAGATGCTAGCTTAGTCACTATCGATCAATATTTGGTTGAAGTTGAAAAAATAAATGAATTTAACGTCGAAAAATATTTGAAAATCAAAATTATGTTTTATTAAACTGCCAAAGAAATTAAATGTATGACGTAAAATTATCTTCCCCTTCGTCTCATACTGCTTTTTCACTTTCTCATACTCGTTTTTTTTCAACCACTCTCATACTCCATTCTACTTGAAATCGACAATAACTTAGAGTACTTTTCAAACTTTTTCATTTTAATTTCATATTACGATTCAAATTGAAGTTTGAAATAATGAACCTAAGTTATCCAAGGGACATTGTTCTGGAGTTGATAAAGGGATGTGACCTTATATATATTAAATAAAATAAAGAGCCTGTTCTGGCACAATTGCAACTTGGCTGGATGCTATTATATAGTCACAGTCGAATAAGTTACGGCCTATGGGACCCTTCCACATACTTGCCAACTTTATCAAGCAGTCAAGCCTTTGATTGGTTGCAACTAGCACACAAGAAAGAAAACCTTTACTCTTTACCAAAACACACCTTTAATATTTTTTCTCTTAATTACTCCCCAATCATTCCACTCCCACTATGCTCTTTAGAATCAAAGGATAAAGGGATCAGCAATTCTTTTGTGATGCATTGCCCCAATAATTTTAGTTCATCACGAGCAGATGTCAAAACTAGACTGAGTTTATATTACCTTTCGATTGGAATTATCAAATACTCTTCTTCATACTCTTTTTATATGGAATTTATAGTTTTTCTAGCTAATCTAAAGGAGTGTTTTACCTAAGCTAAAAAAGTTCTAATTCCTTAGAAAGTATAGTACTAATAAATTTGTAATAATTTCAGATAGCAACCTGTCCTTCAAAATAATTTGGAAATTACTCCCTCCGCTTCATAATAAATAAATTGTTGAATTTTGGTACACAAATTAAGAAAAAAGCAGTAAAGATATAAATTTAACACAACTTTTCATTTTTATCCCCAAAAAAGAAAAAACTGATCTTGTAATACCTTTTCAAAAGTTAATTGGTTGTCAAATCATAAGGATAAATTTGGAAAAAAATTCAATGATTCACTTATTTTGAAATACCAATAAATACCCTAATAATTCAATTATTCCGAAACAGTGGGAATATCAAATTATGTACATAGTTAAGTGTGTAAAAACTTTTAAAAAAATATCCACCGCCAAAATTCAGCAATTCCATGCAAACGCAAGAATCGAAAAAATGTAAGATCTCTAGTCTACTCAGCTCTAAGCACCACAGAGAAAGTAACAACCACATTATCCTTAACCTTACTAAAGTATGTTTAGATTATATATAATACTAACATTTTAGTTGTATATAATATTCACATTGTAGCGTGTTTATAGTGGATGATAGCCCATTTATCTTTTACTATGTCATCAATTATAACTTGTTAGAAAAAAATTATGTTTAATTAGTTTATGCATGGACAACAAAATTTGAGTTGAAGCTATTCGGTACTGTTGTATCCATAACTATAACAATCCCTCTGCCAGTGGATATAATTACATTATAGTTGCTTGCTTCGTATAAGTATTTTTCACAATTCAATCCGTACAAAGAACTTAAATATAATTAGCAGAGTATCGACAAGCAACAACATACGTAATATTAATATTAATCTTACCCGTCCAATTTCTTCCCACAATGAAGCATTGAAAGAAGCAGCAGTAGTGATGACTTGAGGGAAGCTAGTGGCACCTGGAAATTCACCACCAAACTTAGTCCCTGGCCCAACATTTGACACTCCATGAAGTGCCTCAGACCACCACTCATACCCTTCAATACCCAACCTTGGCACTGCTGCAGCATTGTTCCCTAACAATTTCACCTTTTCTTGCAATGTCAATCGCCCAATGAGGTCCTTCACTCTGTCACCAATGGGCAAGTTGATTTGACAAAAGGGGAGTTTTTTAGTTGCCCCGTCTTTTGGGTCACAGGCGAATGGGGAACGAGCTGATTGAACAGAAGCAAATAGGAAAAGAAAAAAGAAGAGAGTGAAGGTTGGTTTACTGATGCCTCCACTCATTTTTGTGGGAAGATGGAATATTTGTCTTACCAATTGTATGTGAGCTTTGGATGTAAAAAAGAGGAGAATATATAGAACAGAGCTTTTGAATTTGTTCACGACGTGGGGGTTGGGCTACCTATTTAGTGGTTACGGAATGAGATAATGATGCATGAGGACATGGGCATTGGTGATGCACCTTCTGAATGTTTTGAATTTTTAGCTGAATACATACACAAGAGATGTATAAAGTGTTAGGGTTAAATACGTATGAAAAGTATGAAATAAAAAATGGAGGAAAAAATAGTGGAGAGAAAGCGAGACATTCAAATGGAAAATGTTCTATTTTTTAAGGGAAAGTTCACTAATTCTCCCACCTTCATGGGAGAAGGAAACTTTGAAGTGTTTACCATAAGAAACACTTACTCCACATGTCGTTGCTTGGTTTTGGCTTCGATTTTTTTTATTTGACGCAAAAAAATATGCAATAAATTTTTTCTGTGTTTTTGATCCTTCATTTATATGCATGCATACAGTGGCGAAAACACTGTTTCGAAATGCAATGCAGAAGCGAATTGATGCTTCGGAAGGGATGCAACCCTTCAACGAAATGATACACTGATTCATGAAATGGTATGCCTGTTTGGAAAAGACGCATTCTTTGGACGAACAGACATGATTTTCCAGAAAGGTTACACCTTTTAAGTGAAGCACTTCTACCTTTCAGAAGAGGCACCTGATGACTATAAAAATCTGCTTTCATCCACAGGTTTTGATAAAATTTTTCTGAATATGCAAACTCTTCTTGTCTTCAAAAATATTTCGTGTGATCAATCAAATCATTGAGTGAGTTCAAAGAGATTTCAATTGTTTGAGGTACCGCTACAGTTGATTTGTTTGACTATTTTATCATTGGAGAAAGATTTCATAATGTCGGGTACAGTGTGGGGAATTATTCCTTAAGGAAACTCCAGAAAATTGGGGGACTTGGCTTTAAAATTTTGTTTCATCTCATTTCTGAAAGTTAACATACTTGGATAGATTATTTATAATCTTGTATTGAGGGTGTTAAGGAATTTCATAAGTGTGTTAATCTTAGACTTGAACTTGTGTTGAAATTATTATTGCATATATATATACAAATTCTTGTATCCAAAAACATTTTAAATAACATAAAATTGACATGCTTTTTCACTTACACATTTTGGGGTGTTACTTATTGACCACACAGACTACATATGTGCCTCTTATGCGTGAAGTTCACAAAATATGCTGGATCGGAAAAGAGTGCCAAATTGGAACAAATTTGATATAGTCTGGGTGGTTAATACAAACACTCAATTTATATATTTAAGTAAAAAATCATGTCAATTTAAATGTCTCCATATATATATTTAGTGTATTTTTTGCTTTGGTTACATTGGCATCAATTGTTATAATAATTATACGCATTATTCCTATCTAGTACGGCTTTGTTCATGACCCATCAGATCACACCCATGATGCCTGTTTAATGTTTACATTTAGGAAGCGTATAGATATATAGGATAAGGTTTTTAATAAATATTTCTTTTATTAACATTGCAAGTTGGAGGTTGCAACTTGCAAGACCGAGGTTGAACGAGGGATGTGGACTGGTCCTATAATTTAATCAAATCACTTTATTGAATTTTGATATAGCGGCGCTCAACTTCCTAATTCCTATATATCTTGGACGGGAATACTTTCATATTTTAATTCTCAAAACACATACATTATTGATCTAAATCTGAATTGTAAGGATCTCAATTTATTATGTATGCTTTTTTTCTTAATTACAACCACCTATTTGCTCTGAACAATAATTTCGGTTTATTCATTTATACAAAGTTCTTAAATGAGTACACCGTTATTCGCTTAAAATTTTATTCAAATATATACATTTTATACTAACGATTTTCTCATTATTGTTCAACAACTACCTCCAATAATACTACACTAGAAATGGTAAAGGTGATGGGAGCAAAATGGTGCGAATTGAAGCTTATGTGGTTAATTTTGAATCGGGCTCAACAGGAATTAGCTCCTCTCCATTTCTCTTATCTTTATTTTCCTCAAGTTCCTATTTAGATGTATGATACCTATGCTACTTAAATATTAAAGGTCTAAATTAATTAATCTTCTTAATCAAATAAGTATACTAATTAATCATAATTAAAAGAAAGAGATATTGGTATTTTAGTTTTTCAATTTTGGTAAAAAAATATTCATTTTTCAAAATTTTAATATGAAATGAAATTACTTCAATTAAATAACATTAAACTTTAGATATAAAATAATTTCTTCCATTATTTTATTACAATGAGTTACGACTTAAATATTCTATCTATTTTTTTTTTTTAAAAAAAGTTTATCTAACAAAAAAATTATTTTATACTTTTTTGATATTTTTGATGGCAAAGTAATTTTCAATACTTTTTATTTAATATATAGATGCTCTGAAAATTAAATTTTATGATTTACAATTTTTTTCTTCGTAAAATAACTTATTTAATTGTTGATTTGAATTGGCAGAAATTTAGTCTACAAAGAACTGTTTTTTAAAAAGTTATAAATAGAAAAATCAAGTTATGTATAACTAATAAAAATTCATTTATTGTGGTGCTAAAAAATTGGTGAAATTTTTTTTTTTTAAAAGCTAAAATGAGATTAGCTTAAAGAGACTTAAATGATAATAATATATATCTTTTAACCATAATTAAGATACTAAATTACTTAAAAATTTATATCATTAATATTTAAATAAGACAAAAAAAATTAACTTAAAAAAAATAAAAAACTGAGAAATAGAGAGGAGCCAAATCAGATTCAACATGTACAGCTTTTGTAAACATTTAAAGCTGCACTTGTGGGTGAGGGGCAAGTGGTAGTATAGGAAAAATGACTGTTGAAGCATCATGGATTGACGATATATTCACAAATGAGTAACCAACATGAGGAAATTAAAAAGGGATCTAGATGAGAAAGATCAATTCTTCACCCGTCATAAATTGAAGTACTTCATGTATGTACTTTAGAGGAGGGTAAATCAATGTAATAAATGCACGCCCACTAGGACAAGCAAGAATACATAAAATATTGATCTGGATAAGTTAGCATGTCGAGGAACACAGTCAGCATACTCGGTTAGTTTCAATTTTTAAGGCGGAACATAAATTTATGTTTAAAATAATTGTATCAAAATATAGAATTCAATATTAAGAAACTTAAAAGTTGAACCATAAAATTTAATCATAAACTCACCCTAAACACAGTATATATGAAAAATAATATTTCCTCTATTTTATAATAAATGAATTATTAAATTTTGATACATAAATTAAAAAAAAAATTAAAAACATAAATTTAATATAGTTTTTTATTTTTACCCTTTTACAAAGTACAAAATCATACTTATGATAACTCTTCATACATCACACCAGCTCTTTGATTGTCAAATCCCCAAAAATAAATTTAAAAAAATATTTTGATAATTCATTTATTTTAAAATATCAAAAAGTATCTTAATAATTTATTTATTATGAAATGGAGGGAGTATTAAATTACATGTCGATGAGAAAATGATAAAGGGATCTTTGGGGGCAGTGTCGTGTGGCTTTAATTTAGACGTCTCACTAAATATATATATTTAAATTGATAAGATTTGCACTGCATACAGATTTGATATGGTTAGTATTTAATTGGAGGTTGGGACTTCATGGAGACTAGCTCTCATTAAATATATATATATAAAGTGATTCAGATGTGTGTGTATATATTTTACGCAATTATGCCGTAGTTTTCTTGAGAAATTTCAACATCTTAATTATGAAAAACGACAAGATTTTGACAGCTAAGAAATCATGATCATGATCATGAAAGTTAATTACAAGTTGTCATTTAGATAAACTATAGTCTATAAACAAGGAACACTGCAAGAAGTGGGATCCTCAGCCTTCATGGAACAACGAACAAGCTTCTATAGAAAGACCATTAATTTCTAAAATCGTCACGGGAAAGTAAACACATTAGGGGCTGTTAAAAAAGGAATTACCATGTATAAGTAACTAAGTTAATATTCCCTCTCTTAGGAAGAACAAACTTGAGTGAAGATTCTCTTATAACGACGTCACACATATATGGTGATATAATAAACATAGCATATGGGGATCCATCCGAATCCCTTCACAGAATTGTTTAATGATAAATGTAACAGAGGAATGGTCATGAAAAACCTCGTATTGTTAACGTGCAAATAAGTGCAGAGACCGATGTAGTCGTTTGGTTATAGATTTATCTAAATCTCGAACTTTAGACATACTATAGATACAGTGGCGAAGCTAGGGTTGACATCAAGGAGGTTCACAAATGAATATACGAACTAACTGAAGGATTTCGACATCTACTATATATACATAAACAATAATTTTAACATGTACATATAGTTTAATTTTCCATCAAAGGGGGTCTTGTATGTAGCTCCGCCCTTGTATAGATATATACGTAAATAAATTTGAACCCGGCCATAATATTAATAGTATAATGAATTCACAACAAAAAAATTAAAATATTGAAGTCATTTAAGTTTTAAGTCATGAATTTCTCTTTGAACAAATAAGAGAATTGTTGGGAAAGGCAAGGGCACAATCAAAATGCCCAACAGGGTAGTAGCGAAAAATACCCAAGTCTAAACTTTCCCTCTCAATTTGAACCAAGAGGAGACACCCAAATCCAAGCAAAATAAAGTAATATGACAACAAATAAATCACCGCACAAATACGATAAGACAAGAATAAAACCAAGAACAAGAGACACCAAATTTATGTGGAAAATCCTTCAGTGTGAAGAGTAAAAAATCACGGGACCGAAATCTCCACTATAATCACCAAAGAGTTACAATATTGTAATCCAAAATGGCCACCTAACAAGTGTCAAAAAAACAAATGATTACACAACAAAGATAGCACCAAACCAGAGAATAAAAAGAACCACAAACACAAAAAATGCAGCTGCTGTTTGAGAATGAAGAACAGGATCTCCATCAGTTTCTAATCAAAGATTGAGATGAGAAGAACAAGCTGTCCAAAAATTTGCATTAGGTCCATCGTGGCTCCACCATTGGCTTCCATCTCAAATTTGCATTAGGTCCATCGACCTCCTTTATGACTTATTAAACATTTGCAACGAACTTGCGTAAAGAAAAGGGATGAAAATAATGGAGCAATGTTAGTTAACTTTGCTTAGAAGAGTGGATTATTACATGTAATAAGGACAGGGGTCAGCCAAGGGCAATACAAGGTCCCATGCTGCTTGGGTTGCTTGGGCGGCGTAATCATTCCAACATGCTACAATTATTGTTGCATTGCTTCACTAAGGCAATTGCCAGCAATGGCAGCAAAGGAAGCACCCCCATTGTCACTGCTACTTTCAAAAATTTGTTTCTCTTCTAAGGAAGAAAAGAGTAAAGAACTAATTTTATTGAAAAATATTAGATATTTAACTTTTTTAGTTGAAAATCAAATTTTAATGACTATTTGTGACCAAGAGGTCATGGGCTTTTGCATAAATGTAAGGTAAGACTGCGTATATTAGACTACTCTTGAGGTCTAGCCCTTTCCCAAACCCGTGCATAGAGGAAGCTATAGTACACAGGGCGGTCTTTTTTTTTTTCAAAAAAAAAATAAAAAATTAATGCCCACAGGCACTAGTCATGAACAGAGAAGTAAATGAACTTAAGATTAAGAGATTTTGGTTTATTTGTGGAACAAGTAGCAAACTTGGTACTATCAGAAATCAAGTCCAGTAATGTAAGCATTAGTTATGCAATAAACTAGTTATATATGAATTAGTTATGCAATATTTAGGTATTTAATGTTGTACCCTGTATATATAAATTGACTCATAACATATACATATGTTATCTATGTAAGATTAAAAAATGATGACCAAATATCATAATTAATACGTTCAATTTTATATAAATCAACTTAAAACCCATACCTACTACCCAAACATGATATAGGTATGTTAATATCGATACATGAATAATTATCTTACTAATCAACAATCAAATGATCCCCTTTAATACTTATGGATCGTGATCAATGTATGGTAATGGCAACCTACGCAGACACAAATTTTTGACAAAAATGTATATTTATATTTACTCTGCGTGTCAGGAATATAATTTAAGATATGGTATCTTAGCAATAAATACGATCATTACAGTAGCAGTTCATGTAATTGCTTCTTTTATCTGATTTTGTTTTTTTTCTGAATATATTGTAAAATGCAGATCGAACCTGCATTCTATACGCAGATCTTATCTTAACAAATCTTTTTCTTTTTATATGGTTTGATCAATGTTATTATAATTAACATTAAATGATGATAGGATGGTGGCTGTGTTATTATGGACGACAATATTTCGACATCCTCCAATACGTAGTCTGTTCACAAGTTGGAGTAGTTGGTGTTCATTGTTCTTGGGAAGGTAACACCACTTCCTTCACTGCATTTTTAATTAGCCCTCACTTCACCTCCTTTCTATATTATTCATTTCGTTACTAAATACTTTTCATGTTTTATAAAGGCTCCTTATGTTATAAGTTTCGATGATAGGCAAATCAATTTTTGATATAAGTTTATTTATGATAAATAGTTTTGTCCTTGACTAAGAAGGAAAGGCAAATTCGGCTACGTCATTGACCAACAACGAAAAGAGAAGTAGGTTTGGCTTCTTGACATTATGTTGCATCTACAAAAGGAGGAGAACAAGACAGATTTGGCTCACCTATTGCATACGCAGAAAAACATTTATGTTGCATCTACAAAAGGAGGAGAACAAGACAGATTTGGCTCACCTATTGCATACGCAGAAAAACATTATTCCCAAGAAGTAGGAGATCATAGCAAGCGTATACGAAACCATCTAAAGAAGGCAAAGCATAGTTGAGTTCTTGTTTACCGTTAAAAGTAGTTTTGTTGAAGACTGAATTTGTTATTGTCTAACTATTCAGTTATAGCTATTGCATTGTGGTAGTTGCTGTAATTTAATTAGTGATGGCTGTAATAAGAAGTAGGTTTGGCTTCTGGGAGGGTTGTTGCAAGGATAGTTATAGCTAAATATTTGTATTTAGGTACTTGAGTTAGTTCCTTTGATTTTTAAGTTGTAATCATAAAACTAATTTGATTTTAGTGGGTTTGTGTTCGTAGTGGTTACTCCTTGAGAAAAGAGGGGTTTCCATAAAAAATGTGCTAGTTTTGATGATGAACAGCTAACTGCAAAGGACCAGGTCCCTGGATGTTCATGGTATAGTACAACTGGCACGCATTTCTGCGTAGCATTGTCCTCTTGTGTACAGACTTGCAGGTGTTGCTTGTACTGAATAGGATGCCTAGTCCAATGATATTTCAACCCTAATCATCACTCATCTATAAAAGAAAAAAGATGCTTCATCATCAAATGATTTTTGACAAAGACAAAGAGTGAAGAGAGGATGCAAAAGTCCTATTTCAACACTGCTCAAGTTCTTAGCTATTTATGTGTGCTTAAATAGAAATTGTTGTTGAGTGAGTTCTGAGTTATAAAAAAATTACTCGTGATATAAGAGTAATGACCTTTTCTTTTTGAGTAGAGAGTTCTTAGGTAGAGTTAACTAAGCTTGTTGCTGATTAGAGTTAATCAGTGTAGAGGGTCCTTGGCAAAGTTGTCAAGATGAGCTTGTAGTAGAGTTATTACAAGTGGAAGGAACTTAGAGTTAGGTTCATTGAAGACTGTAATCAAGAGTTTGATTATAGTGGATTTTGAGGTACTTGTGAGGGCAAGACGTGATTTTTCTTCCTTGAGTAAGGGGGTTTCCACATTAAAATCTTGTGTTTTTACTCTTCATGCACTATCTTTTAGTTCCTGGTACTTTACTGTATTTTGCCTATGATTGACTTTGAGGGACCTAGTCCTTCACTGTGTAGTGCGACCCTTAAGGTTTCAATAATTGGTATCAGAGCAAGGTCACTCTAAAAGGTTCACACCTAGAATGTCTTAGTTAGCAGGGTTGCTCCATCAAATCTATAAGAAGGGCAATCTACCACTAGACTACCAAGATTCAATAGGCAGTATTATGGGTGGTGGAAAATGAAGATGTTGGACTTCATTGTGGATGAAGATGGTGAACTGATAGACATAATCCTTGATGGACCTTATGTTCCTATTAAAGAAGTCAAAGAAGGAGAAATAACTAGAATGGTTGTAAAAACAGGAGAGAGTATGATGATGAAGACAGAAAGAAAATTGAGAAGAATTACAAGGCTAAGAAATTACTAGTTTGCGGTATAGGTCCTAATGAATATAACAGGATCATAACTTGTGAAAATGCCAAAGAGATTTGGGATTTCTTGAGGACTGCACATGAAGGTACTACTGATGTGAAGGATTATAAAGTAGACATACTGACTACTTAAAATAAAACTTTCACCATAAAAGAAGGAGAAACAGTCCAAGAAATGCATGCAAGATTCACTTCTATCATTAATGAGCTTCATTGCTTCGGAGAAGTAATTCCAGTATACAGGCAAGTGATGAAGATTCTTGGTATTCTTCCTAAGTTCTGGGAAAACAAAGTCAATGCAATAACTGAGGAAAGGACCTAAAGACTCTCACAATGGATGAACTTGTTGAAAATATGAAGACCCATGAGCTCAAGAAGCAACAAGAGGTGGAGAAGAAGGAAGTAAAAAGAGAAAAATCCCTGGCATTAAAGGATTCTAAACATGATCCAGATGAAAATGGCACTGATGTTGCCTATTTGACAAAATGAATTGTTAGAGCCACGAAGAAAAGTGGTCAGTTCCAAAGGAGAGGAAGCAACAACAAAAGAGGAGGCAATGTTGAGGTTTGTCATAAATATGAAATTCCTGAGCATTTCACTAAGGAATGTACCATGCATAAAATGGATTATCAGGATTACCTCAAGAATTCTGGTGACAAGAAAAAGAACAGGACCCAGGTCCCTGAAACTTCAAGAAGTAACGCAACAACTGAGTATGCTGCAAAGCAAGCAATGGTAGTATGGGGAGACTCTTTCAGTGATTCGGGTGAAGATGAGAAAACCGAAGATGTTTCTATGCTAGCAGTGAAAGGCAACCCAATTATCTATGATTCCTTGTTTGCATTCATGGCAAACTCAGAAGATGAAAAAGAAAAGGAGATAACTCTTTTTGATATTAAGGAGAATCTAGATCATTACACTGCTAGGAAGATAAAAAGGCTTGCAAGTGTGTTGATAGACTCTGTATGTGAACTAACTGTTGAGAAGAATGACTTAGAAGAAAAATTAGAGAATCAAGAGCATGAGCTGATTTCTTTAGATTTATAAAATTCTGAAAATAAAGAGTTGTTCACAAAAATAAAATCTGAAAATTTGAGTTGAATGAGTAATCTGAAGAAGGTAAATGAAGTAGATAAAAAGGGGAAGAAAGAAGCTTCAAGGATTCTATTGATCTTGAGGAAAGGATGAGGGATTCTCAAAAACACCTTATGTATGCACTTCATAGGAATGAAGAGTCAGAGAGGGATGCAGTTCGCTTTAAAAAAGAGTTGAACAAGTCTCTTAAATGGACTGCTGCTTTACATATTCTTTATAATCTGATTAGTCAGGGTGTTAATAATGGCAAAAGATTGGGATACCAAGGAGAATTCCAACCTACTTGGTGGAAAAGAAGGACTGTTAATAATGCTAGAAACAAGGATCCCAAACCTATGTGCAATTATTGTGGGAAAGATGAGCACACAAGCAGAATTGTCAAAGTTGGATAAGTGCTAAAATAAACAAATTCAGATATGGTAAGAAGGAGAATACACAACCAAATGGGTTCAAGTATTTGAATAATATGAAGAATAATTTCTACCTAGATGGGCCAACAAAGTTTTGATCACATCATTGTCTTTTTACTGGGAACTCAAGCTCAAATGGGTTCCTAAATCAAACAAGTGATCATGGTTTCAAGTTGGAGAAAGGGGATTTCAGTCAGGAATGTTCATTAAAATTAAGTGTTCAGTACTTAATTTTAGAAGATTTGACCATGTTCTCTCTCTCTTAAGTCACTCCAAGACGGAGGTATCATATTTTGAAATAGTTAATTTCAAAGGACTTGGTCTTTAGAAGTCTCATCTTAAAAAAAGAACTTCCAGCAAGGTGAGCAAAGTCAAGTTGGGGACTTGATCATCAAATCTTTCTTTAGAACAATTTCTGAGAAAAAAAAAGGGTGTCCAGAGGCCAGAGCATGGATTGATCAAGCCAACCTGACCTAATATGTGAATTAGTGTCTCGTCCAAAATTTGGCTATGTCAAGGAGACAAGTATCCATGATAAAGTAGGTGCATGTTAATATAACTCAGTATCATACCTTTATAGGTATACACCCAAGGGGACAACATAGGAAGGAAACAATTGAAGCAAACACAAGTTAAAAATTCACTCAAAAAGAGAGGGACCTGGACCTATCTCTCAGGTGAACACCAAAATAATGTGCCTTCAATTTTTATAAAATTTTTATTTAAAAAGGCCACATGTCCAATCTTGTATGAACAAAAGCTTTCAACATAGTTAAAATGTGAAGAGTCAACACTGTTGTCATCAGATGCGTCCATTAAAAAAGGTAACCCTTAACTGTCAAACGGCCACCTTATCAATTATAAATACAAATCCTCTTAATTTATTCTCTTCTCAATTAAACTCAAAACTTTATCAAAACTGGTTCTTATTTCCTTCTTAAAAAGGTTCAAAATGACAGAAATCCCATCTTCTTCCAACCCCATGAAAGGATCATCTCCTGATCATCCTCAAGAGTCACAAAATACTTTACCCATCAATCCTTCTTCAGAAATTCCAGAGATCATTAATGAAACCATTTCCATTTGAACCTTTAGGTTCTAGTAAAAATCTTGCTAAGTTAGCTTTCAAAGTTGACTTAAATCAAGGATCTGACTCACCAATTGAAAAAGAAACTTCTCAATCAGAAAATCCCCCTTCATCAGAAAAACCAAAGTCCTCTAATATTCCTCAAATCCATATTCCATCTAAGAAATTAAAAGGTACTGAAACTTCTCAGAAATTACAAAAACCTAGTTCTTCAATCCCCTCTGAGTGATACCCTATATTTGCCCAGCTGATTGATGAGAAAATTCCTTTAAAGAAGTTCGATCGTTTCAGCAACATAAATTGGGTGGCTAAAAATTTGCTTTTACTTGGACATGATATGAAGGAAAGTTCTGCTAGTATGGAACAACAAATAGTAGGAGAAAAGGATGATTTGAAAAATGATAGGGAGTTTGTATTACCTCCACATAAGGAAAATGAAGAGGATGAGGATTAACAATCTCTGATTTGAAAAATAAAGAAATAGAAGGACAGTAAAGAAAAGGAGAAATTGATTGACTATGGTATACAAGTTACAAGATCTTACTCCATTAGAGGGTCCGAGATGTAATTACTAGCAGATGTAATAAAGAAGAGTAAATCTTCTACCACTAAAAGAAGAAGACTTGGGAAATCTATTACACAGGATGAAGAAAATCTTGAAGTTGTGGTGGTGAGAGTGATAGCGCTCAACTTAACGTTAATTTAAGTGCAAGACATTCGTCGTCAATATATTTAGCAAACTTTAGAGTCGAGGTTGAATCAATGAGGAATAATGTGAGTGGCAATCAACTTAATTCAAAATAATAGATACAAGTTAAATTCAAACCAATGCTATAAAAAGATAAAAATGGGGTAGACAAGTGTCTACACTAATGTTTCTTTTTGAGTTTTTCTAGTATAAATTCGGGCTACGAATAATTAGAGTTTTAACAATTATGGATGGATCTTGGGATTATGCATGACTAAGAGAATGACATACGGATGATAATAGCTAACTTCATTATTAGTAGATCAAGTATGGGTAGGTTTGGTTATAGGTTTTGATGCTAGTCCATCAACAAAACACCAAATTTTCATCCGTTGATTCTTTCAAATGCCTAATGTATATGTTCAACTATTGGTAACCACAACCTCAATCTAGGCATCTCTATTTCTAGGATAATACCCATGATATAGTTAACTTCACAATCACCCTTATGTCTAAAATAGTGAAAATTTAGCAAACTACTCACATAATTATCTATCATTGCGTTGGTCTCCACATCCCTTTTTCGAGGATGATATGGATTCCTAAAGTTCACCCAAAATCCTTCTTTCGAAGATGGCCTTGAGCTTTGTAGAGTTTGGAGTTTTCACTCATCAAAACCTTATGGGTATTTGGGGATTTCACCCACAAATCCTAACCTAGTTAGCATAACAATGATAAAATCCATAAACATGAACTACCAAATAGAAGCTAACAATAACAAACCACACACACTATTAAACCCTATTGAAATGACCTGTTGAAGATTAAGTGAATGTTACTTCAAACTTGGCACTCCCACAAATAAACAACAGAACTGAGCTAATCCTCCACTTAGAAAGTCTCCAATGTATTCTTCGCCCCAAAATTTATACAATATTTTTTTCTGCAAGTATGGAGGCTATCAAATTAAGAGCTAAACCTAAAGTTGGGGAAGATGGAATATTAGGAATGTCTTAGGATTTGAGTCTTTTAGCCAAACATTTGGTGTCAGCCATATGCATTTCCAGATTTTTCCTTGGATTGCCAATTTTCACTAAACCGTGATCGTACGGTTCTAGCCGCGGTCGCGAATATCTTTCGCGACATAATTACTTAAATTTTGCTTGACTACCGTGACCACGCTCACCGAACCGCAACAGCGGTAACTGAGTCCAGTTCTCATTCCAAGTCTTTGACTACACTTACTTGCTCTTTTTGGTTATTTTCAGCTCCAATCCACATCTTTTGATCTTATTAACTCTATACCCGCAAAGTATGGATATTAGTGCATTTAATCACAATTATGTCTCATTAGTTCACTCAAAATAAGGTAATGTGCATGAATGTTTAGTGTAAATGAGTGGTAAAATTACCACTCATCAACACACCCAACTTAAAGCATTTGCTTGTCCTCAAGCAACACTACCTCTTACTATGAGACACAATTATTTATGCCCAAAGTTCATGATTTAAAGATCACAATGACTTCAACCTTAGTCACTACCACAAGTAGCTCATTTCACATGGGCTAAGATAATTTTCACTACTCCCCTCATCATAAGATGCACTATCAAAGGATACACAAGAATTTAATGAGCAATCAAGCAACAACAACTAATGCTCTAGAAGTGACACACTTCTTGACCACAACTAAGCTATACTTCATTTGTCTCATTGTTCGAGAGGTGACACAATCACCCACCTCAACTTGTTCATATGCCAACCTCACAAGAAAGAGAATTCCACACACCAAACTACCAAATATGCAACAAAGAATTTTACGTGAAAAACTCTCCCCCTTAGAAATGAAATCTCTATGC
The DNA here is from genome assembly GCF_002878395.1 of Capsicum annuum. Classification (NCBI taxonomy): domain Eukaryota; kingdom Viridiplantae; phylum Streptophyta; class Magnoliopsida; order Solanales; family Solanaceae; genus Capsicum; species Capsicum annuum. The sequence continues at coordinate 161,130,741 of NC_061111.1, read as the reverse complement.
AGCAAGTATCATATCATAGGCTTGCCCCTATTTTCAATCTCCACTACAAAGAAAGTAAAAGTTTGGAGATATCAAAGGACTTTCTAAGCTTGTAACATAGGTACAGGTTAGGATAGAATATCATTTGTTAACAACATAGCTACACCCTTCATTGAACATGTACAACACACTTTTCAATCCTCCTTTTTAACTATGGACCACTTTTATTTTTCTCCTTTTTCATATGCCTACCTTTCACTTTTTTTTTCACCACTTTTCTTTCATTCCTTTTTCTTACAATCATTCCTTTGTCGGATCCTCTCCTTTTCTATTTATTTGGTTTAAATGCTAAGGCAATTAGGCATTTTATTTACAACTTCGTGGCCCCAAACTTACTTCCATCAATCTTTACCAACCCCAACTTAGGCTTTTAGCCTCAAATTACATTTTAAGTTCAAAGAGGGAATGGTTCAAAAGAGGAATAAAAAGAATGGTTTATAGTTTGTAATGAGTTTGCCAACAAAAGGGTCCAAAGGCTCAAAGTGGGTAACTAGGGATTATAATCATGCATGGGTAGACTTTTTAGGCTAGAGTGATTTCTAAAGTCACAAAGATGGCCTAAGATCACTTCTCCAACCACATACAATCAAAATTAGTTTGAAAGACTAACGGGGAAAGTTCTAGATAACACAAAGTATTCAAGAGATAAATGCAAAGATCTCACCACACATGGCATGAAAAAACTCGCAAAGGTGGTTCAAATATTCCTCTATCTAGAGATAATTTTGGAGTATCTATTTCTATTCACAAGTTAAAAATTTACGGAGCCACAAAAAGAGAAAAAATTTGTTACAATATTGCTCACGTCCATGCTCTTGATTTTGTTTTGAAAATTTTTGACGGAGGGGGTTGTTCATTTTACATTAGCACCACACACAATTTGCTAAACTATGGCAACAACCAAAGACTTAGCCTCATATTTTGGCTCAAAATGAACAAACTAACCATATGGCTACTCAGAGTTCGCCAATGGCGTAGAATGTGATCCTAAATTTGCACTTTACAATACTACAGGTACTCAGAATTCCTTTATATTCATGACATTTATGCTACGGGTACTCAAAATTCCCCTATGCCTATGCCTCAAAACCCAAACACGACGCTTTACCCTTAAGAATGTCGTCACTCAATCCATCATAGAGCAAAGATTGTCATGCATCAGCAAAATCAAAATAAAAGATAAAGTAAAAAAATAAAAACTAATACTAGAAGAAAAACATGCTAATCCATAAAACGTGGGCACCAATCGGGTACCAAAAAATGTAGAATTTAAAAAAAATAAAAAATAGTATTCAAAATATCATCCCAAAATAGCAAACATAAAAATGAAATATCTAGTAGCATACTACCTAAATAGTACATATCTGGGGGTACCCCTAACTAAAAGAAATGCAGTGTCTTCTCTTCCTGTGCAAAAAACTAAAAGTAAAAGGGTCTCCCTGTATCTGCATCAAGAGCTATCTTCTTTCGCTGACTCGACATCATTACCACCAACATAATCAGTTGACCAATTTATAGGGGCCTTATCATCACTATCCAACCTCGGTGAAGGTAGTCGATGGCTAGGTTTGAGCACCTTGAAGATTCCTGTCACTTACTTCTACGACTTTCTGAAAAACCTATCTCTTTTTTTCTCTCTCTTCACTATCTTATCATGTAACTCCTTGAGGTTCCTATGAGAAGAAACTAAGGTCGATTAGGCTCTCTTTAGATTGGCTATTATGGTACCCTAACTTTGTTGCTTCGCTATGTACTTTTCATAATATGACTGTGCTACATATGAATGATGGGCAGTTGAGGGCTCTCCTGGTCCCTGAGGCAGTTTGGACAATAGTTCCCTCACTTCCTGCATCTGAACAGAGATGTCATTGAAAGCAGTAGCTGATGAGGATCTGTAAGAAGCTGTGTCCTCTTGGATTGATTTGCCCCTATTCATATTTCTCTTCTTACTCTGACCTAGGCCACCCTCATATCTGAATTTGAGTTGGAAGATAAGGGATCCTGGATGTGCCCAAGTGTCTGCAACATACTCCTCTACTTCTTCCCTTTTACATAGCCCAGTGATAAGGGAAGGAAAGAGAAGATGATTACCTCCGTGGTTCTTAAAGTACCGCAACTTTGAATCACAATCTCTCCCATATTTAGAGCAATGCCATATATTATACAAGATACCATCCGAGCTCGCATGTCTGTGACAATGGTCATATGAGTGCATAGAGAAACTCTGTTACAAATGATGTTCAACCACAACCTTACTTTAGCCTTGAAGTCATTCATCAGAATATCTCTTTTGGTGGTTTCCCAGGGAACGACTTTTCTAGGACACAAGATATTAGCCATCTAGGTCCCTAGTTTGCATTCCTTGGTATAAAACTACCCCATGTCAGTATATGGGAGCCCATACACCATATTAATCTGCTCCGCTCCAAAGTTTACTTTCTTACCTAAATTGTCATCACTCCGAAGTTTAATTCTTACCTGAATTATCATCACTGGATTTGTGAGAGAAACTATGATGAGGTTTATGTCGAACATACCTACCCACTTTTCATTAGCATAGAAGGGTTCCGTGGAAAAGCATATCCATCGGGTTGCAGTGAGTCTGGCATGGAATTCTGGGAGCTTCTCCTCCACCTTGTCTAAGCTAATACCCCTTTCAAGGAGTAGATTTGTCCTGTGGAAATATGCATAGTAGAGGTGTTGGAATTGTGCGACTATAAATCTAGTGTCGTTGAAATCTCCCATCTTTGAGGCTAAGAACCTGCAAGTAATACAACTCAAACTAACATTAGTATTGTCATACCAAAAACATGTCGGATCACACAAATAGGCTCAAGTGGTAGTGTTATGGAAGTTTTCGAGGCATCAAAGGATGTGCAAAAATTTTGATATTTGCCAAAGATTACTCTCAGGTATGGCGATTACTGAGCGTTGACCGCAATCGCTATACCTGAGATCAGGTTTGACAATTTCTGCACAGTGCTCAAAATACAGCTTTACCCCAATCCTTTGTTTCAACTAGGCATAACAACATTATAAATAATGAATTAAATCCTAGAATGTGTGATTATAGCCCCAAAACTTGAAAGAATTCAAATTAAACTCTTTGGGGCATTAAATCAAACACATCGTATACACGATCACTTTAACTGTTTAAATCTAAGTTTGGGTACTCAACCCTTCCCCATTAGCGTGTACACTAACTACAATAACTAACCACAATAATAATCACTACTAAGTATGTATTTAGCAATGAAAACAGTATTTCAGGACATTCTCTATACTACGAATTCTAAGCATGCAATTATATCAAAACCAAGGAAATTTAGACAACTTACCGAATTATATGATGCAAGGGATGAATTGATGCTTGGATATGCAATGTAATGCCAAAAATTGAAGAGAATTTTGAGAGAAATTAAATTAGGAACATGGGAGAAAGTGGCAGTCGGATGGTCATTTAAACTGATTTGACCATGATAGCGATCCTAGTCACACGATAGCGGTCAAGAAACCTTCGCGATCATGGTGGAATAGACCGCGGTTGCGGTAACTGAGACCAATGAACTGAGTTTCTTACACTTTCTTTTTTATCCCAAACTGCCAATGTCACACGTTTTCTTTTCAAATTCAACCATAATTACTGTTAGCACCAGCATTTTATGGATTATGCATGCAAAAACAAAAGTGAAATCTACTCTATCATGCGTAAATAAAAGGATATGGGTCACTTTTCATGGCGTGAAGGGTTTCCTCCCATCTAGCGCTTAGTTTAACATCGCGGCATGACGCGTCCACCACTTTCTTTTATGCTTCCACTAAGAAGATTTGAATCTCCGTCTCAGCTTTCATTCAATATGCAATGAGTCGTAGAAAATTCAAATCTTTTAAGATAAAACTTGGAAGATGTGAGAGAATGGCAAGCAAGTTTCAATCTCACCATTTTGAAGAGTTGAACCTTTTACCCAATTTCAATTCAAATTTTTAGTTTGGTTCCTTGGACAAAGGTGACGACATCAATAGGCCACTATTTTCACATCGTAAGTTTAAGTCCTTAGCCATTGAAAGTGAGGCTTCCATGTGCTCTTTTGGAGTGTTAAATCCCAAAATGTAGAGATTGTACTCCTTTTTTTCATAATCCCCCATTATCCTAGGTATATGGATTCGCATCATATTATCTAAGAACAATGTTGAAAAGTTGTTTGAATGAGGTCTAAGCCCTAACTCCAAAATTCCTCCTCTGTAGCACTCTAACCCTGAAATGAACTAGAGTCTTTATAAGAGGTGTCCCTTGATTCTTCTTTTGAATCTAGTATCATTTCTTTTATTTTGTATTTTTCTTACTCATATGATTTGATTGATTGGGAAGTCACCGAGGAGTGTTCACTACTAAGCTCATCATCATAGTTTTGTTTCTCTTTCTGATAAACCTCCTCTTGGGAAATGGGCAATAGATTCAAGCTTTTCTTTTTTGCCCATTTCCTCCATCTTGACTCTTGTCCATTGTAATGCCTTTTGATGTACGTCTTCTAGATTCTCCCTCGTCGTTGTAATATTCCGTATTTTCCTAGCCTAGATTAACCCTCATTACATGTGTTATCCTAAATAAAATTTTTGGAATACTTAGTGATTTCTAGATTTGATCTTGCCATTGTGTAGGAAATTCAATTAGCTTTCCAACGATATAAAATTCGCTTAAATCTAACAACCGAATAAGAAGTTATGACGATTTTAAGTTTCAGTCATTCACATCGTCATTCAGGCCAGTAGCACGTCGCGGAGTGTGTTAAAATAGCAATTTTCAATTTTCAGTATTTTTTTGTGATATTCTCACATCACGCCATAAACCCAGTTCATAATTGTCAATTTCTAGTGTACCAATACGATTCCACCGCATCGTGGTGCACTTTCAGTTCATAAATAAAGTGGCAACGCGATACCACCGTATCACGCCACCATGTAATTTCCCAGTCGTCATTTTCCAGTGGCTTAGCGAGATACCAGTGCATCGTTCCAGGGGTCTAGATCGAGAAAATTTCTCATAAAATTAAAGTTGTGCCCAGGGTTAAAACAGTGTTTCCCATGATTTTATTCAGCTTAGATGTGGGATTTAAGCTCTAAAAATATGTAAAACCCTTCATTATTCACTTTTTTCTAAAATCAAAAGATAATTCTCTCTCAAGAAAACAAACCCTAGTTCTCAAGAATCAAGATCAACCCCAAGAATTTCTCCAAGAACTCATCAAATTAAGGTATGTTAGCTGTTCATCTATGGATCCTTACCTTCCATGAAGCTCAAGAGTCCTTTTTCAAAATACCAGATTTATGATTTATGATTTCCTTGTTTGAATTAGATTGAATTCATGTTCATAATATTGTTTGAGTTTTAATCCATGATTTACATTACAAGTTCCAAGAATTGATTCTAGTATGTGTTGAATTACATAATATTCATGATAAACCCTTCAATTTGCAAGTTGATTGTTGTAGCCATGTTAACCCTAAGTGTTTATCATTAATGAACCAAGTATGCATCTTATGTGTTTGATAAATTGTCTATGGGAATGAAATAATGCCATTATAGCATGCTAATATATATCCCCCATTCATGTATAAGTTAATGCATTACGAGTGTTTAATGAAATGTCTCTATGAATGAATTATGACCAAGTGAACATTGTTATGTTATTCAAGATTATGCTTTTCTTTACTTTTCATGCTATCGAGTCCTAGGGGTATTTAATACCCGAAAACTTAGCTGTTTGTTTAGAGCCAGTGTCAGTTATAGAATAGTATCAGTCATGTCACGATCAGTAATACTCTCAGTTTGTTGCAGAACTTAGTAGAATTTATTCAGTTATAGAACTTAGGAAAACTCAGTAATCTCAGTGAATTTAGGCCAGTATAACAGTTCAGTGTCTTTCAGTTAGGAGTAGGATTTAGCACCGAGTGAACCCAAGGATTGGGGCTTACCTGCTAGTATAGGGAGTGATCCTTAGAAACAATCCTTGCATTCCAAAACTATGTAGCTAGTGTAGGTTGAGACATCAAACCTACCAGTTGAGGGTTGATGAGGTGCTATACCTACCAGTACAGGGTACCACCGTTCTCATTTAGGGAACCTACCAACAGAGGGTTCCTCTTCAACTTGTCTTTACCCGTGGCACGGTACTGATTCCCTTCTAATTGGGGTTACTGATTGGACCCCAGCTCAGTTATCTTATCTTATTTGGGATATATCAGTTAGATGATTACATCTCATAGCTTTAGTTTCGGTATCAGTCTTCAGAATAGAACTCAGTTCAATTCTATAGAATCAAAACTATCAGATACACTCACTCAGTTAATAGTAATTCAAATGATCAGTGATCCCAGACTAAAAATATATTCAGTTATCAATTATCAGATTCAGTTTTAGTATACTCAGTTACGATTACGGTCAGTAGTTATAGATTCTCCATGTATGCTAATCTAGCTCTTGCATATCATTTAGTTAGTTATTGATCATGCATATTAACCCATACATTCAACCTTACCTCCTTTAGCATACCAGTATATTCCCATATACTGATTGTATACCCGTTTTTTGCACTATGATGTTTCATATCATAGGTTTGGATGATCAGGTTTCTGACGGTGCTTAGCCAAATTCAGCCAACAGTAGCAGATTTAGTAGTGAGTCCTCATCTATCGAGGATATGTTTTTATTTCAGTACTTTAGCATAGTAGTATTTTAGTAGATGGAGTTAGTTGGGGGATTATCCAATCAACTCTACTTTCAGACATATTCTGTTAGAGGCTTTTCAAACTAGATTTTCAGACAATATTCAGTTTTGCAGATGTTATATTTTATTAGTAGTTTAGATGTTTTGAACCTTATGGCATTTCAGCCCATTATTTTGCATTTATTTTTGTATTTTTGTTCAGTTCTCATAGTAGATATCATTCATGAATTAGCTTGTGGTCCTTCGGGGTCGTAAGTATCGTGTGTTGACTAGGGGTAGTCCTGGGTTGTTACAGTTGTATCCAACCGATCCAAAATAGCTAGTAGCCTATGGTCAATGCTATTGGACTCGGTATGTTGCTCATCCTTCTCCTCATTGTAGGACTTACTATGCTCATAAGAAGAACTAGCAACCTGGTTAGCATAATAGGGGGGAGGGGCATTTAGACAATCATCCCAATTCCCTTCTCGACCACTACATAAAGAACACCTATACTACCTATAGTATCGTAATGGTGGACCCATCTCTCTCTGGGAAGAATAGTTACAATCTCTCCTGAAGTGTGGTCTGTTATAAATTGAACATGGGGCGTCATGATAGGATTCCTAACTACCGACATCGTACTTATTGGAAGATGCCATAGAGAAAAGTAAAATAAAATAGAAATCTACCTACAAAAGAAAAATCACAAACAAATATATACAAGCTTGAATCCAAGCAAGTAAGCTAAAATTCCAAACTAACTTAATTCGCCAAGTTGTTTCCCGGTAAAGGCACCATTTTTGATAATGCTTAACTTACACATCAATTTAAGTGCAAGGTGGTCATCGTCAATATATTTACCCAACTTTGAAGTCGAGGTCAAATCCATGAGGAATAATGTGAGTGGAAATCAAGTTAATTCAAAATAATAGATATAAGTTTAATTCAAACCAATGGTACAAAAAAATAAAAATGGGGGAGACAAGTGTCTACACTAATGTTTCTTTTTGAGTTTTTCTAGTATAAATTTGGAGCTACGAATAATTAGAGTTTTAACAATTATTGATGGATCTTGGGATTATGCATTACTAAGAGAATGACATACGGAAGATAATAGCTAACTTCATTATTAGTAGATCAAGTATGGGTAGGTTTGGTTATAGGTTTTGATGCTAGTCCTTCAACAAAACACCAAATTTTCATCCGTTGATTCTTTCAAATACCTAATGTATATGTTCAACAATTGGTAACCAAAACCTCAATCTAGGCATCTCTATTTCTAGGATGATACCCATGATATAGTTAACTTCACAATCACCCTTATGTCTAAAATAGTGAAAATTTAGCAAACTACTCACATAATTATCTATCATTGCTTTGGTCTCCATATCCCTCTTTCGAGGATGATGTGGATTCCTAAAGTTCACCCAAAATCCTTCTTTCAAAGATGACCTTGAGCTTTGTAGAGTTTGGAGCTTTCACTCATCAAACCCTTGTGGGTATTTGGGGATTTCACCCACAAATCCCAACCAAGTTAGCATCGCAATGATAAAACCCATAAACATGAACTACGAAATAAAAGCTAACAATAACAAACCACACACACTATTAACCCCTATTCACACATAACCCCAAGAGGGAGATGTGGCTACACATAAGATAAATAAGCATAGATATACCCAAAATCTTTATTGAAATGACTTATTGAAGATTAAGTGAATGTTACTTCAAACCTAGAACTTCCACAAATTAACAGTGGAACCAAGCTAATCCTCCACTTAAAAATTCTCCAATGTATTCTTCACCCCAAAATTTATACAATATTATTTTCTCCACGTATGGAGGCTATGAACTCAAGAGCTAAACCTGAAATTGGAGAAGATAGAATATTCAAAATGAATTAGGGTTTGATTCTTTTCACCAAACATTTGGGGTCATCCACGTACATTTCTATATTTACCCTTGGGTTGCCATTTTTCGCTAAACTATGATCGCGCGGTTCTGGCTGGGACCGCAAATATCTTTAGCGACCGCGGTTGCTTGACTGCCGTGACCGGAAACACTGGACCGCTACCATGGTAACTGAGGCCAGTTCCTGCTCCTAGTCTTTGACTGCACTTTGTTGCTCCCTTTTGTTCATTTTTAGTTCCAATCCACATCTTTTGATCTTATCATCTGTATACCTACAAAGTGTGGATATTAGTGCATTTAATAACAATTATGTATCATTAATTCACTCAAAACAAGGTAATGTGCATGAATGTTTAGTACAAATGATTGGTAAAGTCATCACTCATCAACACCCCTAAGTTAAAGCATTTGCTTGTCCTCAAGTAGCACTTCCTCTTACCATGAGACACAATTATTTAAGCCCAAACTTCATTCCTTAAAGATCATAATGACTTCAAACTTAGTCACTACCACAAGTAGCTCATTGCACATAGACAAAGCTAATTCTCACTACTTTCCTCGTCATAAGATGCACTATCAAAGAATACACAAGAATTCAATGAGTAATCAAGCAACAACAAATAATACTCTAGAAGTGACTCACTTCTTGACCACAACTAAGCTATACTCAATTTGTCTCATTGTTCGGGAGGTGACAAAATTACCCACCTTAACTTGTTCATATGCCAACCTCATAAGAAAGAGAATTCCACATACCAAACTGCCAAATATGCAATAAGGAATTTTAAGTTCAAAAACTTTCTCTCACAAATGAAATCACTATGCAACAAGTGTCATACCATAGGCTTTCCCCTATTTTCAATCGTCACTACAAACAAAGTAAATGGTTGGAGATCTCAAAGATCTTTCTAGTCTTGTAATGTAGTTTCGGGTTAGGGTAGTATATTATTTGGAAACAACATGGCTATACCCTTCCTTGAACATCTACATCACACTTTTTAATCCCTTTTTTTGACTATAGGCCACATTTCTTTGTTTTCTCTCTTTTCATATGCCTAGCTTTTGCTTCCTTTGTTGATCATTTTTATTTCATTACTTTTTGGATCTTCTATTTTTCTAGTTTCCATGCTAAGGCAACAAGGCATTTCACTTACAACTTCGTCGCCCCAAACTTACTTTCGTCAATCTTTACCACCCCCAACTTAGTGTTTTAGCCTAAATTGCATTTTCAAGTTCAAGGAGGGTATGATTTAATAGAAGGATAAAAAATGGTTCACGATTTTGCAATGAGTTTTCCAACCAAAGGATCCAAATGCTCAAAGTGGGTAACTAGGGATCACAATCATGCATGGGTGGGATTTTTAGGATAGAGTGGTTTCTAAAGTCACAAAGATGGCCTAAGATCACTTCTCCAACCATATATAATCAAAATTAGCATTTTGATAACGCTCAAATCACTCCCATGATTGAGGGGTGAGACAGTCATTGTTAATAACTCAACCAGAGTTGGGGTTGAATCCACAAGGAGCGAATCATAAATTTCAAGTCCTATGGGTATTCTAATTAATAAAAGGTTACCCGAAATGATAATAAACAAGACATGTAAAATAAAATAGGGGGACTGGTTTGTAATGATTTTCGACTACCAATGCACGAATATGACACTTTTGATTTAAAATCAAGAATAAAAAGGATATTGGGATTATGTATAACTAAAAGGTAAAACATTTGGGTTGATGATGGTTTAACATGAAGTTTAGTTGTTGACCAAAGGATAGGCTAGGTCAAAAGTCATTGTAGTAAATCTTTCAATAAAACTACAACAATTTCACTCATTGGCTCATTCGAGCACCTACAAGTGTGCAATTTGTAATCACCCAAATCCTCAATCAAGCATCCCTATTTCTAGGATGATGCTCTTGAAATAATTTACACTCCAAATACACTTATTTCTTAGATTGCAAAAAGTAGTAAACCAAAGGCTCAATTGTCCACCATTACCTTGTCCCCCTCCAACTCTATTTCAAGGATGTTGTGGGTTACCTCAAGTTCACCTTCATCCCTCTTTCAAGGATAATGGAGGGTTTTTAGAGTTTTCACCCATCAAACCCATTTGGAGATTTGGGGTTTTCACCCATCAAATTCCAACTTATTAACCCAAGCAATGGTGAAATCTATACTCAACAACTAAAAATCATGCAAACATATCAACACCCACACACAATTACACTTTAGTTCAACATAATCCCAAGACTAAATTACTTAGCTACTCATGAAGAAAGTAAAAATAGATATACCATAAGGATTATACAAAACATTTATTCTTCACAAGATTTATAAGAAAGTAAGCCTTCAAGAGTAGTTACACACTTGTCCAATTAGGGTTTCTTGTTTTCAAATAAAAAATATCTAGGAGGTAAGAAAAACCCAACGAATGAAAGGTATTTTCTTAAATATGGTTTGGAATTCGTTCATGTAGTTTTACAAGACTGTCTTGGGGCATAATCCCGCTGAACCGCGATCGTGATGGTTTGGCCGCGATCACGGTTGAGTTCTATGACCGTGTTATGACGACCATATTGACTGACCGCGACCGCTGCCTGAGGACCGTGGTGCGGTACTTGAGGTTGAAATGATCCATGTCTTAAGCTGTACTCTTTTTTGCTCCCTTTTTATCATTTTAAGCTCCATTTCCGATCTTTTGATCTTTTTAACTCTATTCCTGCAATGAGTGGATATTATTGCGTTTACTCACAAATATGTCTCATGTATTTATTCAAAAAAAGGTAATGTGTATAAATGTTTAGTGAGAATAGGTGGTAAAATCACCACTCATCAACACCCCCAACTTAACGCGTTGCTTATCCTCAAGAAACACCACTCCTTTCTATGAGGCAATTTGATATGTATGCCCTTATTCTATCACCCAGTGATCATGATGACCTAAACTTGATTGCTACCACTAAAAGCTTTACGCACATGGGCCAATACACTTTTAACGACTCCCCACATCATAAAATAAAATAGTGAAGGATGAAATTGACTTCGAGGAGCAACCATGTAATGATTGCTAACACTTTAGAAATGACTCACATGTTGACTACAATCATGTTATACTTCCGTTTATCTCATTGTGCGGAAGATGACAAAATCACCCATCTCAACTAGTTCACATGCCTCCTCACTAGAAATAAAAAAAATTTGCACACCTAGTTACCAATTATACAACAAGGAATTTTAAGTGCAAACACTCAGTCTCTTAAGAAATTCTCTATGTTAACAAGTACTATGCCATAGACTTGCCCCTATTTTCAATCACCATTTCAATAACCACACTTGGTTGGGAATGATAAAGTACCTTTTAAGATTGTAATGTAGTTCTAGGGCAGGATATTAACTTTGGACGATAAGGTAAAACCCTCCTTGAACTTCTACATCATAATATTTTTGTGCATAGCTATTTGGGACACTTCTTTTTCCTTTACTAATTGCCTATTTTGCCCATTTTGCTTTGCTCACATGCTTTTTGCCTTTTTTTCTTCACTCTTTTTACATTCATTAAAAATTTATGCATTTCATTATGGATTTTCTATTTCTTCAAATAAAAATGCTTAATTGTTTCCGGACATAGACACTTTTTTATGAATTCGTGGCTCCAATACATTTCTTTCTATTTCTACCACCCCAAACTTAGGCTTTTAGCCTCAATTGCATTTTTAAGTTAAAAAAGGATAGAGTTCAAGAGAGGATGAATAGAGGGGTCATGGCTTGTAATGCGTTTGTCAAAGAAAAGTCTAAAGGCTCAAAGAGGGTGACTAGTGGTAACTCCTGGGTATTGGTAGGATTTCTAGGCTAAAGTGGGATTCTAAAATTACAAGATGGTCTATGATTATTTTACCAACCAAGAACAATTAATATTTAGCTTTGAAAGACTAATGGGGAAAGTTCTAGATGGTACAAGTACACATGAAATATAGATAATTAAGCTCACACACATAACATACGAATGTTGTCAAGGGGGTTCAATTATTCTACCTGCTTGAGATAGAAATGAAGTATTTACTATTTTCCCGAAGTCAATTTTCGGAGTCATAGAAAGAGGGGAAATTTTGTCACAAAGTTGCTAACGTCCATACCTTTGAATTTTGTAAATTTTTTGGATGGAGGAAGTTGTTTGCTTTTGTATCTGCACCATGCATAATTTGCTAATCATGGAAACAATCCAAGCTGTAGTCTCACATTGCAACCTATAGTATGGGCGAACTACCCATATGGTTACTCAGACTTCACCAATGGATATGAATGTGATCCTAAATTATTAATACTACAGGTACTCAGACTTTCCTTGCATTTTATGGCCTTGATGCCATGGGTACTCAAACTTCCCCTGCACCTATGGTTAGAAACTCAATCATGATAGGAAATCATGTTTATTAAAATTAAAATAGGGAGATAAACTAAGAATAGAGTAACTAATCTACGCAAATGTGGGCACCATCAGAGTGTCCTAATATTACAACCCAAATAAAAATTTACCAAAAAAGTATGCAGAAATGTCAATAATACAGGCCCAAAATCAAATGAATAAGGAGATAGCCCCAACTTGAAAAAGTAGAAGTGTCCCCATTGCATAAATAATCAAGTATAAAAGGGTTAAGGGTGCTCCCTGGAACCACATGAAGGGCTAACATCACTGTCAAATTTTGCATGACCCTCATTCCCTTTAAGGTTGGATCAACTTTGCAGTCGATGACTTACCCATTGCACCTAATAGTGCCATACTTGCATGAGTTATTCTTATGAGAAACCTAGCATTGACACTAAAAAACATAGCAAACAAGGATACAAGCCACTTTCGTGGTATTTTTGGGTTGCCTCCCATATAGCGCCTTAGGTATCTTCGTAGAACTACGTTGTTCTTTCTTAATTTTCAAGGGAATTCTGCAAGTCCCCCTTAACAATATCTCCATCATCAATTTGTTTTATGGCCACTTTTGCTGTCTTTTTCTTTCCTTCTTCATCTTGACGTTGGGGTAACTCTTTCTCTGTCTTCTTAGTCCTTGAACATATTTCCAAGACTTGATCATTGCTTTTCGGATAAGCAATTTTGTCATTAGATGGACCGCTTCTAGGCTTAGCATTTACTCATGAGAAGATTTGTTCAATTTGGGTCTCAAATTTCTTAATAGAAGTGGAGTGAGACACTACGGTGTTAGAGAGTTGAGAGAAGTTCCCTTTCAATTCACAACCTATTTTGTCCGTACCTTCTACTCTATTCAATATTTTTTCTAGAACATCTTTGGTCCTAAATGTTGTTGTTTCAATTGTGAAAACTCTTTGTTATAAACTCGGTCATGGTGGGGAACAAAATGGTAATAAGCATGTTCATGATCTCTACAAAATTGTCCACCATCCTAATTCATCCAACCTTGATTTTCACCTTGTCGTTGATTGGCTGAGTGAAAACCCTTCAAACAGTTTGGAAAACATGATCTCTTCATCTAAATTTTTAGCTTCCTCACCATAGGCTCTTGATGCTGTGACATTTCCCATTACTGCATGTGCACCCATAACATATTTGGTTAAGATCTTAATTTGGGTCAAAATCTTTGCTATAGTCTCCTCTTGTTTCATATCCACCTTTCTTTGTTCTATATTGACCATGGATATAGAGGGAGAGATATTCAAGACTTCGATGCCTTGGGTATGACATTCCTAATTTTTTTTAGTCACCACTCTCAACAATTTCGTATCCGTATGAAAGTGCAAGATTAAGAGAGAACCTTCCACCGCATTGTTCACCATAGTTTGGTTGTAAGTGTTTAGCACCTGGCAAAATATTTAGAGAAGTATCTTCCTCAGAATCTTGTAGTTTAGGTATTTGGATAGCTTTCTATTAAATCTTTCCCATACTTCATGAAGTGGCTCCCCACTCTTTTGTCTAAAGCTGATTATCTTATCTCGTGTAGTACACCTTGGGGGAAAAGGAGTATTGATCCAAAAACACCTTTGTAAGCTCGTTCCACAAAGTGATTGAAGTTATAGGGAGTGAATGGTGCCATAACAACGCTTCGCCTGTTAGTAAAAACTGGAAAAGATGGAGTCAATAGGCTTCTTGAGTGGTGTGTGCAATGTTGAATGGTGCACACACCTCCAAGAAATTCTTTAAGTGAACATACGAGTCCTTATATGCTTGACCCCAGTACAACCCCTTAATTTGTAACAAATAAAGCATGAAGCTCGTCATGTGAAGGGTCCGCTCCTATGAGGTGGGATACCAGTTGCTCTCATTTGGCCCACACCCTTTGGTTGGCTCTCTCCATCAAAGAGAACATCAAATGAATCATCATCATTAGTGCTTTCACTCATAATTCCATTCATATTAGGGTTACCTATAAGAAATATAAAAATAACAAATATATTAAAATATACCTTCTCGGATATACCCAAGTAAGAATCACACCGCATAAGAAAAATCTATATTTCACTCCCCAGCAATGGTGCTATTTTGATAAACCTCAACTTACTCCCATGATTGAGGGGTGAGGCGATCATTATCAATAACCTAAGTAGAGTTGGTGTCAAATCCACAAGGAGCAAATTATAAATTTCAAGTCCTATAGGTGTTCTAGTTACTAAAAGGTTACCCGGAATAATAATAAACAAGACATGTAAAATAAAATGGGGGGATTGGTTTGTAAAGATTTTCGACTACCAATGCACAAAATGACACTTTTGATTTAGAATCAAGAATAAAGAGGATCTTGGGATTATGTCTACCTAAAGGTAAAGCATGTGGTTTGATGATGGTTTAACATGAATCTTAGTTGTTGACCAAAGGATATGCTAGGTAGAAAGTCATTGTAGTCAATCTTTCAATAAAACTACAACGATTTCATCCATTGGCTTTTTCAAGCACCAAACAAGTGTGTGATTTGTAATCACCCAAAACGTCAATCAAACATCCCTATCTCTAGGATGATGCTCTTGACATGGTTTACATTCCATCATTACCTTGTCCCCCTATAACCCTCTTTCAAGGATGTTATGGGTTACCTCAAGTTCACCTTCATCCCTCTTTTAAAGATGATAAATAGTTTTTAGAGTTTTGGGTTTTCACCCATCAAACCCATTAGGAGATTTGGGGTTTTCACTCATCAAATTCCAACTCATTAACCCAAGTAATGGGGGAATCCACACCCATCAACTAAAAATCATGCTAATATATTAATACCCACTCACAATTACACTTTAGTTCAACATAATCCCAAGACTAAATTAATTAGTTACTCATAAAGAAAGTAAAAAGAGATATACCATAAGAAATATCCAAAACATTCATTCTTCACAAAATTTCTAAGAAATTAATCCTCCAAGAGTAGTTACACACTTGCCAAATTAGGTTTCTTGCTTTCAAATAAAAAATATCTATGATGTAAGTAATACACAGAGAAGGAAGGGTTTTTTCTTATATATAGTTTGTAATTCATCTATGTAGTTTTACAAAACTACCCTGGGGAATAATCTCGCTGATCCGTGATCATGCTAGTTTGACCGCAATCGCGGTTGAGTTCTGTAATCACGGCTATGCAATTGCGATTGAGTTTTATGACTGCATTATGCTGACCATATTGACTGATCGCAACCGTGGCTTGAGGAATGCGGTTGTGGTAACTGAGGCTAAAATGATTCAAGTCTTCAGCTGCACTCTTCTTTGCTCCCTTTTTATCATTTTATGCTCCATTCCCAATCTTTTGATCTCTTCAAATCTTTGTCTGTAATGAGTGGATATTTGTGCATTTACTCATAAATATGTCTTATGTATTCATTCAAAACAAGGTAATGTGTATGAATGTTTAGTGAGAATAGGTGGTAAAATCACCACTCATCACTTTGAAAGACTAACGGGGCAGGTTCTAGATAATACAAGTATACAAGAGATAAATACAAAGAGCTCACAATACATGGTATGCAAAAACTCTCCAAGGGGGTTCAAATTTCCCTCCCACTAGAGATAATTTTGGAGTCTCTATTTCTATTCACAAGTCAAAAATTTACGGAACCACAAAAAGAGAAAGATTTGTTACAAAATTTCTCACGTCCATGTCCTTGATTTTGTTTTGAATTTTTTTTGGACAGAGGCAGTTGTTCAATTTACATTAGAACCACACACAATTTGCTAAACTATGGCAACAACCAAAGCCTTAGCCTCACATTTTGGCTCAAAACGGAAAAACTAACCATATGGCTACTCAGACTTTGCCAATGGCGTAGAATGTGATCCCAAATTTGAACTTTACAATGCTATAGGTACTCAAAATTCCCTTGCGTTTATGACATTTATGCTACAGGTACTCAAAATTCCCCTGTGCCTATTCCTCAAAATCCAAACACGACACTTTACCCTTAAGAATGTCGTCACTAAATCCATCATAGGGCAAAGCTTGTCATGCATCATCAAAATCAAAATAAAAGCTAAAGAAAAAAGAGAAAAAGTAATACTACAAGAAAAACAAGCAAATCCATAATACGTTGGCACCAATCGAGTACCAAAAGATGTAGCATTTAAAAACAAAATAAAAATTATATCCAAAATATCATTCCAAAATAGCAAACAACAAAATGAAATATCCAGCAGTACATCACCAAAATAATACAAATATATGGGTACCCCTAACTAAAAGGAATGAAGTGAGCTCACTGCATGTGCAAAAAAGCAAGAGTAAAAGGGTCTCCCTGTATCTGTATCAAGATCCATCTTCTCCCGCTGACTTAGAATCACCACCACCAACATTATCAGATGACCAATCTACAGGGTCCTCATCCTCACTATCTAACCTCGGTGAAGGTAGCCGATGGCTAGGTTTGAGGACCTTGAAGATGCCTTTCACCCAGTTCCACAACTTCTTGAAAAACTTATCTCTCTTCTTCTCTCTCTTCACTATCTTTTCATATGAGTCCTTGAGGTCCCTGTTAGAAGTAGCTAAAGCCGAATTGGCTCTCTCCTGACTGACTATTGTGGAACTCTGCTTCTTCTGATCCGCCACGTACTTCTCATAATTTGACTGTACTATATATGAATGACGGGTGGTGGAGGGCTCTCTCGATCCCTGAGGTTGTTTAGACAATAGTTCCCTCACCCTCTACATCTAAAAAGAGATGTCATCAAAAGCAGTGGCTGATAAGGGTTAACAAGAGTCTGTGTCCTCTTGGACTGATTTGCCTGTGTCCATCTTCTATTTATTACTCTCACCTGGGGCGCCCTCACCTTTAAATTTAAATGGGAAGATGAGGAAGCCTAGATATGCCTAGGTGTTTAAAGAATACTTTTTTCTGCCATCTTACATTACTCTGTGATAAGGGAAGGAAAGTGAAGATGAGTACCTCCATGGTTCTTAAAGTACCACTACTGTGAAATCACAATCTCTCCCACATTCAGAGCAATGCCAAATAGAATACAAGCCACCATCCAAGCTTGTGTTTCTATGACAATGGTCATATGAGTGCATGGAGGGACTCTGCTACAGCTGATGCTCAGTCGTAACCTTGCTTCAACCTTGAAGTCATTCATTAAAATATTTGTTTTGGTGTTTGCCTAGGGAACTGCTTTTCAAGGACATAAGATATTAGCTATCCAGGTCCCTAGCTTGAATGCCTTGGCATGAAACTACCCCATGTCAAAATCTGGAAGCCCATACACCACATTAATCTGCTCCGCTCCAAAGTTTACTTGCTTACCCTGAATTGTCATCACTGGGTTTATAGAGAAATTATACTGAGATTTACGTAGAAATTATGTACCCACTGCTCATTAGCATAGTAGGGTTCCAGGTAAAAGCACATCCACTGGGTCACAGTGAGTCTGGCATGGAATTCTGGGAGCTTCTCCTCCACCTTGTCTAATTTAATACCCCTATCAGGGAGTATCTTTGTCCTGTGGAAATCCGCATAGTTAAATTATTGGCATTGTGCACAATGGTGAAATAAAAATATCCTATATTGAGGCTGAGAAACTGTAAACAATACAACTTAGACCAACATTAGTATTGTCATACCAAAAATATGTTAGATCACACAGATAGGCTCAAGTGGTAGTGTTATGGAAGGTTTTGGGGCATCAAAGGATGTGCATAAATTTAGATGTCTGCCAAAGATTACTCTAAGGTATGGATATTGCTGAGCATTGACCACAACCGCAATGCTGCGATCTCAATCATCGGGACCGCAATCGCGGTACTTGAGACTAAGTTTGACAATTTTGACATAGTGCTTGAAATACTTCTTTACCCGTATACTTTGTTTGAACTAGGCATGACAACATTATAAACAATGAATTAAAGCCTAGAAAGTGTGATTATAACCTCCAAAGTTGAAGGAATTCAAATTAAACTCCATGGGGCATTAAATCGAACATATGGTATACACGATCACTCCAACCGTTTAAAGATTAAGTTTGGGTACTCAAGACTTATCCATTAGCGTGTACACCAACTACAATAGCTAAACATAATAATAATCACTGCTAAGAATGTATTTAACAATGAAAACACTATTTCAGGAAGGATTTGAAGCGTAAAAACACAAATGGTACTATCAAGAAGAATGTTTGATCTCAAAATCAGTGAGAAACCTGGGATGGCAGAGTTAGTAGAATATGTTAGGCACTAAGGATGGCTGCATTTGTTTGAGGAAGTAGAACTAATAATTTTTGAAAATAAAGTGAGAGAATTCTATTATTCAATAGATTTCTCAGAAGATGGACTTAGTCTATCAGCACTGGTGCAAGGAAAAAAAATAAGACTGGATAAATAAATCATGGGAATAATTTTAGATGTACCTGTTATAGGTGTGAGGAATGTTGTGAAGCAACAACCCACAAAAGAATTTATCATTGAGGCCTCAAGAGTAGGTGGGACCTCAATAGCTGCAGTAAAGAAGAAATTTCTAAAATATGAGTTTTAGTTGTTTTTTGAATCCATCAACAAGGTCATGCTACCAAGATCAGAGAAAAGAACAATTGCCTATGGTATTGATCTATTTTTAATCAATGCCTGAGTAAATGTAACGCCCCGAGAGTACACCCTGAATGCCACACGGTGCTTATGGTCATAAGTGACCACAAGATAATCCATGAGTTTCTCCTGTTAGGAAAATAGACTTCGAAATAGACCTTCTTCTAGATACTCAACCCATATGTATTCTGCCATATAGAATGGCTCCAGAAGAACTCAAAGAGTTAAAAGAACAGTTGAAAGATGTAACACCCCATATTCAAGTACGTGTATTGGCATATTCAAGTACGTGTATTGGTTTTATTTATATGGAATCAATTTTTTATTTTATTTATACCAGAATTTGCCCGTCATGGGTCCATGCGAAGGCTATTGAATAAGCTTTTCGATGATATAAAGATTTCCAAAAATGGATAGGTTTCAGATATAATCGAGCACATTCGAAACTATAAAATGGTGGACGAGATATTTGGGAATAGTAAATGGGCAGGAAAATTTCCTGCACACAAACTACTAAGGCTAGCCGAATTTTTTGGGGCAAATTCAAATGATCATAACTCCCTTAATATAATGAACTGGGAGATATTCAACCCATTAAAAGAAAGATCTTTGAGTCTTCTTTCCAATGAAATTGGTTTCATCCAAATCCAACGTCTGAGTAAGGAGTTGTACTCGTTTTACTTCAGCCTATCAAAATAGATTTTTAGGGTCAACTTCAAATGACCATAACTCCTTGTACAGGATGAACTGGATGGCCTACTTTATATGAAATGAAAGACCTTTGAATTATCCTTCTAACGATACCAATTTCACTCAATCTGATATCAGAGCAAAGAGTTATGGGCGATCTACTTTAGCTTATCAAAATAGTCCACCAAAGGACAGATTTGATATTATTTAAATTTGAAAGGCATTTTGATCATTTCATATTATATTATGGATGGGAATATGTGTATATATACATGTATATGAGTTCAAAAACTCATTTTCATCATCAATCATTGAGAAAGAATAAACCCTATCCAAATTTGACCTTTAAATTACTTTTGATTCAATCGTAGAAATTCCAAAGTAATCCGATAAATGCGTTTGTCATCTCGAGAACTTCGAACGATACCTATTATTTGGGCAAACAGGATTGCATAATCAAGAGGTGAATTCTAAGGTATGAATATTATTTGCCTTTGTTCTTTCCATATGTATATGTGTGATAGAGGATTATATGTATTGGATGTTATTGAAAGGTGATGGAAATAGGGTTATGGACTATTTTGCATGGTTTGATTGTATCGAATTTTGGAAGGTGGATATGTTAATTGGGTTGTGAAAGGTGAATATGGTGATATACTATTGAATTGATGATTATTTATATCTACGAATCAATTTGGTTTAATGGATTGGTTGGAAGGATAAATGAATCCAAACTTGATATTGGAGGATGTTGTATGAATATGCATGACATGTGAATGTAATTGGAGTATAAGAGGGTTAAGGTGACACCTTTTATGGTGTAATTAAGGCTTACTACTTAACCACTAGTTTGGTAAATTCAAATAATTGAATTTTGATGTTTGGTTGCTAATACTAGATTGCTATATATGTTCATTGTAGATAAGTAATCCGAAAAGACGGGAAGTCCATTTGGGACTAGTATTGAAGGTTGACAGTCAGGTATGTAAAGCATACTCTATACCATATCTTTGGCATAAAAGTGAACAATTGTTCTATTAAGAAAGTTTCCAAAGTTATTCAATAACATGTGATCCATAATGGTTTTGTATGATGTCCTACGTTACCAATGAACTTGTTTCCATCCTACAAGATGTCAAGACATTCCAATACTTACTTGTTTTCCAAATCTTACATGTTTATTGCACTAATGAATATCAGAAGGTATCCAGTTACTCAAACAAGATCCATACCAATAAGTTCCTACTTTATTGTTATGACATTGATGACTCCAAAATACTTCATTGATGTGCCAATGAGTTCTTACTTCATTGTTATTGCATTGATGGTCTATTTATATGTCTCTTACTGATGTATCATTGTTTCAAAGTATCAAAAATGTGGTGGCGACCAAAATAACAATCTCAAAGATTAATTGAACTAAGTGATGGAAGTTCTCTCTTATTGGGTGGTATCCCAGGGACATAAGCCTATCATAGGTCGATCCCTATTTATGTATTTATGGGTGGTATCCCAGGGGCATAAGCCTATCATGGGTCGATCCCATTTGATATGTACTGGAGGTATCCTTATGGCAACAGTACAGTACAATAATGATTATAAAGAAGATAAGAGCGTAGGTAAAGTGATTGAATAAATACAATGTACAGGTTGTCACAAGTTCTAGTAATTGTGGTTCACTCCTATTACGATTTATTCACTTGTTTCTGATTTCTATTGATCTCCTATGTCATATGTGATTATCTACAACTTTATATACTCAGTACATATTTCGTACTGACGTCCCCCATGGGGGACCTGCATTTCATGCTGCAGGCACAGGTACTTCAGCTCATACACCACACAAGTAGGAGCCAGGATATCCAGCTGCTTTTGGTGAGCTCCAGTTTGGTTTGGGGCTTTCCGTGTCATATCCAGTCACTTTTGGTATTGTATAGAAGTTAGTTATAAGGCGGAGTGTGTCCCGACCTTAGTTAAACTCTATGTATTGTCTAGAGGCTTTGTAGACCTAATGTACAGTCAAGGTGGTGTTTTGTTAATATACGTGATGGCTCCAACAACCAAGTATTGTATATACATATATATGTGTGCTCGAGCTTATATAGGTGATTATTTTCTTTTATATGCGACATAATGCTGTTCAAATTTTGGGTTGTCATAGAGGTATGCATGGGAAGTATAAGGTTATGAGCAGGTTCTCTTGAGCCTCCTCGATTATGGGTGTCAGTCCACCCCAATAGGATTTGAGGCCTGACAAAAATGGTATTAGATAAGTTCGTCCTAGTGACTCTACAAAGCTGTGTCTATGTAGAGTCTTATTTATCGGTGTGTTGTGCACCACATCTATAAATAAGAGGCTATGAATATTTAGGAATTGTTTCTTTTCTTCATGTCTTAAATCGTGCGATAGAGCCTATATTGTGTATGAAGCCATAGGTGACCACTGAATCCATTTGTTTCTCTTATTATAGTAATGACGCCGGTTACCATAAGCAAGAATATCGGTAAGAAAGAAGATGTGGCTGCCGGAGAGGGAACTAGTAAGTCATCCACTATACCGGCTAATCAAAGTGAGCCTCCAGCTGAGCATGCATCAGAAACTTCTTCCACTCCAGAAGAAATAAGAAGGAGAAGAACTATATCCCCAGAGCCACCTATTAATGCTGCTGATCATGATCTTAGAAATACAGTCCAACTTTTGACTCGTATAGTTGCTGGGCAAGATAAAGGGCAAGCCATTCCTACCACGGGTCTTAGTGGTACAGATAGGGCGACTAGCCTTCAAACACAGGATTTTCTTAAGACGAATCCTCCCACTTTTACTGGATCAGATCTTAATGATGACCCGCAGGACTTTATTGATCAAATTCAAAGGGCCTTAGTTGTTATGCATGTAATGGGTAGAGAGATAGTGGAGTTAGCGGCGTATAGATTCAAAAGAGAAGGCTATATATTGGTACGAGGATTGGAAATGATCTAGGGGTATTGATACACCCCTAGCTACTTGGAAAGAGTTCAAAGAGGCATTTCTTGATCATTATATTCCATTCAAGATTCATCAGACCCGTGCAGACCAGTTTTTAAATCTTTGTTACGGGATTATGAGCGTGAGGGAGTATAGTCTCTGATTTAATTCCTTGTCGAGATATGCTTCTAATGTTGTAGCTACTATGGATGACAGAGTTCATCAATATATGGATAGGTTAGATCCATATTTGGTTAGAGATTGTACTATTATCGCTTTGAACAAAGATATGGACATAGCGAGGATCCAAGCTTTTGCATAGAAAATGGAAGATCAGAGGCAGAAGAAAAGAATACAGGAATTAGAAAGAGGATATTCTAAGAGGGCAAGATCTACAGGGCAGTTCATGGCATCCCAAGGATGGTTCAGACCATAATTTTCTGCTAGACCACCTAGGCCATTATCTTCTTATTCTGTAGCTAGTTCCCTACCATAGTTCTAAGGGTCCAGAGGAAATCAATTTGGGCACAGAGGTGAGAGTCATAGTTCGCGGACAGTGGGGTACCAAGGGCAAGGGAATATGAGCCAGTCGAGAGCTCCTCAAGAGCTATGTAATAAATGTTGAAGGTATCATTTGGGTGCATGGCGGATGGGGACCAATGCTTGCTTTTGATGATGTATGTAGGGGCATATGATGAGACAATGACCATGAAGGGGTATAAGGGGTATGGTATGACTTACGGGGTCATTTGTTGCATCATCATCATTGATGCCTTATTCAGGAAGGGGTGCAGAACCAATAGGTCATGTTAGAGGTGATAGAGGAGCCACGAGTTCTAGCGAGACGCAAAATCGTACGTATACTCTAGTGGATTAACAGAATTTAGAGGCTTCTCCAGATGTGGTTACGAGTACGTTATCTATCTTTTCATTCGATGTATATGACTTAATTGATCCCGATTCTACCTTATCTTATGTTACTTCATTGGTTGCTGGAAAGTTTGAAAGAATACCTAAACTATTAGTTAAGCCATTTGAAGTGTCCACACCGGTTGGGAAATCTATTATAGCTAGAAGGGTTTACCGAAATTGCATAGTAAGTATTTGTGGTCGTGATACTATGTCTAATATTGTGGAGTTAGAAATGATAGATTTTGATGTTATAATGGGTGTGGACTGGTTGGCGTCTTGTTATGCCATAATTGATTGCTACACGAAAAAGGTATATTACCATTTTCTAAATGAATCAGTCCTTGAATGGAAAGGTGAAATTGGCGCGCCAAGAGGTAGATTTATTTCTTATTTTAAGGCAAGAATAATGATTTTCAAGGGATACATATATTATTTAGTTAGAATAAGGGATATTGAAGCGAAGCCACCAACTCTTCATGCTGTTCCGGTTGTAAATGAATTTTTTGATATATTTCCTGAAGATCTTCCAGGTTTGCCTCCTGAAAGAGAAGTAGAGTTTGGTATTGATGTAATACCAGGCACCCAACCAATCTTCATTCCTTCGTATAGAATGGCCCCTGCAGAATTACAAAAATTGAAAGAGCAATTGAAAGATTTGCTAGAGAAGGGATTCATAAGGCCTAGTATGTCCCTATTGGGAGCACCAGTGTTATTTGTGTGCAAAAAAGATGGCTCACTGAGGATGTGTATTGATTATCGGCAGTTGAATAAGGTGACTATTAAGAATAAATATCCTCTCCCAAGAATTTATGATTTATTTGATCAGTTACAGGGCACCAAGTGCTTTTCTAAGATTGATTTGAGGTCAGGTTACCACCAAGTGAGGGTCAAAGATAAGGATATACCCAAGACTGCTTTCGAAACATGGTATGGTCATTATGATTTTCTAGTTATGTCATTTGGGCTAACAAATACACCCACAACTTTTATGGATTTGACGAATAGGGTGTTTAAGCCATTCCTGGATGTATTTGTGATAGATTTTATAGATGATATTCTAGTTTATTCTAGATCAGAAGAGGACCATGACAATCACTTAAGACAGGCATTGCAGACTCTTCGTGATTGTAAGCTTTATGGAAAGTTCTCTAAATGTGAGTTTTTGTTAAAGTCAGTGGTATTTTTGGGTCATATTGTATCTACTGAAGGGATAAAGGTTGATGCTCAAAAGATAGAAGCTGTGAAGAGCTGGCCAAGGCCCACAACGCCTATGGAGATTCATAGTTTTCTCAGGTTGCAGTTATTATAGAAGGTTTATTGAAGGCTTTTCTTCCATTTCAGCACCCTTAACCAAGCTAAGCCATAATGCATCCAAATTCCAATGGAATGATGCCTGCGAGAAGAGTTTTTAAGATTTAAAGAACAAGTTGCTTTCTACACCCGTGTTGGTACTTCGAGAAGGCACCGAAGGGTATACAGTGTATTATGATACTTCTAGAATTGGTTTAGGATGTGTATTGATGCAGCAGGATAAGGTAATAGCATATGCTTCTAGACAATTGTGGCCACATGAGAAAAATTATCCTACACATGATCTTGAGCTGGCAGCAGTTATTTTTGCTTTAAAGATATGGCACCACTACTTATATGGGGTTCATGTTGATATATATACTGACCATAAGAGCTTGCAATATATTTTTAATCAGAAGGATCTAAATTTAAGGCAACGGAGATGGATTGAACTAGTAAAGGACTATGATGTTGATATCTTGTACCATCCAGGGAAAGTAAATGTGGTAGCTGATATGTTAAGTTGTAAGGCTATGATGGCGCCTATAGAAAGGCAAGGGATGATTAAAGATCTTCAGCAGTTAGCTAGTTTGGGAGTTCACCTTCTTGAAACTCCGGATAAAGAGATTATCGTACATAATGTTGTAGAATCTTCATTAGTAGTTGAAGTGAAAGAGAAGCAATATGCAGATCCTATTTTATTACAGCTTAAGGAGAACATTCAGAGTGGTGCGACCAAGGCATTTGAGCTTATGCGAGAAGGAGTACTTCAGTACCAAAACCGATTGTGTGTATCGGATGTAGACGGGCTAAGAAAGAAGATTATGAAAGAGGCACATTGTTCAAGGTATTCCATTCATCCAGGATCAACCAAAATGTATCAATATTTGAAAGATATGTATTGGTGGAATGACATGAAGAAAAGCATTGCAGAATTTGTAGCTGAATGTCCAAATTGTCAAAGAGTTAAAGTTGTGCACCAAAAACCCGGAGGATATATGCTGGAAGTGGGACATGATCAACATGGATTTCGTTATTGGTTTGCCTCGTCCATCCCGGAAGTTTGATTCTATATGGGTGATTGTTGATAGGCTTACCAAATCCGCACATTTTCTACCAGTTAGGACCACTTACACAGTTGAAGAGTATGAGAAGATACACATTAAAGAGATAGTCCGATTACATGGAGTTCCAATCTCTATTATATCAGATCGGGGAACCCAATTTACCATAAACTTTTGGAAGTGTTTTTAGAGGTGTTTGGGAACACAAGTGAAGTTGAGTACAACTTTTCACCCTCGAACAGATGGACAAGCAGAACGTATCATCCAAATACTTGAAGATATGCTACGAGCTTGTGTAATAGATTTTAAGGGCAACTAGGATGATCATTCACCTCTTATTGAGTTTGCCTACAATAATAGATATCATTTAAGTATCAAAATGGCACCATATGAATCTTTATATGAAAGGAAGTGTAGATCACCAATAGGATGGTTCGAAGTGGGTGAAACTCTTTTGTTCGGATCGGATCTTGTTTATCAAGCCATAGAGAAGGTTAAGTAATTCAGCAATGACTGAAAACAGCCCAAAGTCGACACAAGTCATATGTGGATAGTAAAAGGAGAGGGCTAGAGTTTTCTATTGGTGATTGAGTATTTTTGAAGGTATCACCACTGAAAGGGGTAATGAAATTTGGCAAGAAAGGGAAGTTGAGTCCACGTTATATAGGCCCGTATAAGATCACTCGAAGGTTTGGACAAGTTGCATATGAATTAGAGCTACCCCAAGAGCTCTCATCAGTATATCTGTTATTTCATGTGTCAATGCTTTGAAAGTGCATCAGAGATCCATCATATATAACTTCTACTGAGTATGTGCAAGTTGCAGAAGATCCTACCTATGAGGAAGTGCCTATTGCTATTCTAGATCGCCAAGTTAAGAAGATGAGAAATAAAGAGATTGCATCTGTGAAAGTACGTTGGAGATATTATCAAAAGGAAGAGATTACATGGGAAGCTGAGGAAGCAATGAAATCTAAGTACTCTGATTTGTTCAAAGATGAAGAGGAAGTTCAAGAAACAGAGTTAGAACATTAACAAGTAAGTTTTTTTTTTTATATATGCATAGTATTTATGTGATGATGTGAATATTAATGATGGACTTGAACTTGTTTCAGTTGAATAACTACACTAACACTCGAGGATAAATGTCCTAAAGGGGGGAAGGATATAACACCCCGTATTCAAGTACGTGTATTGGTCTTATTTATATGGAATTAATTTTTTATTTTATTTATACTGGAATTTGCCCATCGATGGTTCCATGAGAAAGGCTATTGAATAAAATTTCCAACGATATAAAGAATTCCTAAAATGGATAGATTTCGGATATAATCAAGCATGTTTGAAACTATAAAATGGTGGCTGGGATATTTGGGAATAGTAAATGTGCAGGAAAATTTCCTGCACACAAACTACTAAGGCCAGCCGAATTTCCAGGTCAATTTTGAACGATCATAAATCCCTTAATATAATGAACTGGGAGAGATGCGACCCATTAAAAGAAGCATCTTTGAGTCTTCTTTCCAATGCAATTAGTTTCATCCAAATCCAACATCTGAGTAAGGAGTTATACCCATTTTACTTCAACCTATCAAAATAGATTTTTAGGGTCAATTTTAAATGACCATAACTCCTTGTACAGTATGAACTAGGTGGCTTACTTTATATGAAATGAAATCCCTTTGAATTATCCTTCCAACGATACCAATTTCACCCAAATCCGATATTGGAGCCAAAAGTTATGGTCGATCTACTTTAGCTTATCAAAATAGTCCACCAAAGGACAGATTGACATTATTTAAATTTTAAAGGCATTTTGGACGTTTCCTATTATATTATGGATGGGAATATGTGTATATATACATGTATATGCATTCAAAAACTCATTTTCATCACCAATCATTGAGAAAGAACAAACCCTAGCCAAATTTGACCATTAAATTACTTTTGATTCAATCGTAGAAATTCCAAAGTAATCCGATAACTGCGTTTGTTATCTTGAGACCTTTGAACGGCACCTATTATTTGTGCAAATAGGATTTCATAATGAAGAGATGAATTCTAAGGTCTGAATATTATTTTCCTTTGTTCTTTTTCATATGTATATGTGTAATAGAGGATTATATATATTGGATGTTATTGAAGGTGATGGAAATAGGGTTATGGACTATTTTGCATGGTTTGGTTGTATCGAATTATGGAAGATGGATATGGTAATTGAGTTATGGAAGGTGTATATGATGATATACTATTGAATTAATGATTATTTATGTCTATGGATCAATTTGGTTTAATGGATTAGTTGGAAGGATAAATGAATCCAAACTTGATATTGGAGGATGTTGTATGAATATGCATGGCATGTGAATGTAATTGGAGTATAAGAGGGTTAAGGTGACACCCTTTATGTTGTAATTAAGGCTTACTACTTAACCACTAGTTTGGTGAATTCAAATAATTGAATTGTGATGTTTGGTTGCTAATACTAGATTGTTATATATGTTCATTGTAGATAAGTAATCCGAAAAGACGGGAATTCCATTTGGGACTAGTATTGAAGGTTGACAGTCAGGTATGTAAAGCATACTCTATACCATATCTTTGGCATGAAAGTGAACAATTGTTCTATTAAGAAAGTTTCCAAAGTTATTCAATAACATGTGATCCATAATGGTTTTGTATGATGTCCTACGTTACCAATGAACTTGTTTCCACCCTACAAGATGTCAAGAAATTCCAATACTTACTTGTTTTCCAAATCTTACATGTTTATTGCACTAATGAATGTCAGAAGGTATCCGGTTACTCAAACAAGATCCATGTGCTATTGATGACTCCAAAACGTTTCATTGATATACCAATAAGTTCCTACTTCATTGTTATGACATTGATGACTCCAAAACACTTCATTGATGTGCCAATGAGTTCTTACTTCATTTTTATTGCATTGATGGTCTATTTATATGTCTCTTATTGATGTATCATTATTTCAAAGTATCAAAAATATGGTGGCGACCAAAATAACAATCTCAAAGATTAATTGAACTAAGTGATGGAAGTTCTCTCTTATCGGGTGGTATCCCAGGGGCATAAGCCTATCATGGGTCGATCCCTATTTATGTGTTTATGGGTGGTATCCCAGGGGAATAAGCCTATCATGGGTCGATCCCAGTTGATATGTACGGGAGGTAGCCTAATGGTCACAGTACAGTATAAAAATGATTATAAAGATGATAAGAGCGAAGGTAAAGTGATTGAATAAATACAATGTACGGGTTGTCACAAGTTCTAGTAAGTGTGGTCCACTCCTATTACGATTTATTCACTTGTTTCTGATTTCTATTGAGCTCCTATATCATATGTGATTATCTACAGCTTTATATACTCAGTAAATATTTCATACTGACGTCCCCCATGGGAACCTAAATTTCATGCTGCAGGCACAGGTACCTCAGCTCATACACCACACAAGTAGGAGCCAGGATATCTAGCTATTTTTGGTGAGCTCCAGTTTACTTTGGGGATTTCCGTTTCATATCCAGTCACTTTTGGTATTATATAAAAGTTAGTTATATGGCGGGGTGTGTCCCGATCTGAGTTAAACTCTGTGTATTGTCTAGAGGCTTTGTAGACCTAATGTACAGTCAAGGTGGTGTTTTGTTAATAGACGTAATGGCTCCAACGGCCAAGTATTGTATATACATATATATGTGTGCTCGAGCTTATACAGGTGATTATTTCCTTTTATATGCAACATGATGCTGTTCGAATTTTGGGTTGTCCTAGAGGTATGCATGGGAAGTATAAGGTTATGAGCTAGTTCTCCCGGGCCTCCTCGGTTATAGGTGCCAGTACGCCCTAATAGGATTTGAGGCATGACAAAAGATCTTCAAGATAAGGGATTTATTAGACTCAATGTCACCCCATGGGGCGCACCAGTTCTATTCGTGTATAAGAAAGACAGTTCTCTCAGAATGTGTATTGACTATCATTAGTTGAACAATATCATAGTCAAGAATAATTATCCACTTCCCAGAATCGATGACTTATTTGACCAACTTCAGGTCGCCAGTTACTTTTGTAAGATAGATCTCAGATCAGCCAATCATCAGATTAGAGTCAGAGAATGTGACATTCTGAAAATAGCTTTTAGAACTTGGTATGGTCACTTTGAATTTCTAGTCATGTCCTTTGGTCTTACTAATTCCCCATCAGGCTTTTATGGACTTAATGAACCGTATGTTCAAGTAGTTCTTGGACATGTTCATTATAGTCTTCATCGATGACATTCTTGTCTATTTCCGTAGTGAGAATTATCACACATACCACCTCAGAATAGTACTTTAGACTCTAAGAACTCATCAGGTATTTGCCAAATTCAGTAAGTGCTAATTTTGGCTAAGGTCAGTAGCATTCGTTGGTCATATTATTTTCGGTGATGGCATTAGAGTTGATCCTTAAAAGACTAAAGCAGTAAGAAACTGGCCAAGACCACCCATCTCTCTACCATATATCAAGAGTATCTTGGGTTTATCTGGCTATTACAGTCGATTTTTTAAAGGATTCTCATCTATTGCATTCCCCATGTCCAGATTGACTCAGAAGAAAGTCCAGTTTTAGTGTTCAGATTCTTACAACATGAGTTTTCAGGAGTGGAAGACTTGACTCACCTCAGCCTCAGTTTTAAGTCTACCAGATGGTTCAGATGGGTTTGTTGTGTACTGTGAAGTATCCAGAGTAGGTTTGGTTTGTGTCCTTATACAGTGAGGTTAGGTGATAGCCTATGTCTCTAGACATCTTAAGCCCCATGAGAAGAATTATTAGACTTATGATCTTGAGTTAACAGTTGTAGTATTTGCCGTAAAGATTTAGAGGCACTATTTGTATGGGGTGAATGTAGATATATTTACAGAAATATTTTAATTTATGTTAGAGAAGATGGTTAGAATTATTGAAAGATTATGACATGAACGTTCTTTTTCATTTGGGAAAAGCCAATATAGTGGTTGATGCTCTTAGTAGACTGTCTATGGGTAGTGTTGCTCATGTTGAAAATATAAGAAGAAGTTAGTTCAGGAAGTTTGTTAGCTTGATCGACTAGTTGTCCACTTAGTTGATTCAACAGAAGGGAGTGTATGGGTTTAGAATAGTTTTGAATCCTCTCTAGTTTCTGAGGTAAAGGAAAAGCCAAATAGAGAGTTCAGTCCTGTTAAGTTGAAAGAGTCAGTCATAGATCAGAAAGTAGAGGTTTTCTCCCAAGGAGAGATAGTGTGTTACGTTGCCAGAGTCATTTATATATGCCAGGTATAGATGACTTGAGGTAATGAATTCTTGCAGAAGCACATGTTGCGCGTTACTCGATTCATCTAGGGGCCACTAAGATATACCATAATTTATGGGAGGTCTATTGGTGAATCGGGATAAAGAGAGATATTGTAAAATTTATAGCTATATGCTCTACATGTCAGCAAGTTAAGATTGAGCACCAAAAGCCTAGTGGGTCCATTCAGGAGTTCAGTATTCACACATGGAAATGCAAAGAAGGGAGCATTGACTTTGTGATGGGTTTACCTCGTACTCATCATCATCATTATTCTATTTGGGTTATCGTTGTCAAGATGACCAAATCAGCTCCTTTTTTGCCAGTTCATACTTTCTATTTAGTCAAGTACTATGCAAAACTCTATATCAGAGAGTTGGTTAGATTACACGGAGTCCCAGTATCTATCATCTTAGATAGAGGTCCACAGTTTACCTCTCATTTCTGGAAAGCATTTTGAAAGAGTCTTGGTACCCGAGTTTACCACAGTACAACTTTCCAACCTCAGATAGTTGGTCAAGCATAAAGGACCATTCAAACTCTAGAAGATATGGTAAGAGCATGCATTATCGATTTTAAGGGTAGTTGGGATGACCACCTAACTTTGATCGAGTTTGCATACCATAACAACTATCCTTCCAGTATTTAGATGGCTCCATTTGAAGCTCTCTATAGTAGAAGATGTTGAACTCTAATTGGTTGGTTTGAGGTAGGTGAGGCCACAATAGTAGGGCTCAACCTTGTGTTCGATGCCTTAGAGAAGGTTTAGTTAATCATAGAAAGACTTAGGGATGCCCAGACCTGATAGAAATTGTACGCAGTTGTGCAGAGAAAGGATCTCAAGTTTGAGATAGGTGATTTTGTATTCTTGAAAATCTCTCCCATTAAGGGGGTAAAGAGGTTCGGATAGAAGGGAAAGCTTAGTCCCCGATATGTCAGCCCTTACAGAATTCTAAGTCATTTAGAAAATATAGCTTATGATCTCGAGTTGCCTTCAGACCTAGCCTCAGTGCATCCAGTATTCCACATCTAATTATAAAGAAATGCATTGGTGACCATCAGTCATATTTTCTTTAGAGGAGGTAAATATTAAGAATGATATCTCTTTCAAAGAAGTTCCAGTCTAGATTCTTGATCATCAAATTTGCAGAATGAGGAACAAAGAAGTCCCCTTAGTGAAAGTTCTTTAGCAAAATCAGTCCGTAGAGGGAGCTACTTGGGTAGCAGAAGCAGATATGCGGACCAAGTATCCTCACATCTTCTCTACAACCTTAGATCCAGCTTAAGGTTACAATCATCCTTAGATTTACTCAGTTCCATGTTCAACTATAATTATAACTTGGTATCCATTATCGTTGCATATTCAGTCATGTATTTATGAATCAGTTCAGTCATGTACTCAGGCATTAGATATGCATGTTCAATATAAAAACCCAGCTTATCAGTAGCTTCAGTCATAAATTCTATGCATCAGATATTCGTGTTCAGTGTAAGAGCTCAATTTGTCAGTAGTTCAGTCATGTAGTTATGTATCAGATATATATGTTCTGTGCGTAAACTCAGTCTATCAGTGTCTCAGCTTAATCAGTCTCATTCAAGGACAAGTATTCCCAAGGGGGAGATATTGTAATACCCCGTATTTCTTAATCTTAACTTAACTCTTAGTCCATGAGTTATCCAATATAAAGTTTTTGAAACTCTCAGTATTTTTAGTTTAGAGCCTGCCATTAAGTAGGAAATTGAATTAGCTTTATAATCATATGAAATTTTCCTAAATCCAATAATCGGGTGAGAAGTTATGACTATTTTAAGTTTTAGTCGTTAAATACCATAATTCAGGACAGTAGCGCATCATAGAGTAAGCCAAAATGGTAATTGTCAATTTCCAGTGAGGTACCGCGATACCAGTGCGTCACGCCAAAGTTAATTTTCATATTTGTTAATTTACAGTGAGCCAACGCAATTGTACTACATCGGACAGAGCTTCCAGGTCCGATCCAGTATTGCAATGCGATTCTACTGCGTTGTACCACCAGCCACATTCCCAGTTGTCTTTTTCTAGTGGATTTGCGTGATAGCGGTGCGTCGTGCCAGGGCCCAAAATCGGGTTTTCAGTACAAATTTTTAAGTCTTTCTAAGGGATAAATGGGTATTTTTTCATGGCCCTAATCAATCTAAACACGAACTTTACTCCTAAATAACCTATTATGTCATCATTTATTGACTTTATTCAAAGATTAAGTCATTCTCTTTCAAAAGAGGCCAAACCCTAACTTCAAGAAACAAGAGGAAAAATCAAAAGTCTCTCCAAGAACTTCCAGAAACTCACAAATTAAGGTATGTCACGTGTTCATCTATGGGTTCCTTTCACCTATAGAGTCCATGAATCTATTTTCTAAATACAATATTGTTGAATTATGAACTACCATGCTTGATTTGAATTGAATTCATGTTCATAGTATTGTTAGGTTTTAGTCCATGATTAAATTACATGCTTTTATGAAATTAATCGTTGTACGTGTTGAATTACATGATCTTCATGATAAACCCTTCAATTTGTAAGTTGATTGATGTAGCCATGATAACTATATGTTTTGATTATTGTATAACCTAAGAATGCTCCCCATGTGTTTGACAAAATGCCTATGTGAATGAAATAGTTCCATTATAACATGATAGTATGTATTCCCCATTCATGTATAAGTGTATGCATTACAAGTGTTTATTTAAATGCCCGTATGAGTGAATTATGGAGAAGTATACATTGGTATGATTTTAAATAGTATATTATGCTTTATTTTTCATGCAATCGAGTCTTGGGGGCATTTAATACCTGATAATTTAGTTGTGTGCCTAGATCCAGTGTCAGTTATAGAATCTCAGTCATGTCACAATCGGTAGTACTCTCAGTCAATTATAGAACTCAGCAGAGTCAGTCAGTTACCAAACTCAGGAAAACTCAGTAAGCTCAGTATTAGTCAGTCCAGTTCAATATACTCAGTTCTGTGTCTTTCAATTAGGAGTAGGATTCAGCACCGAGTAAATCCAAGAATGGGGGCTCTCTTGCCAGTAGAGGGTGTCATCCCTGGAAGTAATCCTTGTATTTCAAAGCTACGTAGACTACGTAGGTTGAGACATCAAACCTTCCAGTTGAGGGTTGATAAAATGTTTTAACCTGTCAGATGAGGGTTCCACCGTTCTCATTAGAGTACCTACCAGATGAGGGTAAGTATTCTGTGTCTTTACTCATGGCACGATACTCACACCCTTCCAACTGGATCATAGGTTGGACCCTAAATTAGGTATCTTTTTTGGGGCATGTCGGTTAGATGATTACCTCTCACAATCTCAGTTTCAGTCTTCAAAATAGAACACAGTTCAAGTTTACAGAATTAGGTCTGTCAGATATAGTCAACAAGTATTAGTAAATCAGTTATCAGTAACTTCAGATATCAGTTACTCAGTATTGGAATTCAGGACTTAGTTTTAGAAAAGCTTAGTCACAGTATTTATTTATATGCACATTAGTGCAAAGTCAATATTTACAGCAGTATCATTTGCCAGTACATTCCACATACTGACGCATACTCTTTCTTTATGCTACGATGTCTCATATCATAGGTTTGGATACTCTGGTTCCCAACCACACAGATAGATTCAGCTTCAGCCAGCAACAGTAGATTAGCAGTGAGTCCTCATCATTCGAGGATATTTTTTTATTTCATTATTTTAGTAGATTAAGTATTTCAGTAGATGAAGTTAGTTAGGGGATTGTCCCATTAACTCCATTTTTAGAATGTTTCAGTTAGAGGTTTTTCAGTCTAGTTTTCAGATAGTGTTCAGTTTTACAATTTGTTATTTCAGTTGATACACTTTATCCGTATTTACAAATTTTGGACCTTATGGCATTTTAGCCTATTTTTTCATATTTATTTCAGTATCATATTTCAGTGCTTAAGGCAGATATCAATTATGGGTTAGCATGTGGTCCTTTGAGGTTGTAAGCACCATGTAGCATCCGAAGTACAGACTCGAGGCGGTATAACTATCCACGTCCACTACCATCCAGAACCACCACTACTACTGATTGCGTACCTCTAATAGTGCCTTTACCTCTCTAAGGGTCACTTCTTATTGTCGATATATAAAAGCAAGTCTGAAAACATGGTGAGGTTAATCCTTGGACAAATGGACAAACTTATCATATACATAGCAAACTTTACTGCCCAACTCAATTTAAGAAGGGATAATTAAGCCAGAACGATCACCTTAGGGATAATCGCTGCAAAAAAATCATTGTCCACTTTTTCAAAAATTCAAGGGATCCCTAGGGAATACGATTTTCAGAAGTTTTCTTTTGGTGTTTTTCATCTTTGGAGGTAAGTAATTGTATTCTAGATTTGAATTTACTTCTTGTAACAATAAAAAATCTTTAGAAATGAATTCATGGTAGAAAATTGGATTTTATCCCTAGTTATTGAAATTAATAAAAAGTGGTTGAATAATGTATAAATCCAGTAAATAAAGATCCTAGGGTGTTAGGAAACATCGATGGTAGTGAAATTATGGTTGTTCATTATAATTCAAGTAGAATCCATGTGGTTTAAGAGATAGAAATTATAAGATGATGAAATAAGGTAATTCTATACCTAAAATCAATAGTTTTGATCCCTAGTAGTTGAAAAAGGGATGAATTATTGAAATTAGCATATATTCTTATTCTTTTAGATTATGAATAGATTTTATGAGAACGAAAGGGAAACAGTAAGGATTAAAGCTTACTTGAGAAAAGAATTAAGTTAGACTATGATTTATTGAATACTGCATTTCATATGCATTATGGTGATTTGGGGTGATGAAGGATTGAGTACCACACTGGTACATATATGATGTGTTGTGCTAAAAGGTCGGGTACCATGCCAGTACAAAATGGTGTTATTGGTGATGATGATAAGAGTAAGAGAGGTTGCACTCATATTTCATACACGAACTCATTCATATGAATTGGGTGTCTCTATGATGATTATATATAGCGATGAGTTGTTGATGAAGCAACTAAATATAAAAGGTTGCGAAAGTGAGCTTGTGAATTATATTTGCTTGATGCTTTTACTTGTTGATGTCTTTGAATATGAGTTTTGTCATGATTGCTTTTATACTTGTCTGGATTGTTTACTTGTACATTATTAAGTTAGTCAGCCTATAATGCTTACCAGTACTTAATACTTAACTTATACTTTCTATACTCTTCCTTTTTTAGTGTAACACATCTTTCAGCGGCTAACACACTACCTCAACTCTAGTTAGTGGTTTGGACTTGATTTTGAGAGTGAGGACCATGATCGGGGCAACCATTGGATCTTCTTATTGGTGTTGATTTTTTTATATTTTTGGACTCATATGATTCTATAGTTTTAAATATTTCTATTTATTCAGACATAGTTTATTCTTATATGTTCTCTTATAGTGGCTTCAAGTCCCGGGGATGTAATAAATAGAGGTTTCCACACTCTATTGTTGAATATTGATGTTGGTTGATGAGTGATTTAAATTTATTGAATAAACTTCCTTTTTGCACTTGTTTTAAACTTAGAATTAACATGAGTGAGTATAAGAGTAACACTTGTGTTAGTAAAGGTGAGATTAGTATCATTCTCTTGCCATAGGTTAGGGTGGATGCTATTCATGATCGGTTAGATTGTGACAAATATGGTATCAGACCACTGGGCTCTTAGATCTTGTCGTACAAAAATAATTCTGGTAGAGTCATACGGAATGGCACAGAGACATCTGTACGTTTCTTTAGGAGGCTATAAGACTGTAGGAATGAATTGCTTTCTTTCTTTCTTTCTTTTATGTGACGATTTGTCACGACTCGAGGCTACCCCTTAGTTATGACAATGGTGCTTCTGGTCCCAAAAGATCACAAGCTAACCCATGAACTGGTACCTATTGCGAGTATTGGATAATACACTGATAATGAAGGCATATGCACAAAATAAGATGATAATGCCATAAGGTTTTAGAAACTGAAAAAAATACTGAATCATAGTCCTGAACGTTTGGAAACATACTAAAAATATTGATTAAAAAACTGATAAACTAACTATCTGTTTGAATGTCTGAAAGCCTCCAAAACTTGTTGACTTTTGTTCGAAGCTAGCCAGGTCGACAAGAGTGCTGCTTCTGTCTTCTCTGTATCATGATACAGAAGCCACCACGGTAATCAACGAAGGGAACAGCTTCCTCTTTCACTAGCATTGAATGATTCTTTCCCTCGGCTGAACAACTACCTTAATCAATCCCGGCTGCGCTAAAAGTAAGTACCTCACGGCCCTATGCCTTGAAGGATAATAACTAGATGATCTGAAAGTTGCCAATATCAGTGAATCGGCAATTGATATTGATGAGCAGAGCGCTTTCTTTCCGGTCATTGGCAAGCGCAGATGGGCTTTCACACCCTCTACGAGGTACGAGGTAAGAGGATAGTTTCCCTCCCGGGGTCTGATACGGCACAGTACAATACGAGACGATGGAATGCAATGGGAAGACTCTCACGTCTACATCATAACACCAAGACGGATTGTATGAAGAGATTGATTGGCCATTCTCCCAGAGCAGAGCTTGAAGCAAGGGTCAGATCCAGCTTGAGATCGGTTCTTACGTCGAGCGCCTCCCTTTCGGAATCGGTTTAAGCTATTAAAATAGGGAACACAAGGCTTTAGCAAGCCACCCAATGTAGGAAGAATTACCTCCCATCCGCCCGGACCGCCCGGATCCCACGAGTGAATCGAAAGTTGGATCTACATTGGATCTCACGCCAAATCTGGAAACGTCGACTTGGATTCGCTAATCCCACCTCTCTCTCTTATCGTAGAATCGATAGGACCTCATTGGTAAGTGCTACAAGATCTCGTGCATTGGAACCCATGGTTATGGACCCGAATCCGTTAGTATGGAACATTTTCTTTTCCAAGTGAAATCCCGTTGACGGCCGAATAAGAAGGGGGCCAAACAGCCACTTGACGGAAGTTTTAGGGGTGAGAGCAGACCCCGAATAGGGTGAAGGGGATGCCTCATTGGCAGCCGAGAGCAGCCTATTCTGTCTGCTCCAGCCATTGGACACAAAGAAAGTTTCCTTTTCCATTATGCACGCTTGTGCGGGCCCCCGTCAATTCCTTTGAGTTTCATTCTTGCGAACGGGGGCTTCAAAGAAAGCTTGTAGTTTAGGGGTGCGCAGGTTTGGAACCCGGCTAGCTGTGATGACTGAAGGGATGGTCTTGTTTTTTCCTTTTCTATTTTCTGGATAACTTCATACACATGCACCACCAGAGTCTTCATAAGAACTCTGGGGCGAGGGCCAAGGTGAACCCGGATTAACGATGAGAAGCGGTCAAATCAGTGCGGTCCGAGTTCGTTCACCAATTCTCTCTATCGCTTCGCGCCCCCAGCCCTTTCCTTACGATGATTCATGCCTTGCTCTACCAGCTCGGTGAAAACGAAACGAAACCAAGAAATAACCCCTCACGTGCGAAATTATAGAAGTGAGTGATCCGTGGAAGGGTTTGACGGTAACCGTTGGGGCAGGATGATCAGTAAAAAGTCGTTGAAATTGACGCATTTTCTTTTAGCGGGAGGCTAGAAAAGTTTAGGGAATACGTCTTCCAAAATAACCATCAAAATGTGGCCCTACGGCTCTCTCAAAATATCTTGTGACCTCTCCTCTGAACCCTATTCCCTGCTCTTGTTAAGTCTACTGTCTCATGGTTTTTAGGGAGATAGCAAAACGAAATCAGGATTTGGCCGAAAAAGAAGCAAGGCTTGGCCACCGTCACCATCCTTTCTTTATTAGTTAGTGCCAGCTCTAGCTCTCCCGACGAAGAAATCTGGAGTTGATGGGAAAAACCTTCACTAACTCCGACTGACTAAATAATTGAACTTCTGAGAAAACTGAATATATGATAAACCCATCCTCGAATGATGAGGACTTTCCACTTCTGCTAGTGTTGATAAGTTGATCTGCCTAAGCATGGTCAGGAAACTGAGTGCCCGAACCATGATATTAAACATCATAGTGTAAAAAATGAGTATGCGGTCATCATTTTAAATGTACTGGTATATGAGATAAGGTTAGGCTTAATTGCATGGGTTATATGCATGATATAATGACTAACTGAATAGCATGAGATATTTGAGCATAAATGCATGAAAACTGTAAAATCTGAGAATGCAAAACCAAGCATAAAACATGCTCTGATATGGTGTGTAAACTGGAATACAGAAATGTTAATAACTGAGTAACTGATAACTGTATGCTATGGTCAAGCAAACCTGAAACTGAACTTTATACTGAATACTGAACTGAGACTTTAGGAGCTAGCTATAACGACATCCCTCAGTGTACTATCAGGGTCCAACCTATAACCCTATTTGGAAGGGTGTTAGTCCTATGCCACGGGTACTAACCTTGGTTGTGTGGATCTACTAATCTAACATCCCAAAGGACGAGGGTGTCATGCCTAACTGATAGGGGATCCCTCAAAGTCTACGATGGCACCGTAGATCTAGAACCTAGGGACTTCTACTAATGCCTCATGCCTACTGGCGGGGGAGACATATGCCTCATGCCTACTGATTGGGGAGACGCCATCCCTACATTGATTTGGTGCTAAGTTTTATTTCTAACTTAAAGACACTGATTACTGAATTGACATAAGTTTAACAAAGCCACGAGTTAACATAACAACTATATGAATGACGATGGTTATGGTTTATCTGAAATCATTCTTCAATTATTAGAAACTGTGTAAACAGCTAAATTTTGGGTATTCATAACCCCCAACACTGAATGGAAAACAATAAGGACATATGAAGCCTTAAATACCATAAAAGGGATCATTATACAAAATTTGACTCTTAGACATTTTATCAAACACATGAGGGTCATGAATAAAAGCATGTGAATAGTTTAAAACATGTAATAATCATATAGCTACAATAAAAAAATTATAATTCGGGTATTTGACATGAAAACATCATCATTCCTACATGTAAGGTTTAATTCTATTAAAAACAATCGTAAACATGATGTATAATAAAAATTCATAACAATTTGTGAGGATAATTCATCATAAAACACATAAAATCTCACAATTTGAAATAAAATAAGGATTATTGAACTCCATAGATGGAAAAGGCCCATGGATGAACATCACACATACCTTTAATAGTTAAATCTTTAAAGGGAACAACTTTTTTAAAAGTTCTTGGATGGTGAAGCTTGAATTCTTGTGTTTTCTTGAAGGGGAGAGGATTTAATTTGAAGAACTAGGGGAAAGCTTAGAGTTTATTTGAGAGTAAAACTGGGGAAAATGGGCAAATAAAGCCTTAACTGAAGTTAAATCCCGTGTTATTACGGATTGGGGAGAGGGGAAAAGACAAAACTTCTTCTTTGGAGTTTAAATTTACAACTAGAATGCCAATTGATCCATCACGGCGGCACGATGAACTCCTCATCACTATACCTACCACAATGCGATGAAATCGAGGTGAGGTACTGGAAATCAAATCCAAACGTGCCATAATCCTCATCCGAAAAATCGAAAACTTCCCCGACACATGATCTTTACACCCCTAAACATGAATTAACTTAAAAACTTACGTCTCGAGGTCGGGAAGGTCACTTTAAAAATCATCAAAGTTAAGAGGCCAAAAATAAAACTAAGTCCCCAACACTTAGCTAAATTTTTAGATTCTAAGCATCTTATACATGCACTGTGAGCTGAACTGAGCTAAGACTATTACAGGGTATTTTAATATCTCCTCCTTGCGAACATACGTCCTTGAGTTAGACTAATTAAGCCGAGTATACCAAGGGAACATAAATCACATACTAAAAATGCGTAACTAACAACATGGTTACATGACTAAGTCTGAGATAGGATACATGAATGAAAT
Source organism: Capsicum annuum (assembly GCF_002878395.1). Taxonomy (NCBI): domain Eukaryota; kingdom Viridiplantae; phylum Streptophyta; class Magnoliopsida; order Solanales; family Solanaceae; genus Capsicum; species Capsicum annuum. The sequence goes on along the minus strand of NC_061111.1, from coordinate 161,088,874 downwards.
GATTTGTGAATACATGCAATGACAGAAAGCTGATTATATAGCTAGAACTGATAATGGAAAAGAGGCAATTAAAGGAAAATTGTTACCTTAAGTTGATTTTGATTTTGTAGAGAAAAATGAGGGTACTTGGCATGCATGTCTGTTTTTGTTTCCCAAGTCCCTCAACAAACTGATTCTGCCAAAGAACTTTGACCAAGGGAACTTCTTTGGTCCCCAGTCTACGAATCTGGCAATCAAGGATTTTAACTGAGATTTCTTCATAAGAAAGGCTTTCCTAAAAACCTGTAATTTATAAAGGGACTATTACTGTTGGGCCGCCAATACACTTCTTTAACAAAGAGACATGGAACACTAGATGCACTTATGCCAAATCCACGGGCAACTCAAGCTCATAAACTACCTTTCCAATACGTCTCAAGATCCTGTAAAGGCCAATATATTGGGGACTGAGCTTCCCCTTCTTTCCAAACCACTTCACTCCCTTCATGGGAAAGATTCTTAAATAAATTAGGTCACCAACCTCAAACTTAAGATCTCTACTTCTCACATTTGCATAGGATTTCTAATGACTTTGAGCTGTCTTAAGCCTATCCCTAATTAACTGAACTTTATTCATCACATCAAATACTGAATCAGGCCCTATCAATGTAGTTTCACCTACCTCAAACTAACCATTAGGAGATCTACATCTCCTCCCATAAAAAGCCTCAAATGAAGCCACCTGAATGCTAGAATGATGATTGTTATTGTAGGCAAACTCAATCAAAGGCAAGTGATCAACCCAACTACCCTTAAAGTCGATAACACATGTTCTAAACATGTCCTATAGGGTCTGAATAGTCCTTTTTACCTGACCATCTGTCTAAGGGTGAAAGGTTGTACTAATATGAACTTAGGCACCAAGACCCTTCTGAAAAGCTTTCCAAACGTGAGAGGTAAACTGAGTACCTCTATCTGAAATAATAGACAACAGGACTCCATGAAATCAAACCAACTCTCTAATATAGATCTTGGCATAGTCCTCGGCTGTATAGGAAGAATGAAATGGCAAGAAATGGGCTGATTTGGTCATCCTGACTACAATAACCCATATCAAATCATACTGATGGGACGAACGGGGCAACCCTTCCGAAAAATCCATATTCACTTCTTCCCACTTCCAAGTGAGAATATTAAACTCTTGCAATATGCCACTAGGCCTGTGGTGCCAAACTTTTACCTACTGGCAATTAGGAAACTTAGCTACAAACTCTGTAGTATTTCTCTTCATACCACTTTACTAATAGATTTCTCACAAATTATGATCCATCTCAGTGGCTCCTGGATGAATAGAATAATGGGCACCATGAACTTTTATAAGGATTCTCTCTCTCAAATAATATATACCTGGCACCCACAGCCTTCCCTGACATCGCAACACACCATCTCCCCCTTGGGAGAAAACCTCTACCTTCTGATCTTTAACTAATTCCTTTAACTTAACCAGACTGGAATCCCTATCTTGCATCTACTTCACCTTGGTAACCAGAGAAGATTTTGAACTATTCTGAACCCATACAATTCCCTCAGCTGAATCCACCAACCGAACAACTAATCTATCTTGTTGATGAACCTCCTTGAATAACTACTTCTTATCATCATCTACAATATCAACACTACCCATAGACAATCTACTAAGAGAATCTACCACTACATTAGCCTATCTCGGATGATATAAAACACTCATACTGTAATATTTCAATAATTCAAATCACCTCCTCTGAAAGAAATTTGAATTTTTCTGCAGAAACACATACTGCAAACTTTTGTGATCCGTGAACACACCAACATAAACCCCATACAAATAATGCCTCCAAATTTTCAAGGGAAAATAACAGTTGCCAACTCAAGATCATGGGTAGGGTAATTCTTTTCATGGGGTTTAAGCTGTCTAGAGGTGTAGGCTAAGAACTTACCTCTCTGTATCAAAACATAACCCAAACAAACTATAGAAGCATCATAGTAAAAAATCTGAACCATCTAGCAATGTCAAAACTGAGGCTGAGGTGAGTCGAGTCTTCAACTCCTGAAAACTCTTCTTACAAGAATCTGATCATTGAAATTTGACTTTCTTCTGAGTCAATTTGGACATGCGTTTCGCAAAAGATGAAAACCCTTTAAGAAGCCATTGGTAATAGCTAGCCAAACCTTAGAAACTTCTGATATCTGATGATGAGATAGGTCTAGGCCAATTTCTCACTGCTTTGGTCTTTTGAGGTCCAACTCTAATGCCATCACCGGAAATAATATGGCCAAGAAAAGCTACTGATATTAGCCAAAATTTGCACTTACTGAATTTGGCGAACAACTGATGATCTCTAAGAGTTTGCAATACGAGTTTTAGGTGATCTTCATTATCATTTTCATTATGAGAATAGACAAGAATATCATCAATGAAGATTATGATGAACATGTCCAAGTACTGCTTGAACACTCGGTTTGTCAAGTTTATGAGGGATGCTAGGGCAATTTTTAGACCAAAGGACATAACTAGGACCTCGAAGAGATCATACCGAGTTCTAAAAGGTGTTTTTGAAACATCACATTTTCTGACTTTGATTGATTATAGCCAGATCTGAGGTTTATCTCAAAGAAATAACAGCACCTTGAAGTTGGTCGAATAAGTCATCAATTCTAAGGAATAGGAACTTATTGATCAACTGATATAATCGATGCACATTCTAAGAGAACCTCCTTTCTTTAGGACAATAAGGACTGGATCGCCTCATGAGGAAACTCTGGGCTAATGAAACCCTTATATAAGAGAACTTTCAACTGCTCTTTCAATTCTCTAACCTCAGTTAGAGCCATTCTGTAGGGTGGAATAGAGTTAGGATGGGTATCTGGAAGAAGATCTATTCCAAAGTCAATTTCCTTATCAGGGGGATTTTCGGAAGGGTCTTCAGGGAACACATCTAGAAATTCCCTTACTACTGAAACTGAATAAAGTCTGGAGTATCTGAACTAGAGTCTTTAAATCAAACAAGATGGTAAACATACCCCTTGGATATCATTTTATCGCTCTAAGGTATGAAACAAGTTAACCCCTAAGCGCTGAAGTACTACCCATCTATTCAAGGACTGGTTCATTTAAAAACTAAAAATGAACAACTCTGTTTCTACAATTAACTGAAGAATAGCATAAATAGAGCCAATCCATGCCGAGAATAACATCAAAATCATCCATCTCTAACTCTATAAGGTCTACTAAAGTGATTTTCTGGGATAAAGTAATCAGGCAGTTCCTGTACTCCCATTTGGTTGTGATAGATTTACTCACTGGGGTAGACACTGAGAAAGGCTCTACTAAAGTTTTAGGACTGGTACAAAAATTTACAGCTACATAGGGGTTACAAAAGAAAATGTAGCCCCAAGATCTAACAAAGTATATACATGAAAATGAAAGACTTGTTACGTACCTATAACAGCATCAAGAGAACTTTACTGATCTGGATAGGACTGGAGTGCATACAATTTGTTCTGATGCTTACCACTTGTGGCATTGGAAGTGGTACCCTACTGAGTTGGGTGACCTGCTGGTGTTGTTGAAGAGTTAGTATGACCCTGTTGGTGATCATTCCAGCCTTTCCACATACGTGTTGGATATTTCCTCATATTTCCACCAGCCCTGCATACACCTTGATGATTCCTACCACACTTCTGGCAAAGAGGATTAGTCTGACCACAATTCACACTAACATGGGTCTTAGAGCCTGGCTCCTTATCCCGATTATCATTTTTAAACTTTGGCACTGAAGCACTAGCTTAAGATGGAGGTAAGGATAAAGATATCTAACAAAATTAAGGACGGTTACCACCCTTCGACCTTGGCTGAGCAAAATTAAAGCTTCCTGTACTATCCCTCTTATTCTTTCTTTCCTTCTCCTTAACCTTCTCTTTCTCAATTTATTGGGCATGGACCATAAGCCAATATAGGTCCATCTCTTCAATCAACATCGTGGTACTACACTTCTTGACCACACTTCAACTATACCAGAGACAAACTTACTCATCCTTGACCTATTATCAGCTACTATTGAAGGAGAATATATGTCCAATTGGGTAAACTTAACAGAATACTCCCTCACACTCATGTTAAATTTTTCCAAATTAATGAACTCCATCATCTTATCTTACCTCAACCCTAAAGTGAAGAACCTATCTAATAAGGTTGTGGCAAACTCCTCCTACTCTACAGGCCCTGCATCAGTGCCTTTATCCCCCTTCTACTACTTATAGAAGGTGTGAGCTATATCCTATAGCTGGTAAGTCACCAACTCTGCACTCTCACTAGACGTGACATCCATAATTTCATTCATCTTTGAACCATGTCAAGAAACTCCTGCAGATCCTTATCAGACTTGGATCCCGTAAACAAGAGAAGGTTTATTTGGGTAAAGTCCTGAATTCTAGCGGTGGAGGTAGTAGCCACTAGATTGGCTGGGATAGCAGTCTGCTTATTATTCTGAGCTGCTATTGAGTGAGCTAAAGTAGTGAATGCAGATCAGAACTCAACATGAGAAATATGCTCATTTAGGGGATCTTCTTGAATAGGCTGAGGTGCGGGCTGATTCTCGTTTCTTCTTCCGATATTCCTTCTGGGAGGAATTTTCTATAAATGAAAGGAAGATTAAATTGGAAAAAGAGTTTAAATTGGTCTCATACTCATTTTCACGACATGAATACTTAAATAAGACAAACTCTTCCTAAAATGTCTTATAGCCTTCTGTCCATAAGTGTGGCGCACTTCACACCCATGCACAAGACTCTAATCGACATGGATTTCAGACTCCCTAGGACACTTTAAAACATTAGGATTTGATACCAAGTTTTATCACAACCCGATGCTGCCCCCTAGTCACAACAACGGTGCTTATGGTCCTGAAAAACCATAAGCTAACCCATGATTTGGTACCTGTTATAAGTACTGTATAATATACTGATAATAAAGACATATATAGAAAATGATCTGATAATACCATAAGGTCTTAAATCCTAAAAACAATACTGAATCATAGTCCTGAATGTCTAGAAATATACTAAATAACTGCGACTAACTAAATAACTGAACTACTGACATAACTGAATATAAGATAAACCCATCCTCAAAGGATGAGGACTCACTACTGCTGCTACTGCTGATAAGCTGATCTTCCTAAGCATAATCAAGAAACTGAGTGTTCAACCCTATAATATTGAATATCATAGTGCAAGAAATGAGTATATGATCAGTACTTTGAATGTACTAGTATATGAGATGAGGTTAGGCTAAAATGCATGGGTTATATCGATGAGATAATAACTAACTAAATAGCATGAGATAGCTGAGTATAAATGCATGAAAATTGTAAAATCTTAGAATGCATGAATAAGCATAGAATATGTTTTGATATGGACTGTAAATTGAAATATTGAAAACTGATAACTAAGTAATTGATAACTAAATACTATGGTCAAGCAAACCTGAAACTGAACTCTGTACTGAATACTAAACTAAGATTGTGGGGGCTAGCTAAAACCTACATATTCCCTAATGTACTATCAAGTTCCAACCTGTAACACCAATTGGAAGAGTGTCAGTATCATGCCATAGGTAGTAACCTTAGCTATGTGGACCCACTAATCTAACATGCCAAAATACGAGAGTGTCATGCCTAACAGACGGGGGACCTCTCTAAGTCTACGGTAGCACTATAGGTCTGGAACCTAGGGACTGCTACTAGCATCTCATGGCTATTGATGGGGGAAACAACTGTCTCATGCCTGATGGTGGGGGAGACCCCTCAAAGTCTATGGTAGTGTCATACCAAAGGACGAGATTGTCATGCCTAACAGATGGGGGAACCCTCAAAGTCTACGGTAGCACTGTAGGTCTAGAACCTAGGAACTTCTACTAGCATCTCATACCTATTGATGGGGAAGACAACTATCTCATGCCTACTGATGGGGGAGACGCCATCCCTATGTTCACTCGATGTTTAGTTTTACTCCCAACTGAAAGATACTGATTATTGAACTGACCTAAGTTTAGCTGAGCCACAACTGAACATAACAACTAACTAAATGACGATGTTTATGGTTTTTCTAAAATCATTCTGTAATTACTAGAAACTATGTGAACAACTAAATTTGGGTATTCATAACCCCAAGCTCTAAATGGAAATAACAATAAGGACATATAAAGCCTTAAATACCATAAAAGGGATCATTGTTCAAAACATTGAATCTTAAATATTTCATGAATTAAAGTATGTGAATACTTAAAAACATGTAATAATCATATGTCTATAATACACAAAATCATAATTCAGGGATTTAACACTAAATCATCATCATTCCAATATCTAAGGTTTAATACCATAAAAAAAATTGTAAACATGATGTATAATAAAAATTCATAACAATTAATGGGGATAATTCGTCATAAGACATATAAAAACTCACAATTTGATATAAAATAAAGATTCTTGAACTCCACGGTTGGAAGGGTCCCATGGATGAACATCACACATACCCTTAATACTTAAATCTTTAAAGGGAAAAACTTTCTTGAAAGTTCTTGGATGGTGAAGCTTGAATTCTTGAGTTTTCTTAAAAGGGGAGGATATAATTTGATGAACTAGGGGAAATCTTAGGGTTTATTCAAGAGTAAAATTGGTAAAAGTGGGCAAATAATGCCTTAACTGAAGGTAAATCCTGTGTTATTATGGTTATGGGTTGGGGCGAGGGGAAAAGATAAGACTTCCCTATGGAATTTAAATTCGCAATTGGAATGTCGATTGACCCATCACCGCGATGCGATGAACTCCCCATCGCTATACCCACCACAACACGTTGTAATTGCATTGTGGTGCTGGAAACAAAATCCAAACGTGCCTCAATCCTCATACAAAAAACTTGAAACTTTCCCAAGACATACTCTTTACACCTTTGAACATGAATTAACTTAAAAACTTATGTCTCGTGGTTGGGAAGGTCACTATAAAAATCATCAAATTTAAGAGGCCAAAAATAAAACTAATTCCCCATCACTTAGCTAATTTTTCATGTTCTAAGCCTCTTATACATGCACTATGAGCTGAACTGAGCTAAGAATAGTATGGGGTATTACATGACTTGAGTACAATTGGCATCTAGAAATCTAAAGTTTTATCTAATCAATTCACTCTTTTTTCTAGATAGTGAATACCCATTCTACCTGAGAACCAACAACCACAATAGTTGTATCCACAACACCACCACCAGTAGCACCTGCACCAATTGTTAGGGCTGCAATTTGAGGCAACCTTTGAGTTAAGAGCAAAGCTTGATAGGGAGAACAAAGGGCAACTCCTATTAAAGATGGAGCCTAGGTAGCTGTAAGGCCGATAAGACAAAGATTACAATCCCCTTGACCCATACCATGCTCAAAATTAGAGAAGGTAGTTGAGGGATAAGTGATGGTATCTTTACAGAATATATGACCCAACCCAAATAGGGCCTGGCCGTGTCGGGTATCTCAAGTCCAACTAGCACCAGAGACCACCCCCAATACCTAACTATTTTCCTCTCTACACCCCATGTCGAATAAATTTCGAACATATAACAAGATAAGTAACTATCAACTTAAAGATAGTACGATAATCTTATGACCAAAACCAACCACCAACAACCAAACTACAAACAAATATCAATACTGATACCACCCATGTCTACTGTAGTCGGACAAAGACTTTAATTGAAACCAAAGAATATCTAGTTAGGACATGCTCCCGATCATAGACAAAACTAAGTCTAAAGAAATAGTCAAAACATAAAATAAACCAAAGAACAAAATGGGGACTTTCAAATTATGGAGGCTTACCACTTCAGTTTGATTAACGAGCTGATATCAAATCCTAGTCAAAGTGCAAGAGATGTGGAAGTATGGCCAGTTTCTACATCGCATGGAAATACAATGTTCAAAGATTATTAGCAGGGTGAAAGCTAGCATGTAACTCAAGGATAATGATAAAATAATTCTATCAATTCAAACCAAGTTAAACCAAAGCACATGTACACATCCATGCATATCGGTATATACACATATATATAATGCTAGGATAGGGATCAAGAGTAGCATGTACCTTAAAACTGTAACCTGAGTTTATGTAGATTTACCATCATACCCACCCACGGGCTATATGGATCCCGTGTTACCCTTAAACGTGCCCCAGTATATGTTAGCACATGAATCAGAAATATCACAGATCACAGGAGATTCCCTTGTACCTGTCATCCTCCTTGATACATATATACGAATATACACTTGGGGGATTCCCTTGTACCCTAGAAGTACATGGTCATCTAGAGCAACCCTCATGTGGGCAAACATAAATTTCCAGTATCAGTCCTTCAAACTCACACCTTTATAGCTAGCTATCATAACTCCCATTATTGCCCAATTAAAACATATAACATATAATCTAAACACCAATTTTAGGAGTCAAAAATTAAGGATATATTAAGTGGTATCGTTATACAACCATAACTTGCAAGCAATTTCATTGGCCAACATTTAGGGGATTCTTGTGTACCCCGCAGACTACATTGTTAAAATCACTTAGGGGATTCCTGTGTACCCTACAGGGTTTTCAAAAGAATCCTTAAACAATTGACTATTTATGCTATGCAATAGTTTCAATAAACAAACCAAACCAAGTAATAATGCATAACTAAAATCAAGTATTTATGTGGATAAAGGTTGTACCAATTTCCATTCCAAACCAATTAATTTGGGGATTCTTTTGTACCCTTATTTCCATCCACCATTTCCATGCACTCCAATGTATTTACCAACCATCAATTTAAGCACAAGATTTTCATAGATATCATGGAAAACCATTTAAACAATTTATATTAAAAACCCTCAACCTATATTTCAAAACATAACATTAATATCTTATGAACAATACTTTAAATCAAATGATTTTACAAAATTGACAATGAGGGAAGAGTAAGACGCCTAAAATAGCAGGAAATTTAGAGAAGAAGGAACCATTAGAACCCTAGATAACCACTTTGTTTGAAACCCTAGCCTTATCTTGAGTAGAGAGTTTGAGAGAGAATTTGGGAGTGTTTTATTAGGAATAATATAATCATAAATCCCTAAATAAGACTTTAAGTCCTGGGGTCCAAGAGGTTAAAGTGGGAAATATCTTGCGTGCCCTCAACTTAAAAACTAAAAAGTGTCACCTTTGACTACGAGTCAACCATCGACTCGTTACTACACCTTACGAATCATCACCACAAGTCGTAACTAAGATAGTTACTTGGACCACATACAATGATGAACTTACGACCCAACCAAACCATTCATAATGAGAGCCTACGAGTCATAGGGTCCAATCTTAGTCAATATAGAACCTAAATTAAGACTTACACTAGCTACCCTACGATTATACCTAACGACTCGTAACATATCCTTATGACTTTTAGTGAGATACTCTTACTCAACGAAGAATTATGCCATAAAATTATATGATTTAGTGACGACTAATCCTAATAACTTATTACGTATCTTTACAACTCGTGCCCTTAAGTCATACCCAGAATAGAAACTTCAACACCCTTCACTGGTCACCTTACGACTAGGGTCACCTGACCCGCCTAGACACCCTATGACTATTGGGGTCAAGTCTTAACTGAGGAAGTATGCTCAAAGATTAAGGATTTTTCAAGTGCAAAAAATCTATGGTGTTTTAATATGGTACCAACATTAAATGGTGTAGCCTTAGTGCCTTTGTATACAGAGGTGATTCAACATATGTTGGAATTCTTGGCTAACTTGGTTGGCATGATCTACACTTTAGTTGTTTTAACTATTTCATCCACTACCTTGCAACATGTTGCAGTGTGTCACCAAGGATGGATGTAGGCTCTAAAAAGGAGGTGTATCCCCAATAGGTACTTGGACTAATAAGGACGGATGATGAATATGGTCTATTCTATATGTTGATGAAAATAAACCTCCATTATTCTAATTTATAGAGTCTGAGGATGCATTTGAGTATTTTATAGATTGACATAAACGTCTATACATGATGGGTATTATTAAGAAATATAGTATGAAGTTTGTTACTTTTTAGCTGTAGGTCGAAGCCTAACATTGTTGGAGGTTCTTTGCAGAGTGCAAGACTACTTTAGCTTTACTTACTTAGGTTCAGTTTCAATATGTTCCCTGCACCTATCCTAATCTGAAAAAGGATGAGTTTCTGAGATTGGAGCAAGGTAACATATCTATGGAAGCTTATGAGGCTAAGTTTCATGGCTTGTATCATTATTTATTGTAATTAATCATCTTTGAGGAGGAATGAATTAGATACTTTGTGAAGGGTTTGAACTCTGGGATACAGTTGGCTACCTTGATGGTGGTTGTGTCTGGGAAGTCCTTTAGAAGGTAATTGAGTTTGCAAATAAGGTTAAATCACTTGAAAAGTAGAGAGGTAAAAGTAATAGAGAAGAAGGCCCAAACCTCAAGCTAATTCAATGGTATTTTCTCAAAGAGACATAGTTCTTCTAAGGCATACCATTCTATTATGCCAGTATAGCTCGTCCTGGGTCAGGTAACAACCTTCTTGGACCGATAGTTGTACATCCTTAGCATCATCATTTCAAAGGATTTCTTAAGGCATAAGGTTCCACGAGTGTGGAGGTATGGGTTACATCTGAAGGTATTGTCCTAATTTCTTAATTGTAGGTTAGTTTAAGGTTTAGGTCACAACTGAAGGTATTGTCCTAATTTCTTAATTGTAGGTTAGTTTAAGGTTTAGGTCACAACTGAAGTTATTGTCCTAATTTCTTATTTGCAGGTTAGTTGACTCAACAACCAGCTATTACTGCTTTAGTTTTGGTTGGTCGTGGTGGTCGAAGGATGGTAGGGGTCACCCACATGATGGGCGTGATGGCAAAGCTAAAGGCGGCAACCAAGTCAACTAAAGAGGAGGACAGGTTGGTAGGAATGATGCTTAGGCTAGTACGGATGTGTTAATAAAAAATTAATATCAAATGGTGCTAGAGCTAATGTTCAACGATTTATAGGTATTAATTTACCACCCCACTAATAAAGATATTCATACCCATATAATTTCTGTTTAAAATTAAGCAAACATGGAAGAATATGTCATCACTCTAGATCTAAAATAAATAAATAAAATTAGTCTATTTGAAAATTTAAATTTTTCAAAAATAGATGTAAAAAAAAAAATATTAATAATAATTAGGTAATAGAGGATTTAACATTACCAGTTCTTTAATTTTATAATCAAATAAAATCTTAGAAGAAAAGGCTATAATCTCTGTTACTGTTTCTCATTCTCACAGTTTTCTCTATCAATTCTTTTCAATCTAGTGAATGTTATGTTTGCAATATGAAGCCTTCGAAATATATATATATATATATGTATGTATGTATGTATGTATGTGTGTATGTATGTGTGTGTGTATGTGTGTGTATATGTGTGTGTGTATATATATATATATATATATGTATATATATAATATTAAAAGTGTGAAGACCCTTAGAAAAGTGATTTGAACTTTTTGTCCTTCATTAAAAAAATTTTCTTTAGACAAAACTGTCTTTTCATTTTTTTTACAATTTATTATTTAATTATTTTTTATTATATTAACTAGACTTCCTAAAATATATGGGACTCCAAAAATATATGGTAGGAGAATTAATTAATATTTTTTAACTAAACTTCCTAAAATATATGGGACTCCTAAAATATATGGTAGGAGAATTAATAAATATTTTCCTTTCTACTGTTCAATTAGAAAAATACTCCTAAAATAGGACTCTATTAAGAAAATATTTTTATAAATATTGAGATGTACGTTAAACTAGAGAACAAACCGGCTTGCCTATTGGGAGAATATGATTGATGCTCATCTAACTTGATTCGATTGCATGTCTAGATTGGTGGATGTTTATTTTTCTAACCCTCAACTTCTTCTCTGTTTTTTTTAGAATAATAGAATTCTACATGTGTGTATATATAAATCTTCTTTGTTGTCATTCAAAATCATCCTTTAGGGTCAAAAGTTTTGCCCAGACAAGAATTAGTTGGATCAAAATAGAAGCTTTGTGATCGCTATTATATATTTTTTTATAGTTTATTAGTAGTAGATGAATGTTGGTTGGATTTCAAGAATTTCTTGTGGAAAGGTTAGGTTTAATTGTATTGTTTTGATATCTTTATTATCCTATTATTTTATTTTAATTTACAGATTCTAGATGAATGTCGATTAGCTTTGAATTTTTTTTAGGTAAAGGTTAGGTTTAATTGTATTACTGTAATATCTCTATTAGTTTTTTTTTTTTGTGATAGTTTACAGTTCATAGATGATCTCGATTGGCTTTGAAAAATTTTTGTGTATAAAATTTAAGTTTAATTGTATTATTTTGATATCACTTTTATCATCTTATTTTGTTGAAAGGTTAGGTTTAGTTGTATTATTTTGATATCTCTATTATCGTTTTTGGTAAATGTTAGGTTTAATAAATGAATTCTTCATCTTTACATGCTCAAAAAATAGTAAATTTAATTATTATATTCATCTTTATTATCTAAACAAATATCCTATATGGTGTAATGTTTGAACTCATTAAGGTGAGGTTTTGCGCGTGCACCTAAACTACTATATATATAGACACACAAGTTGATGAAGCAATTAATATATGTAATTTATGTTAAATTTTCAATGATTCAGATTTTCCAAACTCATGTTTTCTAGATTTTATCATTAATGACAAATTTGATTATTCTTTCATCTTCTATAGTTTATTCTAATAATTTATGGTGCATAAATTTAAAAATTATAAAGCAAATGGTTTGTTCTTGATTAAAATTGTACTGATTTTTTTGTTTAACTCATTGAATCTATTAAGATGATGTTATGGCATAGTTAAGCGTATTTCTGCACTGATTTTGTATTTATAGAGTTACATCACTCATTTGATGTTTGTGATATTATTCTTGATGTTTTGAATATTTTTCTTCATTTATTTGGTATGTAAAATTTACAAATTATTGTTTTTATTCATTTTATTGGATAAAAAATACAGAAAAAGCTGCAATACAATGAACTAAAAACCACACTAAGACAATTATAATTTTTTTAAAAAAATAGGATAAAATAACCTTCACTGGTTAGGGTGTAAATAAAGGGGTGAAGTCACTCCCATAACTTAAATTAATAACTGATAATATTTTTGTTAGGTAAATTGTCTTGACCTAAGCTAACGAATAGTGAGGGTACCTAGATAGGTGTAAGGGTCTAAATTTGTGAATTTCTATTTCTACGTGTTTTGATAATTTTGCCCTTCCTTGTGGTGGTTTCATTTTGATTTTGGAGTTTGAAAATGGTTGACACGATTCTTGATGCGACCGGGAATGATTTATGCGAGTTTATGTCTTTTAGAAGCTTCGAAAGCCATATAATTAATGTTGGTCAGCATTCATTGTCCCTAGTGTCGGATGGCAATTTGGACTGCACCAGCTGATCCAAAATATTGTAATTAGGTTAGAAGTATGGTTGATTTAGGTTTGGGATTAGAAGTATGGTTGATTTAGGTTTGGGATCTTTATCTGGAATTTCGATGTGCCATGGTTCATGACACTTCGATGATTAAAATTTATAAATTATACAAAAACTTAGGTATTATTGTTGGATATGATTTGCGTCTGTGTTGATTTTGTTGGAAAAAAGGGTTTAGAGCAAAGATTGAGAAAAAAAGAATGAAGAGTTACTAACGTGTTGAGTCATAAGTCAACCCACGACTCGTGGGTAGAACATACGCCCCGTGAGTAGCAGACGTGAGTTAGATTTTAAAGTGTGTGCCAATGCCTTATTTTCATTAAATCAACCTACGACCTATGACTATAACTCACGCCACATGAGTTGGTGTCGTGAGATGAAGTTCTAATACTGGATACAAACTCCGAGTCCCATGAATGAAGCCACGACTCGTGGGTCTCATCTAGGACCCCCAACCCATAAGTAGTGAGTTGTTGTCGACCCAGATTTCCTACACATTTTAGAAAGATTTTATTTTGTATCTATAAATACTCTCTTGATGTTTTATAATTCGGTTACCCACTCAATACACTTTTTACATTGTTTTGATTTATAAGATACATTATTGATCTTAGAATTATTGTTATTGGTTTTTAGGGTTTCTGTTTGATTTGAGATTTTGGATTTTCATCTTATTCTCTGTAAGTTCAACATTATACTTTCATCAATGAAATCTTCATTTGTTCTTATGACCCTGAGTAGCTAAACCCCATAACTAGGGTAGTAGGAGCCATGATGAATTAATAAAGTAGGTTAAGTGTGAAGTCAGTCTAGATCGATGTTCTTGCATATATTGGTATTTCATTCAATTTTTATTGCTTTCTTGATGGGTGCAAACGTTAGCAACTTACATATATTCTATACTTGCTTGAGAGAGAGGTAGAGACTAGGAAAAAGAGATAATAACAGTTATTTGAAGCTACCAACCATCATATAATTAAATTGACTCGTAACTGGGATAGTTAATCTAAGGTCGTAAAACAAGGTTTAGTAATGTGATGCTCTGAGTTCGAGAAGAGATTAGTTAAATTCACCCAAACCATGGTCAACAGATCATTATGTGATATATAACTTGTTAGATTTTGCATGCAAAGTATCAGGATAGTTTGACAAGAACGAACAGTCTATGAAGTTATGAAGTTATGGAGAACACAATCCTAGTGCTCATCTAATATTGATCACAACCTTAATTACTCAGCAATCATTACTGTTACTCTTATTATTACAAAACACCCTTTTTATTAACACAATTTCTAATTACGTCTACAAGCTCTTGATTGATTTTTCCTAATTCTTGTGGGATCAATCCCAAACTAGTTAGGTTCTATATTTGATTCAGCGTCCACTTCATACTTTCTCAGAGGTATAATATTTGTGATATCAAATTTAAGCGCCAATATCGGGGTAGACATTTATGAATTGATTGATCGATTTTGTTGAAATTGTTAGTTTCATTTGTTGATTTTTGGTTTTTTACTATCTATAAGGCACACATCGGTGTATGCCTAGTATTTAGAGTCAAGGCGATCCCCTGATTCCATTTTATCCTAAGCTCGAACAAACTTTATGATAGAATTATAAGATAGATACAGAAGAAGCTTATGATAAAGGATCCCTACCTGAAGGGGTTTATGATGACCCTACAACACTGAATTAACCACCTCAACTTTGTTTTCATGAAATAAAGCATGTTACTACTTGCTTATGGCAGAAAATGCTAGGTAAGCTACTGCCTGACGAGCAACTATGGATAAATGTGTTATACAAAAGGAGGAAAAACGTCAAGCCACACTTAAAAAAGATAGAATTAGATGGAACATAGGTAAAAAAGCCATCCAGCAATATCTACAAGTGTATAATGATCCAGATGAGGATTTGGGGTATGTTAAACTAGTTGAAACATGTGTAGTCATTCCTCTTAAATTACCCCAAGGAATAAAATTTAATATTACGAGTACAATGATCTAGTTGCTCAACTTAAAGGAAGTGTTTGTAGTTGGCCTACTGATAATGCAAACATGCACCTTCTGAACTTGGTGGAGATTTGCACTTCGTACGATTTTCCTGGGGTAAGTCTGGAAGCTAAATGACTGAGGTTGTTCTAATTTTTTCTAATAGGAGAAATGACTTTATGGTTAGGAGAGTTGCCTCATGGATCTATGACCACCTAGAATGAGTTGAGGATAAAGTCCTTAGACTAATTTTTCTCACCCTCTAGAATGCTGTAGTAGAAGAATGAGATCTATGACCACCTAGAATGAGTTGAGGATAAAGTCCTTAGACTAATTTTTCTTACCCTCTAGAATGCTGTAGTAGAAGAATGAGATCTATGATTTTTTGCAGTTGCATTCAGATGCATTATATAATACGTGATTAAGGTTCAAAAAGATGCTGCATAATGTTTCAAATCATAGAATCATGAGGATAACTTTCTTGAGATATCCTACAGAGTCTTGAATGCTAATACCAAGGTTGTGGTTGATACTATTACAAGAGGAGCATTTATGAGTCTTTGCTGGGAGCATCTTCAAAAATCTTAGATTTGATCACTAAAACCCATCGATGATGGCATACTCAGGAGGTAGATAGATCAACTAGTACATATGTTTTTTGTGCTTCTAGTGAGCAGAGATTGTTAGATGAGTCAGTGGCTCAAGAGGTGGCATAATTGAGAACTACGATTGGCCTACTTACAAATCAATTTGTAGCGATTGGAGCAAAAAAGGTGAATGTAGTAGGTTCATAGGGTAAGGCTTCTAGACATAAAGAGTCTGGTTCTGTGAAAGAAGAAAAGTATTTGGATAAAGAGATGACAGGTTTTGGAAAAGTATTTAAATAAAGATATGGTAGGTTTTTGAGCCTAGGGTCAAGGGTCTAATCAAGAAACTTATAACTCGAGGCAATGGAATCAAGGTATGAACTATTTTTGAGACAGTATAGGGACAAGAGTGGAGAATATGATGATGACTAGAGGAGGAAAGATAAATACAAGGAAAATGGTAGATTTTATGTTCCATCGAGAAATCGTGATGATGAGTCTTGAAGTTTGAAAATGGAATTATTTCTTGTAACTCTTAAAAAGGGTTTAGAAGACAAGAGTGTTTCTTTAAGAAAATTAACGCAGATATTTTGAGTTGAGCCAAAAGGTAGAATCATATTCAATCGCTCTTAATTAGTAGTTTGTGAAGATTGCTGCAATATTTAATTAATTTTACTGAAGCACTATTCCTATAAACATTATTTAGAATCTGAAGAATGACAGTCACTGCTTATATATTACTACTTATAGTGGTATGGCCACTATTGACCCAGATATGCTTGTGATTGATGATATAAGTAATGACCCTATTGAGACTAATGATGTAGACAAAGATATAGTAGAGAAGTTGGTAACTAATGGTGAGGCATCTCAAAATTTAATAGGCACAAAGAAAAGAGATTATAATGATGAAAGAAAGGGTAACAATGTCAGAAAAGTATAAAAGCCCATTCCTAGACCTCCTCCATGTTTTCCTTAGAGGTTGAAGAAGAAAAATCAAGAAGGAAAGTATCTGAAGGTTATGTCGATGTTGAAAGAGTTTTCTATAAACATCCTTCTTATGGAATCTTTGGAGTAGATGCTTTGTTGTGCAAAATTCATAATTAAATTGGTGACTAAGAAGCAAACTGTAAGTTTTGAGACCACTAATAACTGTAGTCTATTGCCTTTCGATCTTTAGTAAAAAAGAAGTAAGATCTAGGTGCTTTTACCATTCCTTGTACTATTAGGTCTTTTAACTTTGTACGAGCTTTATGTGACCTAGGAACTAACATTAATTTAATACCCTTAGTTGTATACAACCAGTTAGGGTTGGGGTTGCCTAAATCGACCTCTTTGAAACTTTTGATGGGGGATCACACTATGAAGATGATGGTTGGTGTCTCATGTGAAGTGCTGGTGATGGTAGATTTCTTTATATTTATAGTTGATTTTGTGATTCATGATTGTGAGGTTTATTTTGACGTTCCTGTCATCTTGGAAAGGCCTTTCCTAGCCATGACCAGGGAATTGGGCGACATGGAGAGGATATAGATAATATTCAAACTTAATGATGATCAGGTCATATTCAATATGTGTTAATCGATGAATTAACCATAGGATATACGGGTAATTTCCTTGATAGATATCGTAGACGAAAATATGTTGGTTGTACCTATTAAAAAGATTTTTGGTGCAGAGGCACTCACAACTGTGATCAGGATGACAAAGATGGTATTTATGGGTATGATGAGATGGTAAGTGCATTTGAAGGTCGATGTTCTTAATCATATGCGCTAAAGAAGTTGGGCCTTGATATGAAAATAGAGAAATCCCTCCAGCTAGACCATATATTGAGAAGCCTCAAGTTTTGGAATTGAAGGTGCTTCCCCCTCATTTGCGTTACATATGACAGGGGCCAACAATACCTTACTGATTATTACTGTAGCTAAATTGTTAAAATGGCAGGTTAAGGCTTTGATATCGATTTTATAGAGATTTTGAAGGGTTGTTGGTTGAACTATTATTGACATAGCCAAAATTCCACCTGGGATTTAATCTCAAAAGATTCAGCTTAAGCCAAAATGTGTACCTAGTATTAAGCACCAGCGTTGAATGAATCCATCTATGCTAGAGGTAGTAAAGTTAGAATTCTTTAAGTTGTTTGATGCAGACATAGTTTATTTGATTGGTAATAATTAATTGGTAAGTCCAGTTCAGTGTGTGCCAAAGTAGGGTGGGGTCACTGTGGTCCCCAATGATAAGAATGAGTTAGTTCTTATAAGACTAGTCACGAGAAGATGAATTTGCATGAATCATAGGAAGTTTAATACTTGGACCCAGAAGGACCATTTTCCTCTGCCATTCATGGACCTAATGTTGGACCGTATTGTGGGTAGAGAACGGTATTGATTTCTTTATGGTTATTTAGGGTATAATAAAATTTCTATTGCCCTCAAAGACCAAGAGAATACTACTTTTGCTATTCTATGCGGGCTGTTTGTATTTAAGAGGATGCCTTTTGATCTTTGTAATGCTCCCTCATCCTTTCAGCGATGCATGATGTCCATCTTTTCTGATATGGTGGATAATGATTCTGCATACTTTTAGAGATACATGATGTCCATCTTTCATGATATGGTGTAGGATATTATCAAGGTCTTCATGGATGATTTTTAAACTATGGGAGATTCGTTTGATGATTTCTGGCACACTTGTCCAATGCCTTGAAAAGATGTGAAGCATGCAATTTGTTGCTAATTTATGAGAAGCTTCATTTTATGGTTATGGTAGGTATAGTACTTGGACACAAAATTTTGAAAAAGGAGATAAGACCGACAATGCTAAAATTGTGGTTATTGAACAATTCCCCCCACCAATTTCTATGAAGGGCATTTGGATTTTCTTGGGTTATGTAGTTTTTTTATAGGTGATTCATCAAGGACTTCTCTAAACTTATAAATCCATCATACAAATTGTTAGATAAGGTGGCAAAGTTTGAGTTTGATAATTCATGCCTTAAGGCTTTAGAATGCCTGAAAGAGAGGTTGATTTCAGTTACTATCATTGTGTCCCTTAGTTTGACCTTACTATTTATAGTGATGTGTAACACCAGTGGTATGGCCCTAGGAGAAGTCCTAGGCCAAAAGCGAGAGAAGATATTTCATCCTATCTACTATGCTAGCAAATCTCTCAACCCCACATAAAAATATTACACGGTTACTAAACAACATTTGCTTGTGGTTGTGTTTACCTCTGAAAATTTCTGGTCCCATTTGATTGGTACAAAAATTATTGTGCACACTGATCATGCTGCTATTAGGTACCTTATGGTGAAGTAAGATTCTAAGAAAAGGTTGATCCAATTGGTTCTATTGCTTTAAGAATTTGATTTCAAGGTTACAAACCAAAGTGACATAAGAAATCAAGTTACAGACTATCTGTCCTAGCTAAAGGAGGAGGCAATGCATAAACTAGTGAATGATCTTGATATTGATGGTAATTTTCTTGATGATCACGTCTTGGAATCATCACAAGACATAATTTTTTGGTTTGCTGACTTTGTGCCAATTATTTGCTAGTTACCTCATCCCAGAAGATATGTTATTTCAGCAGCAAAAATAATTTATGCATGAGTTGAGAAAGTTCTTTTGGGATGAGTCATACTTAAATTGGGTGTGTGATGATAGTTAGATTTGGAGGTGTGTTCCTGATGTTGAGATGACGAGTATTTTAGAGGCTTGTCATTTATCTCTTTTTGGGGGTCATCATGGATGTACTTGAACCGCCCACAAATTTTTGCAATGTGGTTACTATTGGCTGACTATCAACAAGGATGCACATGATTATATTAGTGCCTGTGACTAATGCCAAAGGTAGGGAAATATCTCATGAAAGCATGAACTTCCTATATCGCCCATACTTAAGCTTGAGTTGTTTTATGTGTGATATATCTATTTTATGGGCCCATTTGTGATTTCGCATTGGATGAAGTATATTTTGGAAGCTGCAACTACGTGTCTATATGGGTGGAATCCACTAAACTTCCAAACAATAAAGGTAAGAGTATCACAACATTTTGAAGAAGAATATTTTCTCTAGATTCTATACTTCACAAGTTGTCATTAATGATGGGGGATCTTATTTTTGCAATCATTTGTTCAAAGTCTTACTTGATAAATATAGTGTGAAGAATAAGGTGGCAACACCTTACCATCCATAATCAAGTGGGCAAGTCGAGGTCTCCAATTGGGAGATAAAGTCTATTATGGCGAAGACTGTGAATGTAAATAGTTCTGATTGGTTAAGAAAGTTAAACTATTCACTATGGGACTGCTGTAAAGCTTATAAAACCACAGTGAATTTCCTTATAATCTTGTGTATGGAAAGGCATGTTACCTCTTGGTTGAACTTAAGCAAAAGGAATTATAGGCATTGAAGAAGCCATATTGTGAGTGAAGTGATACTGCACACTTAATATTGGAGAAAATGAATGAGATGGATGAGTTTCGCCTCTGTGCTTATGAGAGTTCAGCATTGTAAAAGGATAGGATGAAATTGTACCATGACAGGAGAATTGAGATAAGGGAATTCCAACTTGTTGATTTGATTTTGTTATAAAATTCAAGACTTTCCTTATTTCTTATTCAGTTGAAGTATCGATGGTCTAGATCACTCACCGTGGTAAGAGTAGAGTATTTCACATGGTATGATTGAGTTATAGTGAGATGGCGATGTCTGAGTCAAGATGAACAGACATTGTGTTTAGCATTATATGGGAAGTATGAAGGAGATTAAATTGTGTGGGAATGAGAGCTTTGACAAAATCTAAGTAGTCACAAGAGCTGAGTCGTGCCGTGACATTAAGTCAAGTGGTTCATGGGCGGAAACCCATTGGCTTGTTGGTGAAATCTGAGTATCCAACATAGCCACATTGTTCCACGACATTAAATCAAGCACTGTTTGGGAGGAAGCCCAAGGTTTTTGTCTTAACATTGTTTTGTTTTTTTTGCAGACAAATAGCATGTGGAAATCACTGGTTGAGGACAAAATTGGCATATAAAGACAAGTACAGGTAAGTTCACTCCGAGTGTAGTCTACATATCGTGAGTTAAATGTACAACTTGTGGAAAAGACTGGTGAGAATCAGAGAGAGGATTTACTACTCTCTAAACCTGACTAACGATTCCAACCCAGGGGCTTTGAGTCAAACCCACAATTCATGATTCAAGTGATGGAAAATAGACATTTCGAAGGATTTTTATAACTTGACTCACGACCTCAACCCATGGGTCGTGAGTCAAACCCATGACTCATGGTTTGTGTCATATGAAGCAGAGAAAAAAGGGTCTCTAAACTCAACTCACAACCTCCACCCATAAATAGTGAGTCAATCCTATGATTCATAGATCACCACTAGGCCTAAGTAAGTGCTAATATGAAGTTTAAATGAAAATTTAGAGGGGCCCACACGACCTGGGCCAATCGGGTGTTCCCCTTGCCTTTAATCCTAAACCCAATCCAACTTTCATACCAAATATCTCCTAATCAAGTTCAAACAACTCTTAACTAGATTCTCTTTTAAGCTCAATCCTAATTCTACTACCCTTGCATATAAAAAGTTGTTGAATCTCCTTGCCAGTGTTTCTCCTCAATTCAAATCTATGAAAAGTGGTGAGCTTTTTAATAAGTTTTAATTATAGCCTCATTACCCAACTCATGCTAATAGTCATGGTTCTTGCCCTATGATAATTTAACCAATATGAACAACACAATGACAAGATCAAATTTGAACCGAATAAGTGATGTTATGTTCAATTTTGGAGTTGAAAAATCTGAGTGAAATCAGTTTACCCCTAGGTTCGAACTCACGAAACCAAACCAGATCCTGTGAATTACATTCATGAGTCATGGATTAGACTCATAAGCATCAGACCTGATGTCCTAAAACTCAAAATCGTAGTGTTATTACCGCGAGGGAAAGTCACGACTTATGACATAAACCCATAAGTCATGGTTTGAACTCGTAGATTGACTTCTCAGTTCACGAGTCAAACACATAGGTCATGACTTGAGTCCATGATCATGAACTAGTCTTGGATTGGACCTGTATTTAAACATATTTCTTAGTCTTTTTAAATTAATATGATATTATTACTAATGATTTTCCATACAAGTACCATGTCACCAAAAGCAACTCCAATGAAAGGCATACAACCCAGATTGAGAGACGAGTCTCTCGAGTGGAGTAGGACCGTAGAGGTGTACCTGGTCAATAGTGGCCCATTAGTATATTGCCAGACATAGTGCCATAATTAGAGAGATACAACAATCATGACTATCTTAAAATTGGTAGCTCGGATACTAACAGTTCAGGCCTAGGTCACACCATCTCTTATTGTCTGGGCCAAACCTAGAACAAAGAATGTCAAAGGTGCCATCACACTTTCTTTCCACTCTCCAGTATGATGAAGGAGAGGAGGTATCTAATTTTAGTGACAATAAAGAGGAGTAATCCATTCCATAATTTGAGAAGAGGGCAGAGTGTGAGTCAGGTAGTAGATATCGAGTGATAAATTCTCCTCAGTTTTATGAAGGAGTAGAGTCTTTAGAGAGTGAGAGGATGCCACTACAATAGCCTTAGCCACAGAGAAATAAGAGTCCACACACACCTTTCTTATACTAGCAACTCTAATTATTTAGATATGCTGTGTGGCGGATTTGCAAAGCATATTTGACTGTGACATTAAGATAAATGATCAGGGAAGACCTAGATAGAGAGTTTTTAAGGAACCCCACATTGGGATCATAGTTTTTGTAGAGATTCCAAACCTTAATGTCACTTTTGATAGATAAAGGCAAGGATGGATGGGTGAGTCTTATGAATCTTATATCCCATGTGAGTTCTATTCTTCCTACATTGCATCTATTGACTTGATTACACTATCAAGAAAGCGAGCTCAGTACCAATCTTCACTGGCCCATACATTAGTCACAGGTACTCGGGTAGACTTATTCAAAGAGATAATCTAGAGATTCCTATTTGATATGGGATTTAAAAGGATGATGACTATATCTAAGTTTGATTATAGGACAAGAACAGTGAGGAGCAAAAGGATGATGAGGGATCTTAACCAGCAAAAGTTGTGAAGTGAGTTGTTGAGATAGGTGGCTCGACAAATTACTGAGCTTTGTGTATATGCCCCTTGGGTCGAGGGAAAGGCATATATCAAGAAGTAAACCCTACACTTTGCAGAAAAGTTTTAGTGGTGTATAGTTCGGCATTGGTTGTGCCTCAAAGAGATGGAAAACACACTCTCATTGGACTGGGCAGTAATGGTTGCCAACATCATAGCTGGATATGATATAGATTTTGATTGGTAGATCTAAGACAAGGTACATGATACATGAGAGAACTTTACAAGGGTTTATCTATATTTCCTTCCTTTTCTTAATTTAAAGACTATGTAATGCAACGAGAGTATTAATACTGCCTGAGATTAATTATTGTATTGAGGCAACCCAACGGGCTAATGTAGGTTTTATTCATGATGACGCCAATTTAATTGCACAAAACAAGGTGAAACCTTCTACCACTTATAGAGTATCCCCTTTTTAGGGGCCCTTGGATTTGACTGAGCAGGTTGAGATTTTGGCAATGAGTGGTGATAGTAAGACAGATAGACAACAGACAAAGACTTTAGCTACTACAGGTAGTGAGGGGGATACGTATACTTCAAACCCCCTCACCAACTTACTTCAAGCATGGTGAAAGTATCTCAAGAGTTCCTATAATAGTTGGTGGATAGGAAATCCGAGTTAGTAGAGTGTTAGAGATATACCGACACCTAGTTGGCCAAGTTGCAGGGTTAGATATAGCCTTGGGTGTGGACTACTTTAGAGGCTTCAGAGACACGGGTAAAGTTAAGGATGGTGGACGCTACAGAAAGGTTCACTGGAGAGTTGCATCAGTAGATATACAGTTTTGAGATTTGGATGGGAGAGAAATTTTGTGAGGCTTGGGTTCCTAATCTATCGATCCTGTACGAGGAGGTAACCACATTGAGATTTAAAGTCCGTACATTTGATGAGAGCCATACTTCTGTCCTCCTTCCAGTTATACCTTCCACTCCACAGTCACCACCTACACTACTACTATTGATTTTTAATGTTTTGCTATGATTAGCCTCAGATTATTGGAGTCAACAGAGGATAAGAGGCCATCAATAAGAGTGGTGGTTTGTATGAGTTTCAGTGGGACATGAAGAGGGCATCCATGGAGTTTGTCATCCAGTACCACATTGACGAGAGCGAGCCCGAGAAGTACACATTGGGAGCTTTCTCTACTCGACAACTACCAACAAGCTCTATGCTCGATGTACCTTCTGATGCCCAGCTGTGGGAGAGGCCACATCCGATGCCTAGAGTATCTTAGGTATGTACCTATGCCCATGTGTTATTTCTTTTATTAGTATACACTAAGGATAGTTTATCAACTTTTAGTTCGGGGAGGGGTTGTACCAACCACTCGAGTTTTTTTTGTCGTATCTCTTTTCCCCAAAGTGCTATTATAGTAGAGCCAGTATTTTAGGTTATTATGTTGTTTTTGATATGTTATGTTTTTTTTTTTACTAGGAGAAAAATAAAGAAACATGGTACAGTCAAATTTTGTGTTTTTATGTTTTTTATAAAAATTATGCCCCACCTAATTTTTGTGAAGTTTATGTTGTGAATATATGAGATATTGACTATTCTTGCATGTTGGTATTAATTATATTAAGGACAAAATAATCATAGTTTAGCATTGCATGAACTGGGTAGGAAGCAGTTGATAATGTAACCCTATGTTATGTGTGTGAGAGCTGTTTACTTAGTTCACTTTGTGTGTGTAATCCAGAACTTACCCGTTTAGTCCTTCCTAGGTTGTAGGATAGTTGGTTGAGAAATGATTACAGGCCATGTTCAAATAAGTCCACATTAAGCCTAGTGGACCGACCAAATGATAATAGGTATCCCTTGATACCAAACTTGAGCCTAAAGTGACCTATTTTCTTGTTTTAACTATTTCATCTTTCTATTTTAATTACAATGATTGTGTTTTGTCCCTAGTCCCTCCTTGGACATTGTGCACCTCAACTCAGGAAAATCACCTAAGTTGAGGGTGACTATCATAGGGGTACATAGTTGAAGGCGGGTATGAAGAAAATGTTAGAAAAAATGAAAAGAAGGCAACACTGGGTGTGGTAGAAAAGTGTTAAGAAGAAACAAAAAGAAAAAATATAAAGAAAAAAAGATAAATAAAAAAAAGAGTAAAAGAAATAAAAAATATAAAGACTGAAGAAAACCACACCCAATCTGAAAATAAATAAAGGAGAAAAGAGGAGAATAAAATAGCATGGTTAAGTAGCGGAGCAAAAACTATAGTGTAGTGTTAAGGAGGGTGAGCCATTATTTCCCATATGTACCATAACTTCCTTCCCCAAGCCTATAATACAATCCAAGAAAACTCTTATAGTGATCCCAGGCCAACTCTACAAAAAACTAAGGCATAGAAATAAGGGAAAGGCTAAGGTATTTCATGCACATTATTTGAACTTCATTGTGAGTGTGAGCATTTTGATGTAGTACTTGTATTAATATTCATTATGATACTATGGTAATTATGACTTCTTTGTTGTAAGGGTACATGAGTTATATTGTTAGCTACTTATTTGTTCGGGAAATGTCATTTGCATACAAGCTTGATTTTTTTGTTGCTACTCTAATGCCATCACTTGATTTCTTTAGTGTCATGCTATTGTGCTACAATTATACACGCAGTGATTCTGAAAGTTGTGCATAGGAGGCAGTTGAAAAGTTAGAACTAAACTGAATACATTGACTGTTGTAGGTGTCTGAGTAAGCATCGTGGTTGTTTATTGCGTGTTAGTTTTATGAGGTTATACAAATATTCTAAGTTAAGGGTATTGATGTGCCATGGTTTAATGGCACTTTTGATGCTTAAACCAAGGTAATTATGAAGGATCTTAGGTATTCTTGGTTGATATGACATGCATTTGTCTTGATTTTATCGGAAAATAGGGTTGAGAGCGCATACTGAGAAAAAGGGATAAAGAGTTGCTGAAGTGATGACCCACGAGGTAACCCACAACTCGTGGTTAGAACCTACGCCCTATGAGTAACAGATATAAGTTGGGTCCTGAAATATGTTGCAATGCCTGATTTCTAGAACATTAACCAATAGTCCATGACTCCAACCCCTGCAATATGAGTTGGGGTCATGAGTTAAGGTTTTGAAATTGGATACAAGCTTTGAGTTCCATGACTGAAGCCATGACTCATGGGCATGATCCTCAACCCAACCTATGAATCATGAGTTACTGCGGATAAATTTCCTACACCGTTTAGGATAGGTTTATTTTATGCCTATAAATATACTCTTGATATTTTATTGTTTGGATATGCACTCAATACACTTTTTACGTTATTTTGAGTTCTAAGAGACATTATTGATCTTAGAATTATTGTTATTAGTTTGTAGGGTTTCTATTCAATTTAAGATTTAGGTTTTCATCTTATTTTGTTTGACTTCAACATTATGATTCATCTTTGAAATTTTTGTTTGTTCTTATGACTAGGAGTAGCTAAATCCCATAAATAGGTTTGTGTGAATCAGGATGAATTAACAAAGTAGGTTAAGTGCGAAATCAATCTAGATTAGTGTTCTTGCATGTATTGGCATTTCCATCAATTTGATTGCTTTCTTGATGGGTACACATATTAGGAACTCGCTTGTATTCTATACTAGCTCGAGATAGATGAAGATATTAGGACAAGGACATAACAACAATAAGTTGAAGCTACCAAATTTCATATAATTAACGTGTGTTGTAACTGGGATAGTTAATATGAGATCACAAAATAAAGATTAGTAATGCCACGCTCTGAGACAAAGAGAAGATGCATGAAATTCACCCTAACCAATGTCGAGAGATAGTTAGCTGATACCTGACTTGTTAAATTTTACATCCAAGGCCTTGGGATAGTTTGATAAGCATGAAAAGTTAGTGGAGTTATGAAGTCCTGGGGAACACAATCCTAGTGCTCATCTCATATTGACTGTGTTTATGAGGCACTGTTCACTAAATAATATAAAAACCTCAAAAATCATGAATTCCATCATTTTGGACCTCAATCTTCAAATTTTTTTCTTTGGGTTTCTTCACCACTTGAGCTTGGGTAAGGTCCAAAACCTTATGTCATTATTTTTCATTGATTATATCATCAAAAACAAATTTAAATCGTGATTTCTAAATAGAAATTTAGGATTTTCAATGGTTAAATTTAAAAAGAGGTTTTCTTCTATTTGAACCCATTTTCACATATTTTTCTCTTGTAAACTCCTATAACCTCTAAAATATTTTTTTTTAAAAAAAATTTCTATTTTACTCATTTTATTTCAAACCTACTTTTTCAAATTTGTTTTGAACTTGACCTAAATATGGGCAATATGGATATTGTTAGCTTTCTTTTAATAAGTAGATTCTACCTTTGATTGTTGTAGTTGATTCTAAAGCCATTTATAAAGTGAAGGTTGTATGTTGAAGCACCTTAGATAAAAATTTTGCCATTTCAACATAGGTTATGTCTTAAATTCTTTCTGCTTGAGTTAGGTAGTTAATAAAAAGGTAAAGCATGCTACAAGTAAGGGAAATAACTATCGAGTATATATTTTGAGATTTTTTTTACTTTTGTATGCTCGTATGAGGGCTTATATTCGATTGTGGCTGTGTGTGATATCTGGTATTGTTTATTGTCCATGTAGGAGCTTTATTTGACATCATTGGCCTTATCATTGCATTTAAATATGTTTATTCTAGGTATGATATCCGTGAATGGGTTTATTTTTCTAATATAGGCCTTAATTGAGCATTGTTTGGCTTTGTCATAATAAAAATACCGAGTTTGGGGTTGATATCATATTAATGATGCCTTACATGCATATTTATTTTGATGGTGTCTAATTGGAGTTGATGGTCATGAATTATGGACATATTTTGATTTATAGGCTCAATTATATATATACATGTTGGATGGATTAAATATTATCATATTAAGTTGATTATGAGCATTACATCCTCATTCCATATATATAAACTCATGAGATACTAGTACCACTGAGAAACACTATTTTTGAAAGAAAATGAGACACTATTATGAAAAAACCCTTCATAAACATTAGCTAGAGAGGTGAGTTGAGATAGAGATAAGAGATATAGTATATGAGTTGCAAACCCTCTAGGGGTCCTACCAAGGAGGTACAAGCTTGGTGGGTATATGTTGAAAGTCAAGTGATGGCTTTCCTTATTCGTCACATCCACATTGCATTTGCACATGCATCCTACTTTATTTCCATAGTTCCCTAAAATTATGCTTAGTTTCAGTGTATTTTCATATATATATATATATATATATATATATATATATATAAAGTGTTGTTTTCATTTTCTATGTATTTATCTATTAAAATTGTTTGTAGAGACGGTGTGCGTTATCGTTTTTAACTTTTCTGCTTGAAGGTAATGTGCTCATAATCTATTTTACTTATCTTATTTTTCTATTTTTCTCTGTCGTCCTATGATACCTACTGAGTACAAGTGGATCGTACTCACCCTATTGTGTCTTTTTAGTATAGATCCTAGTACGAGCACTATGCGAGGTGGTTTTGTTCTTGCGTGAGATAGTTTGATACTCAAGGTACTAGCATAATCCAGGCGTCCCTTGTTGCAGTGTTCATAGTAACAACAAGATGGGTCGTTACATTTGGAAGTTAAATAAATCGGCCTCAGGAGGTAAGAACACATAAATAATTTTTTAAATAAATTAAATTTAGGTCCATTTTTGTAATAAAAAAGAAAATAATTATGGACCTCAAATCTCAGTTTTATTAATAAAATAGAGATCTATACTTCTTGTCACCATTTGGACGAACCCTGTATCACTTGTCTCTCTCTCTTTCCTCCTTTGCTACCCCATCACCACACCCCGACATCCAATCTCTTGCATTTTATCAGAGAACATCCAGAATCTTAACATATATGGAATAAGTTTATTTTCCAAAAAAAAAAAAATAATAGTAATAATAAGCCTTGCCAAGTCTCCTCGCATCATGTAGAACCATCCATTTCAATTATGTGGCTCAGATAAGAAGAGCAAAATACAAATTTGATTTAAAAAAATATTTATCGATTGAGATGATGTACAAATTTCTAACTATACTAAAGGAATTGGTGAAATATAACCCAGTTAAGCTCCTTGTTCTAAAGAAGCCAAACTAATTGTTTGGTTTCCTCGTGAATTGATGGTAGTGTCAAGACACAGACTGAGATGATACTTTTTGAGAAATATTAGGTATGGTTAAGCAAAATAATTTTCGGGATACTCAAGTAAGGTGAAACTCACATCTAGCCTTGGATCAAAATTGTAGAGTATAAAAAAGGGATAAAGGTAGGTAAAATGATGGGCTACCAAGAAATAAATATGGAGACTAACTATCTTCCTACTATCAAGATTAGTGTGGATGAGAACGTTTGACATCATCCTTTTAGGGTCATTATTAAAAACAAAAGATATCTATTGAATCTCAACAAGGTCATTATCAAACACGTCAAGAGAGAGGGGAACCATTGTAACAATTTTCTGGTAAATGAAGGAGACAAACGTATTGAAAATTCGATGATTGGGGGAAATAAAATATATAGTTTCTTTCTCCTGGTGGACCTATGCGGTGTTATTTTTGAAAAATTAAAGATTATTTTAATTTTTTGTGTATACAAAAAAATAAGAACCGTCTAAATCATGGTGAACTATCAATTAAACACCTTAATCGTGTGGATATTCTATTATCTTTCTGAAATTAAAATTTTTATATTATTTAATTCCTAAACTATGTACGGGTCCTATTACCCCCACAAACTTTATTGTCAAGATTATATTGATTTTTGTGTTTAATATTTTGTGTCTATTATGATGATGCTAATTCATAGTTAAGCGTATATTTTCATGAATTTTTATATTCATGAAGTTTTATCATCATTTCTTATATTTATTAAATTATCTTGATATTTTCTATAGGTTTTATTCATTTATAAAGTTATCATATTTGTAAAGTTGGTATTATGAATTGATTTTTTTTATCTATTACGTATATAAAATTTGCAACTTGTTATTTTTGTTGATGTCATTGGATAAAAAGGAACAAAATAACAAAAATATCTACACCAAAATAAAAGTCAAAACTAGTACAAAAATCGACTAAAAATTAGATTAAAACAATAGCATAAATTGCACTTAGGCTTCAACAAAAATT
Organism: Capsicum annuum; assembly: GCF_002878395.1. Lineage (NCBI taxonomy): Eukaryota > Viridiplantae > Streptophyta > Magnoliopsida > Solanales > Solanaceae > Capsicum > Capsicum annuum. Next base: position 161,058,350 of record NC_061111.1, on the reverse strand, counting down.
AAATCGAAATAATTCATGAATTTAAATAATATGAAAAAAATTAAGTTCATGAGTTATAGGACCTTCACATAGTTTAGGAAATAAATAATACGCAAGAAATAAATTTATAAGGATAATAAAACACTTGCATAATTTAGAAAGAAACAGTCTTCAATATAGATTTTCGCCTCACTTCAACATTTCAATGATAAATTAATATACTTTAACCAACAAATTTCACTTAACTCCTTTGACCTTGAATAGCCATAAAACAACTCTCTTTTCACAACAATTTGATTTATATTAATTATCTCTCCAGTCCATTCTTGTCGAAAATACGTACATGAAATATCATCTTTCCATCATAATTGAAATGAAAAAGCTCACCCCTCCAAAATGCAGATCCATCCTAAAGTTCTTCCAGCCACCAAGAGAGAACATCCGATGTTCATTCTATGCTAGTTCTATGTTTCAATACTTTTCGCAAGGCCCTACCAAAAATGTTATTTCTATTGCTTCTTTTGTTATATTTTTCACAAAATCGGATGGGATTCTCTATAACAAAAGAAAATAAAGAATAAAAATAATTCTCATGAGTTTGATTTTCATCACCATTTATCAACATAGTATAATTTTGACATATTTAATACATGTAAATCGTTAGAATACATAGGTAGGTGCCAAATATAGATCTAAAAATATTAAATTTAAGGGTTCTTTGGTGCATTATTAATTTAAGTTAAGTATCACCTCAAGCAGTCAATAAAATAACCATGCATACTTAATTCAAAGTCTAAAATAATGTACAATAACGCGTAAAGAACATTGTTGTAGATCGATTTAATCTCTAGATAGTAAAATAATAAATAAAAGAGTTGACTCTTAATAATTTAAGTTGAGTTAAAATTTCAACTCTACCTATAAACAAAGATATTTGCATGTGTAATTCATGAGTAAGATTAAACAAGCACATTTTATCAGCACGTTGTTTGAAATCTAAGTAAATAAATAAAATAATTTACTCTCTGGCAATTCAAATTTGGGAATATGATTGTAGATCTAAAAGTGCTAATGAAAACTTTATAAATAAATGTTTGTTGTGTGGATAATTTAATAAGATGTAGAACTAAAATAAAAAGTAAAAATAGTTGACTCTTAGCTATTTAATTGTTAATTCAAGTTTCACCTCTGTCTTTAAACATAGATATTTGCACATCTGTAATCCATGAATAAAATCATACAAGCATGCGAGGAGTAAATTGTACAACTCTAAAAGAAAATAATGAAATTGCTCATTCACTCTAGAATTTGTAATTTAAAATTGATAGTAATACGAGTTAAGTCTTAGATTAAAGTTGAGTCTAGTTATCATCTATCACAAATATTTGCACATGCAAAATCAATGAGAAAGATTAATCTAACACAAGAGGGACGTGTTGTCTAAATCTAAAAAGGAGAAAGGAAATATTCTTTTTAAAAATTTAAATTTATAAAAGAAAGTCTTTGATCTAAAATAAAAAATTGAAAGTATTTATTCTCAAAAAGATTTGTCGAATTTAAATTAATAATAAGAATAATAATTAACTCTTAACAATTTTAGTGAATTCAAAATAATACTCATTATTACATATGTTTGTACTTGTACAATTGATGAATAATATCAACATGCATGAAAGACAGGACGATGTCAAGATTTAAAGAATAAATTAAAATTTTTCCCCAATAATTTAAATCTATAAATAACATTTGCAGATCTAAAAGATTTAATTGAAAATGTTCACTCTTGATAAAATATGATAAAATATGATGATCATAAATTAATATTAAATGAAGCTGGAGCTAATTTTCAACTATTTATGGGAGCCAAGTTACCATCCCATCAACAAAGATATTTATATATGTGTAATTCCTGAGTAAAATCAAGCAAACATGAAAGTGCAAGTTATCGGTATAGATCTAAAATAAATAAATGAAAATGGTCTATATGAAAATTTACTTTTATCAAAAAAAAAATAGATGTAAAATCAAAAAAAAATATTAATAGAAATTCAGTAATAGAGGATTTAACATTTTCAGTTCTTCAGTTTTCGGATCAAACAGAATCTTGTTGAAGTAAAGGCTGTCATCTCCCTTACTGTTTCTCATTCTCACTATTTTCTTTGTCAATTCTTTTCAATTCTAGTGAATGTATGTTTACAATATGGAGCCTTCAATATATATAGCACTAATAAGATTAACACAAGTTGATGTAGTAATTAATACTAGGCAATTTATATTAAATTTTAAATGATTCAAATTTTCAAACTCCTATTTTCTAGACTTCATCATTAATGAAAGAATTGATTATTTTTTCTCTTCTATGTTTTATTCTATTGATTTATGGTGCGTTTGTTCAAAAATCATAAAGAAAATGGTTTTCTTTGATCATGATTGTACTGATTTTGGTGTTTAACTCCTTATATCTATTAAGATGATGTTCTTGCATAATTAAGCCTATTTCGGCATTGATTCTTGTATTTATAAACTTACACAACCCATTTGATATCTGTAATATTATTCATGATATTTTGAATAATTTTCTTCATTTATAAATCCATCATACTCGTAAAGTTAATAATTTACATATGTTTTCTTTATTTATTTGATATGTAAAATTTATAAATTGCTATTCTTATTCACCACAATAGATAAACAATACAAAAAAAGCTACAATACAATAAACTCAAAATCAAACCAAGACAGTAATATAAAAACTTACAAAATAATTCATAGATTTACATAATAGGAAAATATTAAGTTCAAGGGGGTAAATGAACTTTTGCATAGTATCACGACCCGAACTCGGGTCTCACCATGATAGGTATCTCGAAACCCCTCAAGAGCCGAAGAAAATCCCCTTAGACTTACCTCATGAGCAAATTAAAAGAATACAATGAAATCCAACTAAAATAGCTAAAAGTAAGATAGATAAGTCAATGAATATTCTAAGAATCAAAATGAACAATCAACCCAATACTTGTCCACAAAAGCCTCTAAAACAAGAAATACCGACTAAGTCTGGACATGCCCCTACTATGATCAAAAGAATCCAAAAAATACTAAGAAATAAAGAAAACAAGTGAAATTACTGGGCCTTTCGAAAGATGGAGGATCACCTTTTCACAACAGATCCATAGGAGTGCCAAATCACCTAATGCTACACAAGATCAATAGAAAAACCATCGAACCCTACATCACAAATGATGCAGCATCCAGGGATGGTCAGTAGCGAGATCACTGGTATATAACTTAGGAGAAAGGGATAAAATAATGAAATTACCAAAATTTGTCATAAACTTTATACACCATGTTCATATACATATATATATATATATATATATATATATATATTCATATATATATATATATATATATATATATAAATAGGATGTCGAGATGGGAAAAAGAGTCATGAACATGAGAGTTTAAATCATTAACATGAATTGTGTAGTTTGCTCTATCCTAAAGACACCCATGGACTATGGGTCCAGCTTCCCCTACTGGAAAGCCCCCAATGCGTGCTGCAAGAATCGAGGAAAAATTGAGGAAAGGCTAAACATACTAAGGCTATATCCTCCTAAAATATATGGTGCGTGTACCAATCACGTAGCCACATGGACCGCGAACGCCGGAAAACATAAATTTGAGTGTTGATCCCCCCGGGATCTATACCTTCACGGTGAGATACATACTTCCCTTTAATTCCAAATTAAATCAATTTGCACATAAAGCAACCATTAACCTAGGAGTAACTTATTTAGGCATTTACCATCATGATATCATCATACCAATATTATTTCAAGTTAATTCAATTATACCAAACCAGTTCATATAACCAAATTGAATCCCAATTTACATTATAAATCCAAAACCAAGGCAATCCAAAACCATATTCATTCATTTATCATATAATGAAATGCAATAAGTTCAAAATACAAGTTAAACCATGCAATTATCCATATTCAAAATCAAGTTTACAATTTGAGTTGAGGTTAATGCAATTATCAAGTCAAAATTCCATTATTTGGGGAAACCCATGTCCCCATTGCAACTATTAGAATAATACTTCAATTTAGTCCTAAAAACCATAAATTAAAACATAAATAATCTATTTAAAACATGGACATTCTTTAAACATGCCTAAAATAGAGAACAATTTGAATATAATTTGAAGTTTGGAGCTAGGATGTTGAATTCTCGGTAAAACACTTGGGCATTCTTTAGTTTTGAGTTTAAGAGAAAAAGAATAGAATTTGATTTTTTAAAACTGAAGGAAAAAAGTAAATTTTATGTTTAAAAGTCAAACAATGGGTTAAAAGACCAAAATCCCCTTGATTTGAGGTGGATTTATGCACCTCAATGTTGTTATCCGAGCTTATTTAGCCTTGTCTTAAGTAAGACTTGTGTTCTTAATGTGTTAACAATAATATAATTGAGTATATAAGTGTTTAAGTACTTAATAACAATGTTTATGGTTTCTTTCAAACAAGTTTGTACTGAGATTGGTCACTTAGAGTTCAAATGAGAAAACTAGTGTTACTAGCTTGAGCTAGGTGTGGTTCTAGTTGATCTCGATGGATTCTAGAGTGTATAATGCGTTTATAATGGTTTGATTGTGTAATTATGTATGGAAAAACTCTTGTATAATGTTTCAAATTCAATTGGATCAAGATGAATGTCGATGTTCAAGATGAATGTCCACCCTTAATAAAACCAAAGAACTTTCCCATAAATACCAAGCACTAAATTTGGAATCAAATCACAGAATACAACTTTTTCTCGCATAGCTGACAACGAAATTTGACGCCTTATCAAGAGTTTGAAGACTTATTAGACATTATCTTTAGCTCCTTCTCTAAGTTTGATGATTTCTGCCTTAGGCTGTCGGCAACTCCTGATGGCTTATTAGAATTTTGATGACTTATCAGAGATGTCATCACTTTTTTACTTCAAATCTCATGTACTGCCTTAGATTGACGGTATTCTCGATGGCTTATCAGAATTATGATGACTTATCAGAGATGTCATCACTCTTCTACTCTAATTTCCTCACACTGTCAACAGCTGACGATGACTCTGATAATTTATCACAAATTTGATGACTTATTAGACAAGTCATCAACTACACTTTCATGGACACTTGTTCCATATTCACCTCTTTTGCTCTTATTATCTTTGGTTTTCTTGTGTCTTGACTTTCCTGCATTATTTAAGAGAAAGCAATCAAAAACAACAAAAGTTGCTTAAGACTTTAAAAATATTTCTAGTTAAAAGCCTCAAATGTGTTAGCATTAGCTCACACATCAACACCCTCAACTTAAAACAATTGCTTGTCCTCAAGCAACTTAAACATAACTAAGAGGATACAAAGTACATTCGGCAGTCAATCATCCATTTTAGCTCAAAACATATTTACCATCTCCAAGGTCAATCATCTCAAACTCAACTATGTATATTACTGAAAAGAAACAATGCAACACAAATGAATCAAGCTATGGAATCAACTTAACAACAACAACCATGAATGTACCAATATTACACTACCCAAACAAGTTAGGAACTAGCAATATAACCAGTGTGCCTTTACAACAAAGAAATCCCTCCTTACTTATATATGAAATAATATATGTAATTGTGGGGATAATCAATAAACACTCACTCTCAAAAAGAAGTTCCAGTCAATGTATGCCAAATACCATAAGCCTGCCCTTATTTTTATTACCAAGGTTTTCAGACAGGTAAGCTAGGATCACTATAGCTCTTTTTCTTCAGCTTGTAATGTAGGCTAACGACTGGTATGATACTTGATGATATTTAAGGTGACGAAGAATCCTTGGAACTACACTAAATTTTGGGGTCTCACTTATTTACCTTTACCTAATTCTCTCCTTTCTTGATCACACATACTCTGGATGGGTGTGGTCTTTTTGACAATCATTTCTTTTCTTATTTTTTATCCCTTGCACCCAGCTTTTTATTCTTTTATTTTATTCTAACTTCCTTCGTACACATTTTACATTATACACCCCTACGGTAGCCACCCTCAACTTAGGCTATTTGCCTAAGTCAAAGTGCACAATGTCCAAGGAGGACTATGGCCAAAATAGGTTCATTATGATATAAATAGAAAGGTGATAGGTATCATAAAAGAATAGGCATTTAGGCTCAAAACGGGATCCCGGGATATCGTTCATATAGAGAAGGTAATTTAGGCTAGAAGTGGATTAATCTCAAAATGGCCTATAATCCTTTCCTAACCCCTATCCTACAACTAAAGTAAGACTAACCGGACAAGTTCTGAATTTAACATACAAAGAAAACTAACTAATATCTCACACACACATGGTACATAGGTACATTACAAGCTACTACCCATCCGGTTTATGCAACTATTTAGTGATGGTTATCAGGTCACTAGTACTAATGCCATAACAAGATGCACAGTGGTCACGTATAAATACATATCACATAGTTATAAAATAGACCATTGGAGAGGTGTTCAAAAATCAACAAAAATATGTTAACTACCTAAGGTACTTGTATTTATCTTAGTCAGCTGCAACATTTTATAACAAATCACCCAATACCCTAAACTTAAAATCAAGTGTTGTCCTCATTGTACATGCAAAATAAAACTGAACAAAGGGATAGGGTATATCTGGAGTAGCTCAATCATGGGAATCATGGGTCCCTAACGCTGTAGCGGTGTCTTCCATTAGAATACTCTTAGTTGTAGCCCGCTGCTTGGCTGGCACAGCTGTCATAGCCTCTGGAGGGAGTCTAGTAGCTAATGCTCCTACAGACCTAGTCGTAGCTCTTCCTTTCTTTTCCGCCTTCATCCTTGCCTTCTTTTCTGCTTTTCCTTTATCCTCGCTGTTAGATCTTTTCCTTTTATCATTGTCTTTCTTATCACTCTTTTCTTTACTCTGCTTTATCGGTTCCCCATTGAGGTCAAGTAAGGGAACTTCATACTCAGACTCATCAGCAACTAGATGCACAGATATCAAAAGTTGGTGCTGTTATATGCCCCAACATCAGCTTTCAACTTATCCAGTATTGCTCTAAATAGTGAAAGACATGGGGCCGACATTTTCTTTAACCGTGCATTGAAATGGTTCTCTAACTCATCAAGCCGACCAGGCAAAGTTTGGAAGGTTTCAAGGGATACCCTAATCCTCTTATCCATATCTGAGGCAAACTGGTTGGCAAATTATTCCAACTGTGCCTCACATCGACTTGCTTGTTTTTCCACTCTACTAAAATTTAGAGCATGAAAAGTCAACGCCGATACCTGAGCAACTGCTGAGGGGTTTGCTTCATTCTCATGCACTAAACTTACCCCCACAGGTGGTGTTGACCATATAACTTCAAAATTATACACCTCTACATTTGGTGTTAAGTCAACATACATAACAGCTGGTTGCACTTCTGCAACGCTCACTGGATCTAATACAATCCTTGATCCCTTGTCTAACACCAGCCTAGGGTGGTTTTCATCAAATTTCATAGGGTCGTGGGTCTTCTTAGTAGGAAGTTAGTCGTCTACCCCTACAACCTCTAGTACATTAGCAACCCGACACAGCTTTGTGATGAGACAAGGGAAAGAATATGTAGTGTAAGGTCTTGATACCCGAATCTTTATTTCATCAGAAATAATCTCCCTTAAGACTGTGTGAATCTTATCCACGAGGATTTCAACTAACACTATTGCATCATCACCCAAAATATTATATCCTGCTGTAGGCATCAACCCGATGCGTACTACACCTCCCCAGAACTTTTCCTCTTGAGTAAGTGAGGACTTGACTATTCTTTTATTTAGGTTGGTCAACCATTCTGGTTCTTCTTCAGCTATGATGTTAGCTAACCATGGACGCTGTTTTCAGGATCCTTTAACATTACGCCCCTCAGCAAAACTTTATCCAATGTGGGCTTATTTGCCTCTTTTTTCTTTTTCTTACATATGTTTTTCAAGGTAGCCTGGTAGTTTGCGTAGATCTCCTGGACTAGTGCAGGGCAGAATGAATTACCTTTTTGTGTAGTCCATGTCAGGTCGTAGTCTCAAAATGTATGCTCCATTGAAGGATATCTTCTGAACTCGGTGGTAATGATTTTGATTTATTAAAAAATTGGCCTTTAAACATATCTTCTTTGAGTTCTGAGAAGACCACATATAAAATATTCTTTTCCCCGGGAAGTTGGCATCTAACACTTTCTTGGACACCAGGGTTCTTGAATTTAATCAGATTTCCCCGTATAGGAGAGTTCTCTTTAGCTCATTGTTCCAAAGGTGTGGACCCAGTTGATGGTCCCTCAGAATCAGGTTGCTCAGAATTAGGTTGTTCAAATGTTGTCTGCTCTGAAAGTGTATATTTCGATGTTGAGGGTTCCTCGAATTTACTTTCTTCACTCTCCTCTTCCTCAGCTTGTGTTGGTAGTGAAGGCATATTTAGACTCTTCTTGTTTCTTTGCCTTTTTAGCTGTGGCTCTTCTTCTTCTTAATCAGACTCATCAAAAAGATTTTGAGGAACGCTCCCCTTAGCCATCTTCTTTGCAAATTTGGACCCTTTTTCTTTGGGAGGCATACTAAAATCTATAGTAATAGAAAGTAATTATTTAGTATCCAGGGTTAGGGTTAAGGAACACAAGAATGATAATCAATTTCAAATTCCTTAGCAGGGTTTTATCAGTGCCTTTGCGGAAAATTGCGACGACATGATCTGAGTAATATGGAGCTTCCAATGTGCCAAAGATTGCACGAATTGATGATGATGTTCCTTCCTAAAAGACTCATAACCCCATATAGTTTAATGAGAATTAGCTAGGATTAAGACTTGATAAAGGTAGCAGTAGACCCTCCAGTTATAGATGCAAGAGCATCACCTCAGGTGGAAGTGCAAGATTAGGAGACTGGGAAACCAACTTCCTCAGCACAGACAGGTTCAATGCTTGAAGAGGTGCCAAACCCCTCAGTTCCTACAGCAGCAACAGGGTTTGCACTTCATCCAGTTGATATCAGGAAAGTGGCTAAATAAGCCAAGTGGTGTAAGGCGCAACTGCTTTCCTTTGCTAAATAGTTTGTTGTTGCAGTTGATAAGAGAATTAAGGCTGCCCTTGAGCCTCTGTGACTTTGCCTAAGCGGGTTGCAGATTTACAGAATTGATTTGATGTATGAGCAAGAGAAATGTTAGGAGCTGATCTCGCTAAATTCAGACAGGCAATAGGTAAGGTAAATACAGATATTGGGGTGTTGCAGCAGCACCAATTTATGATGCCAACAGGGTCGGCCATGCATGAATCTAAGTAAGAAATCCCAATTCTTGACCTCACTGAAGATTTCCCAAAAAAAGGAAGAAAAAGGGGAAAGAAGGGCAAGGAGAAGAGAGAAGAGTCAGACAGTGAGGAAGAAAGAAGAGTGAAAAAGAAGGAAAAAAATAAGGCCAAAAAGGAGGAGTTAAAGAAAGAAAGGATGGAGACCCTGGCTGATACTGACAAATGGGAGGAAGCCATCAAGGCTAGGGATGCAGATGCCTCATCTAGCAGGGCTCCAACCACTGCAAAGCCAGATGCTCCCGATGGAGAAAAGACAATGGATGATACAGTAGTAGTGTCAGAGACCCAGGATCCATGTGATTGATTGTCTTCAGGTATACCCTAACCCTTACTGCAGTTTCTTTTTGATTTGAAGTTGAGGGTGTAGGGCCGGTTGTTGTTGTAGCATAATTTGTAGATAATTAGGAGTAATACAAGTACTTATGGCAGTTAGCTTATTTTGTGATTTTTGGGTACCTCTCGATTGATATGATATATTGTTGACTGTGTGGATTGAATCCTTTTGTGACCATAGTATATCTTTTTATGGCATTAGCCTGGCAACTGAATAACCTTTTTTAAACAATTACATGAACCGGAAAAGTAGTGATATGCAAGATACTTATGTGCCATGTGTATGTAAGGTCTTACTCAGTTTCCATTGTGCGTTGAATCTAGAACTTTCCCAGTTAGTCTTGCTATGGTCATAGGATAGGAGTTAGGAAAGGATCATAAGCCGTGTTTGATTCTAGCCCATTTCAGTTTAAATGACCTTCCCAAGGTGAATAATATCTCTTGATCCCTGTTTGATCCTATTTAGCCTTTTTCTTTCTTCGACATATTTCACTTTCCCATTTATATCATAATGAACCTATATTGGCCCTAGTCCTTCTTAGATATTGTGCACCTTGACTTAGGCAACCAGACTAAGTTGAGGATGTCTATCATAGGGGTGCGTGATGCAAAATGAGTATGAAGAGAGGAATAATAATAGAAATAAATAAAAAGCTGGGGGCGGTGAAAAAGGAATAAGAAAAGAAAAAAAGTGTAAAATATGATAAAAAGATAAGCTGATAATTGAAAAGGCCGCATCCATCTTGAGCATGTGTGATCAATAAAAGAAAGGAAGAAGATAAAGTTGAGGGTTGAAATCCCGAGAGTTTAGTGTAGTGTCAAGGAGGCGTAGTCACTCTAAAATTCCAATAAATATCACACCAGCCTATGGCCTACGTTACAAGCTTAAGAAAATCCCTATAGTGATCCTAACTAACCTGTCTGAAGGCTTGGGTACTGACTACAAGGGCAAGCCTATGGCATTTGACACACAATGTTTGGAATTTCATTCTGACAATGAGTCTTCTGTTTATCCCTATACTCATGTATGTGAATTCTTATATGAGTGGAAAAAGGGATTTCTTTGTTGTGAGGGCACACTAAGTATGTTGCTAATCATTGACTTGTACGGATAGTGTGACTTGGGTATGAGCTTGGTTGTTATTGCTAAATTTTTGCCATATCTTGATCCTTGTGAGTTACATGGTTATTTTCAATGATGACACAGTTGTGCTTAATTTGACTGACCTTGGAGATGGTAAATGTATTCTGAACTATTATGAATAGTTAGATGCCAAAGTGTACTTTATATACTCTTAGTTATGGTATGGTTGCTTGAGGACAAGTAATTTTTTAAGTTGAGGGTGTTGATGTGTGAGCCTATGCTATCACATTTGAAGCTTTTTACTCTAAATAACTACAAGGTCTTGAGCAACTTTAGTTATTTTTTATTAGTTTACTTTGATTTTGTAGTAAAGGTGGAGATGAAGGGGAACTAATAATAAAGGAAGCAAAAATCCAGAAATTAGAAGGAAATAAAAACTAAGTATGGTTGACGACATCCATAACACGTCGTTAGCCTGGTGGTAAGCTATCAAGGATGCCGTCAGCTGTAAATAGAAGATGGAAGTTGAAGAAAATTTTGTGATGACATCCATGACACGTCGTCAAGATCCTGATAGGCCTTCACCGCCGTCGTCAACCATAGGCAGTAAAATCCATAAGTGCAGAGGATCTGACGACATCCGTGATAAGCCATCAGCCCCCTGATAAGCTGCCACGGACGTCATCATTTATTCTAAGAAAAAGCTGAAACTTCTATTTTGTTCCCTTATTTAGGGTTAACAATTTAAAGCCTTGGTTTAGAGTTTTCTGAAAAAGAGATTGACTTATCATTGACTTATTGACAACATACGATTTTTTTCCTCTCTCTCTCTCTAGACCAATATTTTGGGAGTTTTGTCTTGTGAATCAATTCAACTTATACTTTTTGAACTTAATCATAGTTTTAAGTTAATCTTCTCAATTATAAATTCAATTTGTGTACTTGTTTCTTGCCTCATGAGTATCTAAACCTCATTAACCTGAATTATGGGATCTAGGGTTAGGTCATGAAGAGGTGCTAAATACTCAAGATTCAATAGGTGTCAGGATATCTTGATAATTCTGAGATGTTAATTAATGTCTATTAGTTGCAAACAATAGGCATACCTACTTTGATTTGCTTGATAAAGAAATCATAAACAGTAGGAAGTGAATTATCAACAGGGACTCGGAAATACTTTATTTAATAATAAGTGTTGTAATAAGGTTAATTAACTTAAGGTAAAATTTGTGTAATAATAGTGATTCCCTAAGTCCGAGAGGATTAGGAAATTAGACGATAAAATAGGTCGAGAGATTTTTGAGCATATCATCGATAAAGATAGTTTGTTATCCTAAGCACCATGAGAATCTTGAGTCACCTTTGGCATCTGTCATGTACCATAAGCCCAAGTGAACATAATTCTGGTTATTTCATAAAATCTTGGTTACAAACATCAAAATTAAAGTGTCAAACAATTATTTGTGAACATTAAACCCTCATTTCAGGAGACGTTAAACTATCAGTGAATTAAATCTTAAATAACTTGAGCTCACATCATATTCCCTGTGGGATTCAACCCCAACCTTGTTAGGTTTTATATTGACAACGATCACTTACACCCATTCAAGAGTGTAGTTTGAGCGTTATCAAGCTACAAAAGGATAAGGTGATGGATCTCTAGCTAGCTCTCAAACTAGGGTTGTGGATCTATCCTTCCCCTGACCTCTGGGTTGACCTCAGCCCCAAGATGGAATACTAAAAGCGGGCTCGGGGACCCGATCCCCAGCTCCCAAACCTCGCATCCTAGCCATCTGTGTAAAGTATGAACCATTAAAAATTTAAAACCAACTCAAACTACACGCATGAAAATGGATCAAGAAAGTGAGATATTTCTCTTGAAAATCCTCAATAGCCTCCCAAAGATAGGATATAGACATCTCTGTACCGATATGTAGGACTCATTTAAACATTCACTCCAGTACCAACAATACCAGTGAAACCTAAGCTCTGATACTTAGTTGCCACGACCCAATTTATCAAGTGATGATGGAACCTATCTTATCCTACCAGTACGCAAGCCAAGCCATATCACAAAATAATAGATAACGGGCTAACATGCATAAACCAAAAAATATCACGTATAATGATAGTGGCAGCAATAATAAGTAAAAAAAACAAGAAAAAAACATATATAGTATATCAATACAAGAAAATAAATAAGGGACAAATATATAACAAATCCCTCTCAAGACCTGATAAGGTCGGTACAGGATGTGCTATAGGAATATAGCACTTATGATACTTAAACTATGAGAATATACATGTACTTGAGGCTATGTTGTTAGATTTGATGTGTTTTTGGGAGTGTTTTGAAGGAAATTAGGTTTTGGGATGCTTATTCAAGAAGACCAAAGAAAAGTGGAATTTTTGGCTACCTACTTTAGCATTTTTGGGCATTTGTGGGACTTATCGGATGTAGTTTTGGGGTTAAAAATGTGAGAAAAGAAAAAAAACCTTAGGAATCGTCTGGAAATATCTGAAAGTCATCCCAACAACTTCGGTCACGACTCGTAAGGTCTGGTTACGATTTGTGGCCTGAGTCATAGGAAAAAACCCATTTTCATCCTTTACTTCCCAACTTACGACTTCCTCCTAACAACCCGTAAGGAGACCTTACGAGTCATAGCTTGGACATCTTTGACATTGCTTCAGTATTTTGTCCTTAAATTTTCACTCTGATATTGAATTAAGGCAAAATTGGTATCGTTGGAAAGATAATTCAATTGTCTATCTATTGATGGGTCTTTAGATTAAAAATTCTAAGTACAAAAAAAAATTATGCTCGGTTTAATACGGCAATAGTTATACTCTTCACAAGATCTTAATCGTTAAGGAATGTTTTCACTTGCCTATAAGCTGACAGCTATTTGTGCTATTGAAATAAATCTACAGTCACCAAAAATATATGAAAAAGTTGAAGTCTTTTTATCTTATGAGTCATCACATCACCTTACGACTCGTAGCGTTACTCGTGGAGATGGCAGTAGCAAAAGCTAAAATAAAAAAATGAACTCAAGGCTGAATACGAATCGTAAGGAGTGACTTCTAGTTGTGGTAAGGAATCTTAAGGACAACATAATCTTGGATCCCTACAAATGATCACTGGAATGTCGTATGACTAGCAACGTACAACTCATAGGAGAACTTACGAGTCGTAAGTTTGGCCGACTTAGTTTTCCTATTCCATTTTGGTTAGGATTTGTTTCCTAGGGTTTCCATGTATCCCAATTACGCTCCTCTGATGTTTTTAAGTTCTATTATGTATGGGTAATTAATTTTTCCAATTTTAATTTGGATTTGATTTCTAGCATTTTTCTATTTTATTTAGGATTTGATTTCTAGGGTTTTCTTATTTTATTTAGAATTTGATTTGTAGGGTTTCTTGTAATCTATAAATACCCTTTAGATTTTGTATTAATTACTCATTCATATATTAATTATTCATATATTCAGGGATAAGCCATTGGGAGCTATCCTATATTCATATTATTCTTTGTTTGTTCTTGGTTTGTTATTCAATTTAAGACTTTAGGATTTATTCTTTCATTATTTTGATATTGATTTTGTAATTTTGTTTGTGGATTCCACGATCGATCTCATAACTATGAGCGGCTAATTCCCTTAGTTAGGGTTGTGGGAAACCTGGTAGATTAATGAAGTAAGTAAGTGCTAAGTCATTCTAGATAAAGATTCTTGCATGTATTGTGATTGTTTTCACATAAATTGATTTCTTAGCAGTGGCCAATGTTAAGAACAGTCTGCATTCACTAATTTCTTCAAAAAAGAGGTAGAGATAGGGAAAAGACATCACAATAATAATTTGAGACCAACTTCCACTAATGCGAACCTTTGAGACTCACAAGGTAGAGGGTGAGATTCACCAATAAGTCCACAAGATAGTTGGTGATACATAACTTATCAGTTTCTGAATGCAAGATATTGGAATAGTTCGACAGGGCATGATAAGTCTGCTGATTTGAGAAGCCAGGGGAACACAAGCCTAGCATTCTTCTTAGATTGTTTATAACCAAGAGCAACCAATTATTTTCTCTTTTACTATTTCATCAGATCCCCCCCTTTTACTTTTATGCATTGCCTGATGATTTCAACAAGTTTGAGAAAGATTTATGGCCAATTCTCAGTAGGATCGACCCTAACCTAGTTGGGTTACTATATTGGACAATCACCGCATTATCCTTCTAAAGAGGTGTACTTTGGGCGTTATCAGTACTAAATCCACTACTAAAATATACCCAAAGAACTAGAAAAAATTCAAAATATACACAATATAAACAAGCAGTCTCAAGTACAAAGACTAAACTCGAATAGATAGAGGAGGATAAGTCTCAAACGACAGCAAGCTCACCCTATTTTAAAATCAATACTAAAAGGTAGGAACCACGTTAACACCGACTGATAGTACTCGAATCTATATCAGGGAAAATATGCAGAAGTGTAGTATGAGTACTAACATAATGAGGAGTCAGTAGGCATCATCGGCCAACTAATCTCAATACAAGAAAAGTATAACAAAAAAATGAGGGTGTAATCTAAGTCAATAATAAATAGGGATAAAACGGTAAAAAAACTACCAATATATATAAATGTGGTGAAGGAATAATTATAAGTGATACATAAAATAAATAACTCAGTAATAACAGACAAATCAAACATATCCTAATTGGGGCCCCATAAGCTAAAACTAGTAGTAGTGGAGAATGACAAGAGGCTATATGTCGAATTCAAATCGGAAATAGTGGAAAATAATAAGATACCACTTATATGATATAGAACAAAACTCATAATTAGATGTCGCACTCAAACCAGAACTCAAAGTAACCACAACTTCTAGAATAATAGTAATCACTACTTGAACTCCCAAATCATCATATCCAGATGCTGAACTCTAATTAGAACTCATAGTAACCATACCCAATAGTAATGTTAAAATCCATACCATAACCAATGCCAATGTGTACCAAGACTCACAATCAATGACAGAAATAAAGTATACGTTGAACCTAAACAGAAGCTAAAGTACATTTAATTAATCATTCATATATCTTTAATTTAAAAGAGACAAATCAAAGATTTTCATAGCTTAATCCCATGTTCTAAAGTAATAGATGCTATATCATACTGAAAGACAAGATGCTAAAATTTATTATAATGTGTTCCTACCTAGATAAATAAGGCATGGTGTATATATCAAATGGTATGCAAACTACCAGTATTTGTCCAAACTAGCATAATAGTGAAGAATTATAGTAAATAAGCACAATCTAGAGTTACGATAAGCCTAGACTACCTAGATGTCAAGCTAAAAATATCTCTCTAGAATGTCACGACCCAAGACAACCCCCTAATCATAACATGGTGCTTAGAACCACAAGTGACCTCAAACTAACCCATGAACTAGCATGATACTTGAGCATCTAAATTAAATTAATTACATAAGCTAAATTTTCTAAACGGAAGTACAATCGTATTAAAATTTGAATTCATGCGATATTAAAAAGGTTTATAACATAATAAATATGAAGCAAGAACTTGAATTACATGAGTGACTCTGACTAACTGTCTATGAAGCCTCTACTATACTGACTACAAATAGCTAGGACATACCTCCAACTACCACTAATCAATACATATGAATAATTATAATAATAAAGTACATGAACAACAACTGACAGGAATGTCTGAAAAAAAAATTCATCACCTGCTTGTTGGAAGCTGCAAAGTGTCTGATTATGATGTGTGGGCTACAACTGGTACATACATTATAAGACAATATAGCACATAGACATATATGTCGATTAGTACTTTGAAATGTACTGAGTAAGTGAGGGTGAATGCAATAAGTAAAATTGAATAAATACATAATCTAAAAACATGCATGCTAAGTGCAAATAGATTCACCAAAAGACTGGAACAAACTGAAAGCTGAAGTAACTTAAAACATAAGTAACAAAAATAATCTAATACACTGGTAAATCACTATACTCAGTTTCTTAAATCTTTACTTTTGGAATGTACTAAGTAATGTGGGTGAATACAATAAGTAAAATTGAATAAATACATAATCTTAAAACATACATACTAAGTGCAAATAGACTCACCAAGAGACTGGAACAAACTGAAAGATGAAGTAACTTAAAACATGAGTAACAAAAATAATCTGATACGCTAGTGAATCACTACACTCATTTTCTTAAATCTTTAATTTTGTAGAATAATTAGAACTAAAGCTGGGAAACGGTAAAACAAGAACACTGTAGGTAAATCTCATGTAAAGCTGAACATGCTGTAAAACTAAACTGAGGATCATGTATGGATACTGAACATGAAAAACATGAACGTGTAAAAATAAGAATGCAAGATCAAGCATAAGCATATACTGATATGATCTGAATAACTAAATAACTGATGTTGAAATATTTGTTCATACAAACCTGAACTGACACACTCTGAGTATTGTACTGAGACTGTGGGAGCTAATTACAACTGAAATTCCCCAATCTAGGCTATCGGGGTCCTACCTATAACCCCAATTAGAAGGGTACTATTACTTTGCTGGGGGTACGAACATATGAATGATGATGTGGATCCACAAGGTTGATCTCCCAAAGAATGAGGGTGTCATACCTACTGACGGGGGACCCCTAATAATCAATGGTAATGCCATAGGACTGAAACCTAGGGACTGCTACTATAGTCTCATGCCTAACTAACGAGGAAGACGCCATCCCTACATTCACTGGGTGCAAAGTGGTACTCCCAACTAAATGACATTAGTGTCATTCATCATTTAACATGACATAGTAATGTACTTGTAAGTGTTTAGCATAAACATGATGTTCTAAATTGATAATAAAACCATGGTTTGACTAACTCGTTACATAAAAATAGAAACATGTAAAAGCACATAGGTATCGGGTGTTCATATCTCGCCAACACTGAATAATTACAAAAATACAACAACAACATTTAAATGGTAATAGGAAGTCAAAATTCAGCAACCCAAAAGGTAGTAAATTTCAATAACCACTGATGTACATTAATTTGAAAAAGGGAAGGTGTAAATCATGGGAAAACAATATACTTACATATTTTAAATTCATAAATACATGAATTCAATAAAAATATACGTAAAGACTTGAAATTCAAATCATTACATGACATAATTTACTTGGAATCGTAAGAGGACATGGATTCAGTTCACTTTAGTAAGGAAAACATGGATTGAATTCATCTTTAACATGTGAAATTCCATAATGAAGTAAAAACTTAGACTTTAATCAAAGAGAGGGTTTTTGGGCTCAATGGATGAAAGGGACCCATTGGTGAATACCCCACATATCTTCATTGAACGAATTCTCAAAGAAATCTTGAAATCGGAGCTTAAATTCATGAGTTATTAAGAGAAAAATATTGGATTATTGTTCCTAGGAAAGGGGGGGTTTTATGTGAATTATTTTGACGAAAATGGGCAAATAATGCCCCTTTTGTGTTATAAATCATGTTTGGACGGTTGGGGTTGAGGGGAAAGTGCTAAACTTCCCCTTGGTATATTTTTACATATGGGAATAGCCCTCGTGGAGTGACCCCTAGTCAGTTGAAATATCCCTCATGATGCAACCCCTGGTCTAGTGGAATAGCCCTCACAGCACAAGGCTATCGGTACCCCTTATTGTCTCACAAAAATGGTCAAAACTTTTCTCTTGGGTATCGAATTAAGGAAAAATAGGTATCATTGGAAATATAAATAAATTATCTATAATTTGGTGGGTATTGAGATGAAAATTTTCACATATATCAAAAGTTATTCACGTTCAAAGTTGACCCTTGTAGAATCAAGTACCAAAATATGGCCGAGTCAAAGACTCTTAGCTCAACTTTTCTCTAAGTGATTTCTATGAATATTTTTCACCTAATAAGCACTATTCACACTACAATAATGATCATGAAACATGTATTCAAAATACAAATCATGGGATTAGAGTTTACACACGTAGGAACAATGATTCAATTTCTATCTCAAAAATGCAGGGTGTTTCATTATCTCCCCCTTGGAATCATTTATCCTCGAATGATGGATAGGAAATTGTTGAAGCCTTAGAAGTATGTAATAATGTACACATAAAATGTCAGTTAATGAAGGATATAGCTAAGCTAAAACATTATAACATCTATCATGAAACTAATTTTTGAACTGACTTGACTCTGCTAACTATAAGGAGTTGATTCATGCTGAGAGTTTAGAACTCACTTGAAATGTTCATGTTATGAACTTACAGATAGAACGGTGAAATAATAAATAGTGCGATAAAACCCCAAAAATTACTAAGGATGGAATAAAGTATGTAACTTCTCATTAGGAATTATACCTCAACAAAACACGTATAGGAATTAAAAAAAAAGGGCTTCATGGTATTACCAAGCACATTATGTAAGCACGAATCATGAGATAATGGGACTACGGTCGTAAAAAAGGCATTACAATGTTTGATCTGGAATACATGGAAAACTAAGATCTTCCATGGAAAACTTATGTACCGAGTCATGACTAAATAGCTGAATCTGAAACATGATGCGTGGACTAAACTAAATTTGCAAATTTTCATAAAAGTGAATAATTTACCTCATGGAATAGCCATACTCATGAAACTTCTGATAGTAAGAATAGATGGAAAAATGGAAAACATAGGAGCTTATCTGTCTAATTGCTAAACTGAACAGTTGGCTATACGGATTGAATCATACTAAAATTTTATACTAAACTGGAGTATTTCTTCAACACTCTTTGGAAGAAGTCCTAATAATAGTAGGGAGCAAAGAATTTTTGGCATGATCTGAATAAAGAATCGCAACATGGCTATGACTATATAAAATGGAATGTAGAAATATATGAAACATAAGCTAGGATAGAATTACTACACCTTAGGCAAGGCAACTTCTAATTTTAAAGCTTAGACCTCACTTTCCAATTACTCCCTCAACTATACTATCCCCCTTAAATAGCATGATCATTTGATTCAACTTATAATTCTCACATGGGCACATATAACCATTTCAGCCAAAGTCTGAGTTGAACTACCTGGTCTCACTAGGTTCAAGCCTAACACGAAATTAAAAGGTATCACATAACACCATATTACTAGTATAAACTATGAATTCAATACCTCATGAGTTTTCACAACTTCTCATCTCAAGAATAATTCTTTTTACTACTTCAACAACTAAATTCAACCTCATACTAGGAATTCACTAGCGCGCAATGCACCCATCCACTTATATACCAACATGACATTCAAGCCTATCATTATAACCACATACAAACTTCTAGGAAAATACCCATAAAAGCATCATTCTCATAATCTCTAAACTTCTAACAATAACAACTTTCTTGCACTATTCTTAGGAAGACACACATGGGATTCTCAACTAACCATGACATTTACCAAAAGATTTGCCTTAATATTCCTTCACACTTATAGCCTTCGATAAAAGAAGCATACAATAATCTTTCCCCAATATTATACATTTTCTCTCTCCCATCTAAATAATTGTTCATCACCCCTATCATTTCATAAGGAGAGGTCACTAAAAAGTTAGAACATGAGGACCTGAAGAATGAAAAAATACTATAGGTAACTTTGACACTCAACTGAGGCCTGAGGAATAGAGAATAAAAAGAATAAATTTATTAAAGAGATCATAACTGAGGACATACATGACATAATCTGAATTTTGCGAATCATTAAAAGTGTAGCATGAGTACCCAGAACTGAACATACTATAAATCATGAGTGCATCAGTCATGATCTGCATGACCTGAGTTTGGAGTTTCATAAATTCATGGAATAAGAGTCATGCTTCTGAGTTAACTAGAACTCCTCATACCAAGAACTGGAGCGTACGTGATTCTATAAAAATTGTATATAGATGAGTTATGATTATAGAGCTGAAATGTAAGGCATGAGTAGATGTCATGATGACTGAAGTACAAAACTTTACACTAAGATAAAAATGGGTTAGATATCTTCGTCCCTTACTAATGTTCTACAACACACTAGCATCACTACTAGAATCTAAGAGCCTGGCTTGGTTTCTTGTTCTATCATCTCCCCCTTAGCTTAAAGCTATCATTCTAAGTTTGTGGACCCCTTCAGAAACTCTAAACTAAACTGCAACCACTATACTCTATAGTCTGAGATATAACAATTACACATAAACAAGAAACTTACCCGGAAAAACTATACCTGAAAGTGTAAACCCCACTGCTAGTATTCTTTTTGAGGTACAACTCTTAACTTTCTATAGCCCAATAGTCATCATATAATTATTTAAACACAGAACAACTTAAAATATTCATGAGTATCATCATACCATGAGTTCACACCATCTAAGATTGCAAAACTTCTTACTATTAGATAAGTCATCCAAGATTCAAACTTAGATTCTAATACTATACATTGGTACTCCCAAAATTGTAACAACCTATACTAAATTCATCCTTTAACACTCCCTTAATGTATGCTATCCTTAACTTTCCTCAGCTTTAGCAATCATCAGATACTTACACCTTTCTTGACAATGTACTTGCCTCACTATACACATGATCTGCCTCTTTTCATTCATAGCCTACTGATATCATGTCTCTAAACTTATATTTTCCCTAAACCATGAGAATTACCATGACACCAACATACCTAACACCAATAAATTATACCACATAACTTAGCTGGTAATAACATTATATACCACATTATTGGCCTTATTCATACTAAGTAACATAAGGATACTATCTAAGCACACATATTAAAAATAGAAATAATACAATCCCATATTTCCTTGGCCTCACCTCTAGATCACACCCATATTATCATACTTAATTTTGAATTAATAAACTTAAATTCTTGCATGCACTGCTTCAAGCTTACTATTTCACATTTCTTAAACTTGACCTATGAATACATAATCTTCTAAATCCTGATAAAACTATTCCCACTTTATAGTTGTCAAAACTACTTGGTTCATACTTCTAACTCTAGATCATATGATGTCATGGGATTCTAAGGAGTGATCTGAGGGCATATCTGCATTAGCTTAGTGCATAATTTTCATGAATAAAAATGAACACTTTCAAAGTTTAGAACATAAGGTCACTGCTAGGATACTTTTTAGCCGACATGCAATCCCATAGCAATTTATGGGGACTGTCTGAGAAAACTCTATCCATAGGAATTTAAGCTTAATTATTTCTATTACCTCAAAAATAAGGATGAGTTTACATGAATTGAGCATGATGGGAATCTATATAAGTTTCTCAGAGAACAATTCTACTGCACGATCTGAGATATGAAAGAAGGGACACATTTCTTAAATGTCCAATAGCCTCTTGAAGAAATTTACAGATGTCTCTGTACCATTCTACAAGGCTCTACTAGATACGGCTTCATAGACACCCTAGGACACTTAAACCTTGTGTTCTGATACAAAGTTTGTCACAACTGGAGAGTACCCCTTAGTCATAACACGGAGCTTAGAACCACAAGTGATCCCAAGCTAACCCATGAACAGGCATGATACTTGAGCATCTAATTAAATTAATTACATAAGCTATATTTGCTGAACGGAAGCACAATCATAAGAAAATCTGAATACATGTGATATTAAAAAGGTTTACGACATAATAAATCTAACAAAAGAACTTAAATTACATGAGTGACTCTAACTAACTGTCTATGAAGCCTTTACTATACTGATAATAGATAGCTAAGACATACCTCTAAATACCACTAATCAATACATACGAATAATAACAATAAAGTATATGAATAACTACTGACTGGAGTCCCCGAAATAAGAGAACTCATCACCTGTTGGTTTGAAGTTGCAAACTATTTGATTATGATGTATGGGCTATAATTGATACCTATATTACGGGACAATGTAGCACATAGACATATTTATGGATCAGTGATTTGGAATGTACTAAGTAAGTAAGGGTGAATGCACTAAGTAATATTGAGTAAATATATAATCTTAAAATATGCACGCTAAGTGAAAATAGACTCACCAAGAGACTGGAACAAACTAAAAGTTGAAGTATCTTAAAACATGAGTAACAAAAAAATCTGATAAGCTGGTGAATCACTACACTTAGTTTTTTATTTCTCTACTTTTGTAGAATAAGTAAAATTGAAGTTGGGAAGCGGTATAATATAAATACTGTACGTAAATCTCATGTTAAGCTAAACATAGTGTAAAACTAAACTTAGGATCATGTATGGATACTGAACATGAAAAACTTGAACGTGTAAAACTAAGAATGCAAGACCAAGAATAAACATGTAATGACATAATCTAAACAACTGGTATCTAAATAACTAAATAACAGATGTCTCAATAATTGGTCATGAAAACCTAAATTAACACACTCTAAGTACTATACTGATACTATGGAAGTTAACTACAATCGACATGCCCTAATCTGAGCTATCGGGGTGCAACTTTTAACCCCAGTTAGAAGGGTGCTAGTACCTTGCTAGGGGTACCAACATATGAATAATGATATGGATCCACAATGCTGATGTTTGAAAAGATGGAGGTGTCATCCATAACTTTCGGGAGAACCCTCATAATCTATGGTGGCACCGTAGGTCTAGAACTTAAGGACAGCCTACCTAATAGGGCAGACGTTATCCCTATGTTAACTCAGTGCCAAGTGTTACTCCCAATTGAGTGACATTTGTGTTATTCGTTGTTTAACATGAACATAATATTCTAACTTGATAGTAAAACCACAGTTTGACTGACTCCTTGAAAATAGAAATATGTAAAAACACATAAGTATCGGGTGTTCATAAACTGACAACACTGAATTATTACAAAAATACAACAACAACATTTAAACCATAATAGGAAGTCATAATTCGGAGTTACCAAAGGTAGTAAATTTCAATAACCACTGATGTACATGAATTTGAGTATGGGGATGTATAAATCATTGGAAAACAAGATACATTTTTAATTTTATAAATACATGGATTCAATAAAAATATACATAAGGACTTAAAATTTGAATCATTACATGACCTAATTTTCATGGAATCAAATGGGGACATGGATTGAGTTTAATTTACTAAGAAAAACATGGACAAAATTCAAATTGAACATGTGAATTCCATAATGGAGGAAAAACTCATACTTTAACGAAAGAAGGAGGTTTTAGGCTCAATGGGTGAAAGAGGCCCATTGATGAATACCCCACATACCTTAATTTTATGAATTCAAAAAGGGAATCTTAAAACTGGAGCTTAAATTCATGAATTCTTTAGAGAAGAAGCTTAGATTACTATTCTTGTGAAAAAGGAGGGTTTTTACATGAGTTATTTTGAGGAATATGGGCAAATAATGCCCCTTTTTTTGTTATAAATCATGTTTGGGCGGCTAGGGTTGAGGGGAAAGGACTAAACTACACCTTGGATTATTTTTCCCATAGGAATAGCCATTGTGGTGCAACCCCTAGTCCAGTGGAATAATCGTCCCTGGACACTACATTCTTTCATGTTGTAGGGTCTTAGGGGTTTCTTTTGTTTGTGTAGTGTAGTGTAATGTGCTGTGGTTATCTATCAAGTTTTCAGTGAAGTATCCCTAATGATGTGACCCCTATTCCAGAGGAATAGCCCTCGCGGCACTGGGCTATAGCGACCCTTTACTGTCTCTCACGAAAATGATCATTACTTTTAGCTTGAGTATTAGATTAAGGCAAAATTGGTATTGTTGTAAAGCTAACTCAATTATATATCATTTGGTAGGTATTTATCTATATAATTTCACATATATCAAAAGTTATTCATGTTCTTAGTTGACCCTTGTAGAATCGAATACCAAAATTTGGCCGAATCAAAGGCTCTTAGCTCAACTTTTCTCTAAGTGATTTCTATGAACATTTTTCACTTTATAAGCACTCTTCACACTAGGATAATTATCATGGAACACGTATTCAAGATACAAATCATGGGATTATAGATTACATATGTAGGAATGACGTTTTGATTTCTAGCTTGAAAATGCGGGGTGTTATAGAGAATCTCCGAATAGTGCCCTACTGGAATATGGTCTTGAATAACTTAATGTGGATAGTAAATTTTCCTATTAAATTCTTTCACAACTCACATACATGCATATATGTATAGAAGTATAAAGAGTGACAACAAGTGTAGGTATGATCTTATGTAGAGAATTGTAGGCATGCTAATATATGTGAGAAAACAAAAGAATATGCTACCAATATACATACATATATATATATATATATATATATATATATATATATATATATATATGTATAATTATTGCATGTCAACACGTTATTTAAATACCTTTACAATATAACATTTTTTACCTTATAGCTACGTTTCGAGTGGCAGCATGCCTTAGCTATTTGTTGCCTACCCCATCAGCTTCCACGTGGTGAGGTGACAACCATATTCACAAATTTTAATTCCATTATTTATATACTCAGATATTGCATACATTCGTGGTAAAATCATTCTAATATTTTTAATATACCATAATTAATAAAAATATTACTTCTAATAAAATTTCTATTATATAATAGTAATATTTTAATATTTCTAGATTTACTATCTCTGCTTAAATTATTAATTGACTTTAATCTATCATAAAGTAATATAAATATACCATAACTAAAGGATTTAAAACGTATCAATTACATTTTAGAGGGATAATAAATTATATTTCTACCTAATTCTAATTTATATTAAATATTCCATAATATTTATGGTATTACTAAACTTTTCAAACAAACCACCAAAAAATCAAACTATCAGTCTCAACAAGTCATATATAACTTGGGGAAGTTATAGATAAGCTATAGACACCAAAAGTGTGTGAAAATAAGAAAAATGACCGCAAGGGTCATTACTACTAATGTGGTTGCGGATGCCTTATACCAAAAGTCAACTAGTATGGGTAGCTTGGTGTATATTTTGACCCGGGAGAGGCTTTTTGCCTTAGAAGTTTAGTCTTTGGCTAACTAGATAGTTAGGCTTGATAGTTTGACACCTAGGTATGTTTTAGTATTCATAGAGTCTAGATCTTCTTTGATGGAGAAGATTTAGGATCATTAGTTTAATGATATTAGATTGAGAGTGACTTGGGATATGGTGTTGAGTGGTGAGGCTAAGGACGCCTTGCTTGATTTATATGGAGGTTTGAGGAATGAAAGTTGAGTTTATGTGCTGAAAGTGGGTGATTGGATGAGATTGATATTAGGAGACTCATTGTTCTAGGTATTCCATTCATCCGGGAGTGACCAAGATTTATTGTGATTAGAGACAACATTAGTGGTGAGGTGGTATGAGGAAGGATGTAGCAGATTTTATAGCTTATTTCCTATGTTGCCAGTACGTGAAGGCTGAACACTTGAGGCCTAGTTTGCTTCAGAAGTTACCCATTCCCAAGTAGAAATAGGAACGGATCACTATAAACTTCGTGATTGGGTTTCCTCATACTTCTCATAGTTTTGACAGTGTTTGGATCATTGTGGATTGATTTACCAAATCTACTTATTTCATTCCCATTCAAGTTTCTTTCAGTTCTAAGAGGTTGGCTGGTATCTATATTCGTGAGATAGTTCATATCCATGGTGTAACGGTATCTATTATATAAAATAGAGGTTATATTTTCATATCTCACTTTTGCAATAGATGTCAAAAGGATTTGGGTACCCGGATTGATCTTAGCACAACTTTCACCCTAGATCGTAAAAGGAGTTGGTGCACAACATTTCGAGTCTTTGTGAGTTGTTTCCACATGATTTGAAGCTTGTATATCCTTCATATATCATCATGATACATTAACCAAGAATCTTAAATAATTAAATACCACAAATCATAGCTCAAAACAACACAACATCCAAGATGGTGAACTCAAAACACGAGATAAACATAGGCTAAATGCACTTTGAGCTTAGTCTCATTATTTTGACTCTTGTTTTGATCCAATTGACCTTTGAAGATTATAAATAAGTTGTTTTATATATAAATACATAATAAAAACCTTAGTAACTCATTAAGACACATTAGAACCCAACACCATAGACTAGACAAACACCTAGCTCAAGCTAGTCACACTAGTTTTCTCGGTAGAACTCTAAATGCTCAAATTAAATCAAAATTCATGTGAAAACACCATTAAAAATTGTAAACACATATTTGGATACATGAATTATCATTTATGTCATTATAAACATCCTCAAAATAAGGCTAAAAAGGGCTAGAATAGTAATGCTAGAATGCATAAATACACTGAACATCAACACCCTATACTTAAAGCCTTGTTCCTCCTCGAACAACTCTTCACTCTAAGTATCATGAGCTATAAAATATACCCTTATACTATATGCAAGACATCCAATATTGTACTACAATACCTACACAGGATAAAAGTGTCTACACTAAGCGTGTTATTTACACCATTAAAAACTCATGATTACTACTCCAAAACACCCTAGCCTCAAGAATTTACTCACCTTGTTGGTAAACTCATGCTTATTATTCAGTTAAAGATATCTTACAAATCACCCAAATTCATCAAACATATTCCCCTCACAACCATAGAGTTACCCATAAAAACTCACAATAAAGCAATTTATAGCAATGGGTACAAGAATAAAATTGTGCTCACTCTCACAAAGAATTCACAAGCTACACATAATGAACCATAGACTTACCCTTAGTGTAATGCACTGCTAATAGTTAAATGTAAAGATTATGATCAATTAGGTCTTTTCTAGGTTATAATGTAGGCAAAGGAACGGGTAGGAACTATTTTGGCCAATAATAGTGACTATTTTCCCTAAGCACTTTAATACAACACTTTTGACAATTGAGACCAATCTCTAATAACCCATGTACACCACTTTCACCTACCACATCTTCTGTTTTGTCCTATCTCATTAAAGTCGTTACCATACATTATGGTGGGAGTATATTATGTACATATAATTCAATTTTGCCATTTTCATACCCATTTTACTCTATGCACCCCTATAATAGCCACCCTCAGCTTAAGTGATTCACCTTAATTAAGGTGCACAATATCCAAGGAGGACCAGGGCCAAACAGGTCCATTGTAACACAACAAAATAGGAACCTTTCAAACACAAAATTCTCTAATTATCAACCACAACTCATAATGATTTCTGAAACAACCGTAGCTATTACTTAAGGGCTTCAATTTTACCTTTTCCTTCTCGAATCTCCAACTTCTTAACCCAATCAATTTTACACTAAAATGCTTAGGAGTTTTGGATCAAATTAAGGTCAATCATGGAAGGGGATTCGGCTCTACATAAGGCTTCCAAAGAAAAGGATAAAGGCTCAATGGGGTTAACTAAGATAATGCACAAGGGTAGGTGAAAAGAAGGTAAAAATAAGGCTATCAAAGAAATGTCTATATCATCTCCTAAACCTACATTCTTTATTTTGATTCACATGCACAACGGGCAAGTTTGAGACATCAGATGCAACAAGGAATATACAAAAATCTCCCACGCATATGGCACATGCTCAATTCATAAAGGGTCATCATAGAATCTCAACCAAACAATAACACAAATTCAAATTAAGACAACAAGTACAAGAGTCGTAAACATGACCCTAAGAGTCTTAAGAATATCAAAACCTGGCCGAAGTCAGTGTTGTGTTCAATTCTGTGGTTAGAAGGATTTCTTTCTGCTATCTGTCTTTCCCTTCTCTCTCTTCTCTTAGCAAAGGTAGGTTCAAGTCAAACTTTTGGCTTGCGGGCTCAGGGACTATAGTCAGACAATTTAACATCCTTCTACAAACAAACCCATTTGCATCATGTAATCACAAATAGCACTAACAAGAATATCTCACTTATTACTATCCTAAAACATTTTAAATTAAGACAAAATTTGGGAATTTTCTCACCCCACACTTAAAAATCTACTTTGTCCCTAAAGTGAATTTTTAAACGAAGTGATAGAAATACTCCCTGAGTCCTCTAGGCCAATCCAGAAGTATCTTCTCATACAGGAGATTCTTGGGACCCCATACTTATTTTATCCGACGATCCTTAGCACAAGATCATGGTACTCAGACTTCCCATTGACCTGTGACTCAACCAAAAACAAAGCTACTTGAAATAAAAACTAAAAACTGAAAATTAAAAAGAAAACATACCTTAGCTTGGGTTGCCTCCTAAGAAGCGCTTGATTTAACATCGTGGCATGATTATTTATGTCTCCACTTGGGGGATTTGAAAATTCTACCCAACTTTTGATCAATAAATTTTCTAGGCACATTGGTCAAAGGTAAGGATACAACGTCACTTTCTCTATCTCGCCACCATAATGACCTGAATCTCTTACCCAACTTTATATCCAATTTCCGAATAGGGTCGTTGGGTATTGATCAGAACATCAATAATCCACTTGTTGCACATTGAATTTTTCCTTTATTGACCTTCAAGTGGGGGGCTTCATTTTGCTCTTTTTGAATGACAAACTCCAAAATATAAGGATTTTATTCCTCGTCTTCAAAACACATCATTTTCTTGGGTAGGTGGATTTTCATCACATTCGTTAAGCACAATGGTGAAAAATTATTCGAATGAGGTCTTATCCCTACTTTCAGAGTTGCATCCTTCTCAAAATCTTCACCCCGAATTGAGCTAGAGTCTTCATAAGAGATTGGCTTGGTTTCTTCTTTTGCCTCTAGCACCATTTCATGAATCTTGGCATCATCCCTTATGGTTTGTTCATTTGGTTAGGAAATCACCTAGGGTTTCTAAATACCAAAACATCAATATAGGATTCTTTCTCCTCTTCTTCGCACTCTTTCATTATTTTAAATAATTCCATAGACAAGATATCATCTAAACATAATGTAGAAAAATGTTTTGAATGATTGACCTCTACATCCATCTCCTCTATCCTTTTTATTTTCTCATTAAATTCCCTCATGTATTAAAGTATATCACATAGGATATCATGCATTTCTTCTTAGAGATCCAACATACGTTGAAACATAGCTTCAAAACCACTCTTTTTGGTGCTTCGTTCTTCATTTTCTTGACCATAAGACCTATCAAAATTATAACAAGAGCTAGAATTTAGGTTACCACAATGGGGGGAGGGGGTATTTGGGCAATCACTCTAATATTCATCTTGACTACCACATAAAGAAGAATCATACTCCCGATTGGATAGAGATGGTACACACATCTCTCTCCGGGGAGCATATCTACAATCTTACCAAAAGTGGGGTCCATCACAATATGGACATGGATCATCAAGATAAAATTTTCAACCATTAAACTCACATTCATTCCATGATGCCATAGTAATAAGTAAACTAAAATAAAAATCTACCTAACACAAGTAATAAAAGTTAAATTACAAACAAATATTTACAAGTATGAATTCAAGAAAGTAAGCTAAAATTTTAAACCAACTCAATACGCCAAATTGTTCTCTGACAACAACGCTATTTTTGATAACGCTCAACTTACATGTCAATTTAGTGGAAGGCTGTCATCGTCAATAAATTTACCCAACTTTGGAGTCGAGGTCTAACCCACGAGGAATAATGTGAGTGGTGATTAAATTAATTTGTAATAATAGATACACGTTGAATTCAAACAAATGATATGAAAAGATAAAATGGTTTTTTTTTTAATTTGTTAATTTTGTTCTAACAAATTGTAACAGAGTTATTCCATCTAATGATTCTTTTTATAAGTAGTAATACAATGATATTAAACAAACCAGAGTTATGGTTATGAAGATGCTTGAACAGATAGGGTTCTGAATCAATTTAGAGTTCCAATTGACATCTTCAATTGCAAGAGTAGTTGAATCCTATTATTGGCCCATTCATTTCTCAACCTCAGTGGGCAGCCTATCATTTAATTCTCTCAAAATTAAAGAAAGCATTGGTTATTCCACTGTTCTCATATGTAGACCAATCCAATTAAGGAATTTGCTATTAATCTAAAGATTAAAGTCCTTAGAGTCTATGTAAACCCTTTCTTTTCCCAAAAAGCACTTTTCTCTCAGACAAGTGACATTCTTGGGCTCATTTTTCAAGTGTGCAACCAAGAAAAGTCACTAAAGTGAAGAAAGGTTTATAAAACATCAATTACTCATGGAACTTAATTAGATTCACAACCCAAATTAGTTTTTCACATCAAGGCTCCCATAACCCTAGTTATGGGAGCTTAGCCACAAATTTCCATAGAAAAAGTAGAAAGCATCTTTGTATTATTCATAAATAAATTCAAGATTTACTTACAAAGGTTACAAGAATTTGATCTTCAATCTTCTATAGAGATGGAATGATTAGATCCACAAGATTTGCTTAATTCCCCAAATTACTAGGTTACAAAGAGTTTCTACAGATGGGGAAATTGATAAAGGATAAAAGAAAACAAAAAGAAAATAAAAAGAAAGATAGATTTAAAGATATGAGATCTGGATCTCAAATCCCCCAGATGATACTTAATAAAACCTAAAAATGGTATTTATAAGTTTCCACGTAAAAAGATTTAAAATTAGAATTCAAAAAAAATGTGTCCAACTTGGTGGTCAAATTGGTGGTCCACCGCAAAACTGGTGGTCCACCATTTTGACCTTCCCTGGGTATTCTGAAATCTTGGATTTTGCTTTGGTTTGGTGGTCAGTTTGGTGGTCCACCACAAAACTGGTGGATCACCATTTTGACAACTAGTGGGTCTTCTGAAATCCTGAATCTAGTGGTCAAATTGGTGGTCCACCGCAAAACTGGTGGTCTACCATTTTGACCTTCACTGAGAGTTATAAAGTTCTAGATTCTTTCTAGAATTGGTAGTCGAACTGGTGGTCAGTCGCAAGACTAGTGGCCCACAATTTTAACCACCACCGGGTCATCTAAAACTGGTGGTCAAACTGATGGTCAGTCACAAAATTGGTGAACCACAAAATGTTACACGCGTCTGTGGGTCACAAAATTTTACCTCTTCTAAATCCAATGGAGTTTTGTACAAGTCCATTGGACATTTTTACAGCCCAAATATTCCTTGGACATTTTGGGACTCCAAATGGAGTCAATTTTTGCATTATGCTTTCGTTGATCCATTCTGAGTCTTTGTGAGTTATTTACACTTGATTTAAAGCTTGTATATCCTTAATAAATCATCATAATACATTAATAAAGAATAATAAACCATTAAACACCACAAATTAGATCTCAAAATAACACAACATCCAAGACGATGAACTCAAAACATGAGCTAAACGTAGGCTAAATGCACTTAGAGCTTAGGCTCATTGTTTTGACTCTTGTTCTGATCCAATTGACCTTTGAAGATTATAACTAAGTTGTTATATATACAAATAGATAATAAAAACCTTATTAACTTATTAATACGCATTAGAACCCAACAAAATAGACTAGACAAACACCTAGCTCAAGCTAATCAAACTAGTTTTCTCGGTTGAACTCTAAATGCTCAAATTGTAACAAAACTCATGTGAAAACACAATTAAACATTGTAAACACATATTTGGACACATGAATTCTCATTTATGTCATTATAAACATATATAGCTTAAGAATCCTCCTCAAAACAAGGCTAAAAGGGGGTAGAATCGTAATGCTAGAATGCATAAATACACCTAACATAACTGGTAAGAACATTGTATACCATATTCAGGCCTCATTGATACTTAGAAACTCAACGTTACTATCTAATAAAACACATTAAAAAATAAAAATAATAAAATCCCATATTGCCTTGGGCACACCTCTAGATCACACCCACGTCATCATACTTAATTTCGAATCAAGAAACCTAAATTATTGCATGCACTGCTTCAAGCCAACTAATTCACACTTTTTAAACTAGCCCTATGGATACATAATTTTCTAAATCCTGATAAAACTATTCCCACGTTACTGTTGTCAAAACTTTTTGGTTCATACTTCTAACTCTAGATCATATGATGTTATAAGATTCTGAGGAGCGATCTGAGGGCATATCTGCCTTTGGCTTAGTGCATTATTTACATGAATAAAAATAAAAACTTTCAAAGTTTAGAACATAAGGTCTTTGATGGGATACTTTCTAGCCTACGTGCAATCCCATATCTATCTACGAGAACTGTCTGACAAACTGTATCAATAGGAATTTAATCTTAATTATTTCTATTTCCTCAAAAATAAAGTTGAGTTGACATGAATGGAGCATGATGAGAATCTATATAAGTTTCTCAGAGAACACTTCTATTGCACGATATAAGACATGAAAGAAGGGACATATTTCTTAAATGCCTTGTAGCCTCTCAAAGAAAAGTATAGATGTATCTGTACCATTCTGCAAAGCTCTACTAGACACGGCTTCATAGACACACTAGGACACTTGATTCTTGTGTTCTGATATCAAGTTTGTCACGATCGGAGACTACCCCTTAGTCATAACACAGTGCTTAGAACCACAAGTGATCCTAATCTAACCCATGAACAGGCATGATACTTGAGCATCTGAATTAAATTAATTACATAAGTTATATTTGCTGAATGGAAGCACAATCATAAGAAAATCTGAATACATGCGATATCAAAAAGGTTTACAACACAATAAATCTGATAAAAGAACATAAATTATATGAGTAACTATGACTAACTGTCTATGAAGCCTTTACTATACTGAAAATAGATAGCTAAGACATACCTCTAAATACCACTAATCAATACATATGAATAATAACAATAAAGTATATGAACAACTACTGACAAGAGTCCCCAAAATAATAGAACTCATCACTTGTTGGTTTGAAGTTACAAACTATTTGATTATGATGTGTGGGCTATAATTGATAGCTATATTATGGGACAATGTAGCACATAGACATATTTGTGGATCATTGATTTGGAATGTACTAAGTAAGTAAGGGTGAATGCACTAAGTAATATTGAATAACTATATAATCTTAAAATATGCACGCTAAGTGAAAATAGACTCACCAAGATACTAGAACAAACTAAAAGTTGAAGTATCTTAAAACATGAGTAACAAAAAAATCTAATAAGTTGGTGAATCACTACACTTAGTTTCTTATTTCTCTACTTTTGTAAAATAAGTAGAACTGAAGCTGGGAAGCGGTAAAACATGAATACTATATGTAAAACTCACATAAAGATGAACATGATGTAAAACTAAACTGAGGATCATGTATGGATACTGAACATGAAACACTTGAATGTATAAAACTAAGAATGTAAGACCAAGCATAAACATGCAATGACATAATTTTAATAATTGAATAACTGGTATCTAAATAACTAAATAACTGATGTCTGAATACTTAGTCATGCAAATCTAAACTGACACACTCTAAGTACTGTACTGAGACTGTGGAAGTTAACTACAATCGACATGCCCTAATTTGAGCTATCAGGGTGCAACCTTTAACTCCAGTTAAAAGTGTGCTGGTACCTTACTAGGGGTACCAACATATAAATAATGATATGGATCTGCAATGTTGCTGTTCGAAAGAATAGAGAAGTCGTCCCTAACTGTCGGGGGACCCTTCATAATCTACGGTGGCACCGTAGCTCTAAAACTTAGGGACTGTTACTAACGTCTCATGCCTAACTGACAGGGGAGACACCATCCTTACATTTACTCAGTGTCAAGTGTAACTCCCAACTGAATGATATTTGTGTTATTCGTTGTTTAACATGAACATAATGTTCTAAATTGATAATAAAACCATTGTTTGACTGACTCCTTCCTGAAAATAGAAATATGTATATACACATAGGTATCGGGTGTTCATAACTCGATAATACTGAATGATTACAAAAATACGACAACAACATTTAAACGATAATAAAAATTCATAATTCAGAGATACCAAAGGTAGTAAATTTCAATAACCACTGATGTACATGAATTTGAACATGGGGAGGTGTAAATCATGGGAAAAAAACATATTTATATTTTTAAATTCGTAAATACAAGGATTCAATAAAAATATATATAAGGACTTAAAATTCGAATTATTACTTGACTTAATTTACATGGAATCATATGAGGACATGGATTGAGTTTAACTTACTGAGAAAAACATGGACAAAATTCATCTTGAACATGTAAAATTCCATAATGGAGGAAAAACTCATACTTTAACGAAAGAGGGGGGGTTAGGCTCAATGGGGAAAGGGGCACATTGATGAATACCCCACATACCTTAATTGTACAAATTCTCAAGGAAATCTTAAAACTAGATCTTAATTTGGGAGTTCTTTAAAGAAGAAGTTTGGATTATTGTTCTTGGGAAAGGGGAGGGTTTTTACGTGAGTAGTTTTGAGGAAGATGGGCAAATAATGCCCATTTTTGTGTTATAAATCGTGTTTAGGTGGATAGGGTTGAGAATAAAGGAATAAACTATTTATTGGCCTCTTTTACCCATGGGAATATCTATCGTGGCGTGACCCCTAGTCCAGTGGAATAACCGTCCCTGGACAAAACATCCTTTCTTGGTGTAGGGTCCTAGGGGTTTGTTTTGTTTATTTGTGTAGTGTAAGGTGGTGTGGTCATATATAAAGTTTTTGGTGACCTATTCTTCATGATATGACCCCTAGTCCAGTGGAATAGCACTTGCGGCATGGGGCTATAGCGACCCCTTACTGTCTCTCACAAAAATGGTCATTACTCTTTGCTCGAGTATTGGATTAAGGCAAAATTGGTATTTTTGTAAAGATAACTCAATTATATATCATTTTTAGGGTATTTATCTATACAATTTCATACATATCAAAAGTAATTCATGTTCATAGTTGACCATTGTAGAATTAAATACCAAAATTTGGCCGAATCAAAAGCTCTTAGCTCAACTTTGTTCTAAGTGATTCCTATGAACATTTTTCACTTTATAAGCACTCTTCACACTAGGATAATTATCATGGAACATGTATTAAAAATACAAATTGTAGAATTAGAGATTACATAAGTAGGAGCGATGGTTTGATTTTTGGCTCGAAAATTCGGGGTGTTATAGAGAATCTCCGAATAGTGCCCTACTAGAATATGGTCTTGAATAAATTAATGTAGATAAAAAAATTTCCAATTAAATTCTTTCACAACTCACATACATTCATATATGTATAAAAGTATAAAGAGCGACAACAATTGTAGATATGATCTTCTGTGGAGATTTATAGGCATGCTGGTATATGTGAGAAAACAAAAGAATATGCTACCAATATACACACACACACATATATATATATCTATGTATCATTAGTGCATGTCAACACGTTATTTAAATACCTTAACATTATACCATTTTTACCTTATATCTATGGTGCGAGTGGCAGCATGCCTTTGCTATTTGCTGCCTACCCTATCCAGCTTCCACATGGTGAGGTGACAACCATATTCATAAATTTTGATTCAATTATCTATATACTCAGTTATTGTATACGTTTGTGGTAAAATCATTCTAAAAAATTATTTCTAATAAAAATTTTATTATATAATAGTAATATTTTAACATTTCTAGATGCACTATCTCTACTTAAATTTTTAACTAACTTTAAATGTTATTATAAAGTAATATAGATATACCATAACTAAAGGATTTTAAACATATCAATTACATTTTAGAGAGGTAATAAATTATATTCTACCTAATTCCAATTTATATTAAATATTCCATAATATTTTTTGGTATTACTAAACTTTTAAAACGAACTAGCCAAAAATCAAACTACCAGTCCGAACAAGTCATATATAACTTGGGGAAGTTATAGAAAAGCTATAGAAACCAAAAATGTGTGAAAATAAGAAAAATGACTGTGAGGGTCATTACTGCTAATGTGGTTGTGAATGCCTTATGCCAAAAGTCAACTAGTATGGGTAGCTTGGTGCATCTTTTGACCCGGGAGAGGCTTTTTGCCTTAGAAGTTTAGTCTTTGGCTAACTAGATGGTTAGGCTTGATAGTTTGAAATGTAGGTATGTTTTGGCATTCATAGAGTCTAGATATCATTTGATGAAGAAGATTTGGGCTCATTAGTTTAATGAAATTTGATTGAGAGTGACTCGGGATAAGGTGTTGAGTGGTGAGGCTAAGGGTACCTTTCTTGATTTAAATGGTGGTTTAAGGAATGGAAGTTGAGTTTATATGCTGAGAGTGGGTGATTTAATGAGATTGATATTAGAAGGCTCATTATTCTAGGTATTCCATTCATCCGGGAGTGACCAAGATGTATTGTGATTAGAAACAACACTACTGGTGGGGTGGTATGAGAAAGGATGTAGTAGATTTTATAGCTCATTTCCTATGTTGCTAGTAGGTGAAGGCCGAACACTTGAGGCCTAGTTTGCTTCAGAAGTTACCTATTCCCAAGTAAAAATACGAATGGATCACTATAAACTTCATGATTGGTTTCCTTGTACTTTTCATAGTTTTGACAGTTTTTGGGTTATCGTGGATTAATTTACCAAATTTACTTATTTTATTCCTGTTTAAATTTTTTTTAGTTCTGAGAGGTCAGTCGGTATCTACATTCGTAAGATAGTTCATCTCCATGGTGTACCAGTATCTATTATCTCAAATAGAAGTTCTATTTTCATATCTTACTTTTACAAGACATTTCAAAAGGAGTTGGGAACCCGGATTGATCTTAGTATAACTTTTCACCCCAGATCGATGGTTAGTCAGAGCATATTATTTAGGTTTATAAGGATATGCTCTGTTCTTGTGTTATGGACTTTGGAGGTCAGTGGAAGTAACATCTATGTTTAGTAGAGTTTACATATAATAATAGTTACCATTTCAGTATTATGATGGCTTTATTTAAGGCTTTGTATAATAGGCGTTGACATTCTCTAGTGGGTTAGTTTTATAGTTCTGAGATTAGACCTCAAGGAATGGACTTGTTTTGTGAGTCTTTTAATAGGGTTTGGGTTATTCAGGGTAGACTTTCAGCAGCTCGGAGTAGGTAGAAGTGCTATACAAATTGTTGACTTTGTTCCTTGAGATTAAGTATTAGCGATTGAGTCTTTCTTCGTGTGTCACCCATGAAGGTCATGATGAGGTTTGGGATGAGGGAAAAGCTTAGTCCCAATTATGTTAGATCATTTAAGATTCTTCAGACTGTTGGTGATGTAGCTTATGAGTTAGCATTGCCCCCAGATTTATCAGCTATTCATCCATTTTTTCTTGCTTCCATACTTCAGCATTACATTTTGGATGAGTCGCATGTCATTCATTGGGATTTAGTGCAGTTAGATAAGATGTTGTCTTTATTAAAGAGCTCGTCTCCATCCTAGCCAGGAATGTTAGATGGTTATATTCTAGAGATGTTTCATTCGTTAAGGTCTAGTAGAGGTACCGACCTGGAGATGAGGCTACTTGTAGGTTGAGTTCGATATGCATAGTAGTTATCCTATATTTTTGCTAATTCTGGTATTTACCTTACCTATAGTTCGAGGATGAACTTAATTCTTAGTGGTGGATGATATAGCGACTTGATTTTTGTGAATTATTCATTTTTATGTGATTTAACCATTTTACCCCTCCCCCATGGGTTCTACATGATATTTCTAGGCTGTGGGGATGATTAGCATGGCTCCCAATGCAGTTTATAATGTTTTGTGTGAGTTTGTGATTTTTTGATGTTAAAAAGGCTTTATAGTTGAATTCAGTCAAATATTTATTATTTTGTGAATCGGATGGCAAAGTGGAATGTGCTAGCAGATCCGAAACATCAATTTTGGGTTGGTAGCATAATTGGTATGATTTTATGGCTTGTGTATCTCATCTCAACTCTCGATTTAAAAGATTATAAATTATGTCTCGGGTATCAACTCTATGAAAATGACCTCTATTTGAAAATTTAATGTCGTTATTGAGTTTATAGTATCAAATTTGTAAGGTTAGCTTAGTTTGTTTTCATTCTCGATATTTTGGATGAATTTTGTGGGGTTTCGTAGAGACTTGAAAATTTTCAAAGTCCAGCTAGTGCAGCCGTAAAAGCACCATTTTGGGTGCTTTAGTGGTGGGCGTTTTTGCGGTGGACGCTAAAGTGGCATTTTGGCCGTTTTAGCAACCCAGCTCCCAGCTAGGAAATGGCGCTATTGAGAAGGGATTTTCTCTTTAGTAAAGGCCGCTAAAGCATCCTTTTGTCCACTTTAGAAGATTGTCATGCACGCTGTGGATTTTTCTTGATTTTTCACCATTTCTTAGACTGTAAGTTACGAGTTTTAGACTTTTTGGGCAATTTCCTCTATTTTTAAGCTTGGGTAAGCTCCAAATACCTACTTCAATTATTTTACTTCGATTCTTGCTATCTAAAGCTTGTTAAAATAAGATTTCAAAAGTGAAAATTGAGAATTTTAGCCCGAAAGGCCTTAAATGGTTTACTTTATTTTAAAACCTT
This sequence comes from Capsicum annuum, assembly GCF_002878395.1. Taxonomy (NCBI): domain Eukaryota; kingdom Viridiplantae; phylum Streptophyta; class Magnoliopsida; order Solanales; family Solanaceae; genus Capsicum; species Capsicum annuum. Next base: position 161,019,055 of record NC_061111.1, on the reverse strand, counting down.
ATTTTTGACCTGTTTTCACTTGGGTTTTCTTCTATGGATTCCTTTCATCATATGTAATTTGTTTATGAACAAGAATTTTGGTTGTACCTCTTCTTGCGCTACATTTTTTCAAGATGTAGATTTCGACGTTCAGACTAACGCCCAAAATTAGATTTTTCACTTTCTTTGCTCTAAACTTATGGTGAGTCCTCCTTACATCCAGAGGAACTAGTTTTGCTTTTCTTAATTTCAAATTTAATAGATAGTTTTATTTTTAAATTATGGTAGATCAAGGCGTTGTCCTAGTAAACTTATTCAGCTCATTTGTTATAGAGGCTTATTAGACATTAGCTAGTTTAAAGTTATTGATATTGCTTTTCAGTTGATCGACTTTTACTGTTTTAAGAAATAAAAGCATTTTTCCTTTATTTAAAATTTTATTCCATATTTTAGCCTTTTAGTCATCTTTCAGTACATGTCTTATGTTTCGTGCATGGAAAAGTGGTTTGATAGGGCCACTTGTTATTCCAAGTTTCAGTTACGTTCAGGGTGTAGACTAGGTTCATGATAACAAGGGTCAATAAGTAGATATCCCCTCCATCACTAAATACATTCCATTCTTACTAAAATGATATGATCCACGATATTCTTCATTTTACAAAATCAAGATATAAACAGTTTTTGCTTCAACCTTTAACATTATAGAGAGAGAGGGAGAGAAGGAGGATTAATGTGATGCAAAATAAAGAAGTATTACATTGAATGGAATAACAAATATGACTAATTTAATCAAATTACCTTCCAGTTACTATGTTTCTTAAGAAGTATGTAATACAAAATGAAGAAAGCTAGTGCCAAATACTTTCCTCAGGGACCACCTCCACAGAAGATATTACTTGAGAAATAAATAAATTCACAATCAGTTTGTTGAATCCTTGAGAGTTGCACCACATAGTAAGGCACTAGTTCCCTTAGATTCAATCACATACAAAATATAGTAGTAACCAGGAATCAAAAGAAAGTGCCTCAAGAGTAAAAACATAAGATTTTAACATGGAAACCCCTTACTCAAGGAAGGAAAAACCATGGCTTGCCCTCATAAGCACCTAAAAATACACTATAATCAAACTTTTAATTATAGTCTTCAATGAACCTAACTCTAGGTTACTTTTGCTTATAATAACTTTACTACAAGCTCATCTTAACAACTCTGCCAAGGACCCTCTATATTGATTAACTCTAATTGACAACAAGATTAGGCAACTCTATCTAAGAACTCACTACTCAAAGATAAAAAGTCATTAATTTTATATAATGAGTAATTCTTTTAGAAATTAGAACTCACTTAAGAATAATTTCTATTTAAGCACACATAAAAAGCTAAGAACTTGAGCAGTGTTGAAATGGTGTTTTTACTGCCTCTCTTCACTCTTTGTATTTGATAAAAACTATTTGATAAAGAAGCATCTCTTTTATTTTATAGATAAGTGATGATTAAGGATGAAATATCATTGGACTAGGTGTCCTATTTAGTACAAGCAGCACCTGTAAGTTTGTTACACAAGAGGATAAAATTGTGCAGACATACGTGCTAGTTGTACTATACCATAAAAATCCAGGGACCTGGTCCCTTGCAATTATTTGTTCATCATCAAAAAGGCATATAACAATTTTCCCTCATTTTGATTATGACAAACCAACCATACAACTTTAAGAACATCCATCAAATTTGATCAGTGTGATTACCACTCTGAAGATGAATGTTCCCCCTTTCGTCATGCTTCGACCATCATACAACACATAGACCTGTTCTCTTGTAGTCATTTGCAGCAAAATCATCTAAGTACATTTTACATTTGCTTCCCCCTTTCATTGTGCCTTACCATACTTTCTCCTATCAGCATGCACCATACATGAGCACACATACACACACACCTAAGCCTTACATATGAAGTCAATATTCCCTCATTTAGCATCAATGAAAAGGATTAATAGTAAACTAAGAGTAAAGATAAGTGTAAGTTGAAAAGGATTAACTGTAAACTAAGAGTAAAAATAAGTGCAAGCTAATTAACTCATGGCCACTAGGCAACAATAACATGAAGAACAACTTTAAACTGAAGGAAATAGATGAGGACCACAAATAGAAATTCATTCATGATTAATTAGGATAATTACCTTTATAATATACCAATAAGAAATTATAAAAACTGCTATTTGTAAACGCCACACATGAATCATAAATTGAAAACTAACATAGAATTGACCAAAGAGGATAGGACTCAGGTAGAGGGGGGCTTAAAGGAGAGTGATTTTAGTAACATATCTATTCTAGTAGCCTTAGCAGCATGAGTATCCAGCAACTGTTTGGTCAGAGTTTTTAATTTATCATTCAGTCATTGGACTTCACCAGTCAATTCTATAATTTTTTTTCTTTGAGCTTTGCATTATTTGCTGCAAGTTCTTTTGTGGCACCTGGTCCTTCTGAGGACAACATTTGATTTTGTAATTTCTAAAGCACTATTTCTATGTATTTTTCTGTTAGCACAATCCCTAACTTCTCTATTTCTTTGGTTAGGCATTCTTGAGTAGCTCAGACACTCAGGAAACAATCCCCATTTTCCCTTAAATGCACTTATTTTCCACTAGTGTAGTTAGAATAATCTTTTTTTTTTACTATTCCTGGTGTTCCTCTATTCCCAATCACTCCAAAATGATTAAAGACTTCATTCAGAAAGCAGGCTTATCAACTCAATCTTACTGTGACACCATATATTTTTGGGCTAGACTTTGAAGCATTACTCTTACGTGTCTTAACTCTAATCCTATGAATGTTTTTTAAATAAACATGTCATGATCTTTATACTAGTGTGTAAAGTGATCTCGAGGTGAAAAATATTCATAATAATCACTTAGAATATAGTTGAGCTAAGAGCCTTTGATTTGCCAAAAGTTTGGTATTTAATTCTACAAGGGTCTACTTTGAATGTGTATAACTTTTGATAGAGGTAGAATTTTTCAGCTCAAGAACCACCAAATTAAATATAATTGAGTCATCTTTCCAACGATACTAATTTTGCCTTAATCTGATACCCAAGTGAAAATTTATAGCCATTTATGTCAGAGAGGTAGTGAGTGCGAACGATTAGCCCGCGTGCATCCTGTAGTGTACCTATTGAATCCCACGGTGCCCGCACCAGAGCCCGTGGCACCCACTCCATAATCCGCCCCTCAATTTTTCAGCTTTTATTCTCATTTATGAAAGGACAAATGGGTCTTTTCCCTTCACCCAAGGGGTCCATAACACGGGACTGAGGGTCCCAAAAGGCAAAATTGGCCCCTTTATTCACAAAATCCTCTCTCAAGAACAAACCTTAGCCTCTTCAATATTCAAACTCATGCTTTAAGAAATTCGCGAGGAACCTTTACAAATTCATCAATTAAGGTATGTGTGATGTTCATTCATGGGTCTTTTTCACCCATGGAGTCCAAGAATTCATTTTCAAGTTTAAAGTTATGATTTTTACATATGTTATGATTTATCTACATGAAGCTATTAAGAACTTTGATTTCCAATTATGTTTATCATGTGTTTTTGTTTGAATTTGCACGTGACATATTTGAATGGTATTTTCTCATTCTACATCCTTAACTCATGATTTTAGTTTTGTAATTATGTTAGTAGCACATGTTTTAACTATTCCCATTCTTAAACTTATGACCCTCATGTTTTTTATGAAATGCCTAAGTGATAGATGTTGAACAAGGATTCCCCTCTATGTTTTCAAAGTTTTCATATGGTCCTATTATTATTGCAATTGAGTCATAGGGGTTATGAATACCCAAAATATAGTTGTTTACTTAGTCTTAGTTTTTTAAGAATGGTTTCAAACACGTATGAGCATTATCAGTTCACTCAGCTAACTTGTCAGCCAAACTTAGATCTGTTCAGTAATCTGAGTCAGTTCCTTTTTCATTTAAATAGTCCAATAATTAGTGTCAGTTCAGTTATGAGTAGGATTTAGCACCGAGTAAACCCAGGGATAGGGGCATTCCTGATAGTATAGGGTTTAATCCTTAGTAGCAATCCCTAAGTTACATAACTAGGTAGCCTGCGTAGGTTTGAGATGTCTTCCTACTAGTTTAGGGTTAACACATATCTCATGAGTTTCCTATTAGTTTAGGGTTGACAGGATGTCTTCCTTCTAGTTTAGGGTTGACATAGCCAATAGTTCCCGTGGCACGATACTAGCACCCTTCCAACTAGGGTCATAGGTTGGACCCCTATCAACTCAGATTTGGGGCATCTCAGTTAGATGATACCTCCCATAGTTTTAGTTTTAGTACTCAGTACATAGCTTAGTTCAGTTTATTTGACCATGGCATACAATTTATCAGTATTCATTTACCAGATTTCAGTATTTTAGTTTTACAGATTATTTCAGATATATTATATGTTTGGTCTTGTATTCTAAGTATTTTAGTTTCTCATGTACTCCTATTCAGTTACCTTATATCATTCAGTTATTTACTATCTCATGTATATGAACCCATGTATTTTTGCCTAAACTCATATCATATACTAGTACATTCAAAGTACTGACCCGCATCCTCATTTTTTGTGCTATGATGTTTAATATCATAGGTTCAGATACACAGTTTCCTAAATACACATAGACGGTTCATCTTATCAACAACAACAGCAGCGGTAAGTCCTCATGTTTCAAGGACCTATTATGTTTTTTAAGTATTTCTTTTTAGTCAGTCAGTCAGAGTTAGTTAGGGGCTTGTCCCATCAACTTCTCAAGCAATTTAGAGACTTTTAGACACTTCAGACAGTTAGTTTGTCAAACCTATCAGTCAGATTTTATTATTTTCGCATATGTTTTAGCTTTTTGGATTCAATTATATATTATTCAAAACTTAAAACCTGATGGCATTTTTCAGTGAGTTTTCATACATATCATTGTTATCAGTTTTATTCAGTGCTCACAGCCAGCTCAGGGTTTAGCTTATGGTCACTTGTGACTATAAGCAATATGTGGCGTCCATGGTGTACTCCCAGGGTGTTACAAACTTAGTATCGGATTCTAAGGTTTTACAGTATCCTAGGTTGTCTAAAAACTGTGTTGAGTAGAGTTTTGTGAATGGGTGTGAAGCGTACCAAACTTATGGAAAAGAGGTTGCAAGACATTCTAGGAAAAGTTTCCTTTCTTTCAGTGTTCTTATCATGCAAAAGAGCATAAGCTCTATTTAAATTCTCTTTCTAATTCAATCTTTCTTCTATTTACAGAACATGCCTCCTAGAAAGACTAACAGAAGAAGAAACAGAAATCAACCAGCACCTTCGCCCGTTCAGGAAGATCCCCTGAATGATCATGTCTCTCATGTCGAGTTTAGAGTTGAATTTACTATTTATGCTCACTCAGTAGCAGCCCAAAATAATTAGTAGGCTACTGCCCTAGCCATTCTAGTGGATAATACAGTCGTAGCTAGGATTCGAGATTTCACCCCAAAAAATCCTCCACTGTATACGGGATCCAAGTCTAATGAGGATCTACAGGAGTTCCTTGATGTGGTTCAAAAGGTAATAGATATTATGGGCACAACTTCTTATGAGAGTACAGAGTTTGTTGTTTACCAGTTGCAGAATGTAGCTCATACCTTGTTTAAGAAGTGGAAGGAGGGTAGAGGTTCAGATACAGGGCCTGTAGAATGGGAGGAGTTTGCTATTGGATTTCTATATAGATTCGTCCCTTTATAGTTGAGGTAATCTATGGTGCTAGAGTTTATTAATTTAAAGCAGGGTAGTATGAGTGTAAAGGAGTATTTACTTAGGTGTACTCAGTTTGTAAGGTATGCTCCTAATGTGGTGTCTAATAACAAGTCTAAAATAAGTAAGTTTGTTTTTGGTATAGATGATAGTGAAGTCAAGAAGTGTAGGCCTTCTAAATTGATTAAGGAGATGGACTTGTCTACGCTTATGTTCTATTCTCAGTAGATTGAGGGGGGGAGGCTAAGGAAAAGGAGAAAGAGAGAGGGAGAGGGAGTAAGAGGGCTAGGATAGGTAGTTTTAATTTTGTTCAACCAGGGTCAGAGGGTGGTAACCGTTATTAGTTTAATAAGAAGTTTTTATCACTAGCTCTATCTTTAGCTAGTGTGTCAGTACCAAATTTCAGGAATGATAGTCGGGATGGGGCGCCAGGCCTCACGACCCAGGGTAGTAGGAACAGTGGTCGTACCCCTCTATTTTGTCGTGAATGTGGTAGGAATCATAAAGGTATTTGTAGTGATGGCATCGATGTGAGTTTTAGATGTGGAAAGCCCATCCACAGAGTAAGAGAATGTCCCAAGGTTTGTCCACAAAGTCAACACAGTCATCCTCCAGCTCCAATAGGTTGCCCGACTCAGTAGGGCACCACTTCCAATGCAATCAGTGGTCAATACCAGATTAAACTTTATGCACTCCAGTCTTGATGCAATCAGGAAAGTTCTCCTGATGTAGTTACAGGTACGTTACAAGTCTTTCATTTACACGTTTATTCTTTGTTAGATCCAGGGGCTTTACTCTCTTTTGTAACCCCTTTTATAGCTGTCAATTTCAGATTCAGTCCCAAAACCTTAGTAGAACCCTTCTCAGTGTCTACCCTAGTAGGTGTCTCTATTTTAGCCTGATGGGTATAGAGAGGTTGCCCGATTACCGTACCCCAAAAAATCACTCCCGTTGATTGTAGAATTAAAGTCTCTCTATTTAAGTTTCCCAAAGAACTAGTTATCAAATGGAGGGGTAGTACCTCAGTTCTTAGAGGTCAGATATGTTTTCAGACCCCTTCTCAGAATCCTATGGTAGCATATGACATAGAGTTAAAAGCATGAACCCAGAAGTTTAGCAGCAGTAAAGTGGGGATAGTATTATCTAGATTTAGTAAATTTTGTATCTATGGGGGTAGTTATATAAAGGTGAATCACTAGGATTGAACAGTGCATGTAAGAATTTAGTTATTGATTTAAATTATACGTATAGAGTTGTGATATTAGTAGGATATAAAGGAAGTTAGTATGGTTCATTAAGAGTTTGAGAATATCTATGTTAAGTGTTAGAATCAAAGCTTGAATTTTTGAAAATTGAGCTAATGAAAAGTAGAGTTGAAGCACTAAATGGTGTGAACTCATGGTAGGTGATACTCCTAGAAAAAAATTCACAGTTAGTCAATGCTTAAGCTATTGTATGATGATTGTTGAGGCTAGAGAAAGCTAAGAATTGTGTATCAGAAGGAAGTACTAGCAGTGGGCCTTGTATTGTCAAGGGTAGTCTTTTAGGGTAAGTATACTATTTATATGGATTGTTATAAATTAGACTCTAGCATGAACTGGTGACAGCTCAGTTTAGAGTTTATGCCCACACTCTTAGAATGATGGCTTTAGGCTAAGGGGAAGATGATAGAACAAGTAACCAAGTCAAGTTCTCAGATTCTAGTAATGATGGGAAATTGCTTAGATGGAAAAGAGTAAATATTTCTTGTTAATGAAAGATTGTGGTATGCTTGTTTTAGCTAGGGCTGGGGCCAAGTATTTGATGTATGTCATGGTTATTTGAAATTTTTTGGGTGTTTTCTTGGGGCAGTGCATGGAAGTTGTCAATAATAGAGGTTTGGAGGATATGAGGAGTTGTGATAATACAGGGTGTGCTGAATTCATGATTCAGGATAGTATTACAGTGTTATGTGTGCACTTTGTAGATTCAAGTAGGCTTGAACATAGTGAGAGAATTTAGTTCATCTCAAACTTCAGTAGCTAGAGTTATCAGTGCCTATGTGAATATTTTAGTAGACTCAAGTGAAGTGCATTTTTGAAGTGGAATCTTTAGTTGAGTATAAGCTTTCAGTATAATCCATTCCATTTAGCCAATAGTTCAGTTAGTAGTCAGACTGACAAGTTCCTATGGTTTTTCCATCTTTCGATCTAGTCTTACTCTCCACAGATTCTTGAGTATGGCTATTCCAAGAGGTAAGTTGTTCTCATCTATGTAATTTGCAAATTGAGCTCAGTTCATGCATTATGCATCAGGTTTAGATTCCAAATATTCAGTCAGAATTTAGTTTGTAAGTGTCCCGCGCATTATCTCAGTCTTTCCTCAGTATTTTAACCAAGTCAGTATCATTCGGGGGACGAAAAATCATAAGGGGAAGATGTATTGTAATACCTCGATTATTAATGTCCTAAACCTTTCATCTTTTCTTTACGAAAGAAGATTCATTTTGAAGTAATAGTTATTCATAAGATGACTCTCTCATTTCTATTACAGCCTTATAACCATTCACGTGTCATTGCATGTATTCATGAAATCAGTTCAGTTCATGTATTATGCTCAGACTCAGTTATGCATATATGTTCCAAGTCACTTTCTAAGTCATGCATCTTCAGAATATGATCTCAGTTGCTTTAGTACTCTCAGTCTAGCTAGTCTTATTCGAGGATGAATGATTCAAAAGGGGAGATAATATAACACCACGTATTTTTAGGCTAGACTTTGAAGTATTGTTCTTATGTTATTTAAATCTAATCCCATGAATTTCTTTTGAATACACATGTCATCATCTTTATCCTAGTGTGTGAAGTGATATCAAGGTAAAAATATTCATAAGAATCACTAAGAACAAAGTTGAGCTAAGAGCCTTTGATTCGCCCAAAGTTTGGTATTCGACTCTACAAGGGTCTACTTTGAACGTGTATAACTTTTGATATATGTAGAATTTTCATCTCAAAACCCACCAATTTGTAGATAATTAAGTCAGCTTTCCAACGATACCAATTTGGCCTTAATCCGATAATCGAGTGAAAAGTTAAATCCATTTTTATAAGAGAGGCAGTGAGGCGTGCGATTTGCCTGCAGTACACCCTGTAGTGCACACCAGTAGAGCCCACGTAACCCGCTCCATTTCACCACACCACATCCCGCAGCGCCAGCTCTAGTGCGCAGCACCAAAGCTCGCGGCGCCTACTTCATAGGCCGCTCCTCAATTTTTCTAGCTTTTGTTCTCATTTATGCAAGGACAAATGGGTCTTTTCCCTTCACCCAAGGGGTCCAAAACACGGGACTAAGGGACCCAAAAGGCAAAATTGGCCCCTTTGTTTACAAAATCTGCTCAAAATAAACCAATCCTCTCTTAAGCACAACCCCTAACCTCTTCAAGATTGAAGCTCAAGCTTCAAGAAATTCGCCAATAACCTTTTCAAATTCCTCAATTTAGGTATGTGTAATGTTCATTCATAGGTCCTTTTCACCCATGGAGTCCAAGAATCTATTTTCAATTTTCAATTTATGATTTTTAAACGTGGTGTGATATATCTACATAAATCTTTATGAACTTTGATTTCAAACTATGTTTACCTTATGTTTTCGTTGGAATTTCCCCGTGACATGTTTGAATGGTGATTTTCTCATGTTACATCCTTAAACCATGATTTTAGTTTCTCAATTATGTTAGTAGCATATGTTTTAACTATTCCTATGCTTTAACTTATGACCCTCATGTGTTTGATGAAATGCCAAAGTGATGAATGTTGAACAAGGATTCCCCTCTATGATTTCAAAGTTTTCATGTGGTCCTATTGGTATTGCTATCGAATCCTGGGCTTGGGGAAGGCAGGTATGGTACATATGGGAAATAGTGGCTCACCCTCCTTAACGTTACACTTATATTTCTGGCTCCGATAGTTAACCATGCTTTTTTATTCTCCTATTTTCTCATTTACTTATTTTCAGATTGGGTGTGGTTTTCTTCAGTCTTTACATTTTTTATTTCTTTTACTCTTCTCTTTTTCTTTATCTTTTTTTCTTTTTGTTTCTTCTTAACACTTTTGTACCACACCAAATGTTGCCTACTTTTCTTTTTTTCTAATATCTTCTTCATACCCGTCTTCAACTATTTACCCCTATGATAGTCACCCTCAACTTAGGCAATTTTCTTGAGTTGAGGTACACAATGTCCAAGGAGGGACTAGGGACAATACATGAGATAAGCTCCCTATGGACAACCTTAAAAGAATATCAGCAACCACATTAACTTTACATGCGTGATAATGAAGACTTATATCATAGTCCTTGAGTAATTCAAGACACCGCCTCTGCTTGAGATTCAATTCTTTCTGAGTGAACACATACTGCAAGCTCTTATGATCCGAATAAATGTCAACATGTACCCCATACAAATAATGACGCCAAATCTTCAACGCAAACACCACAGTTGGCAACTCTAGATCATGAGTCAGATAATTTCTTTCATGGACTTTTATCTTCCTAAAAGTATAAGCCACAACCTTACCATATTTCATCAAGACACATCCTAGTCCCACACGAGATGTATCATAGTAAACAACAAAGCCATCAGTTCCCCCGGGTAGGGTCAAAATTGGTGCAGAAGTCAACTTATCCTTCAACTTTTCAAAATTACCCTCGTAAGCATCGGACTGTAGTAACTTCACTTTTTTCTGATTTAACTTAGTCAAAGGAGCAGCAATAGAATAGAATCTCTCAACAAACATTCTATAATACTCGGCCAAGCCCAAGAAGCCCTGAATGTCGGTTTGAGTTGGTATCTAGGCCACTTCTTAACCTCCTCAACTCTCTTTATATCCACCATGATCCCCTCACTAGAAACAACATAACCAAGTAAGGTCACAATATTCAACCCAAATTCAAACTCTGAAAACATGGCATACAATCGTTGATCCTTATGAGCCTGTAACACTACTCGAAAGTGATTAGTATGCTCTTTCTCACTCTTAGAATAAACCAAGATAACATCAATAAACATTATCACAAACAAATCCAAAAACTACCAGAATATCAAATTCATGAGATCTATAAATTCAATAGAGCATTAGTCATTCCAAACGACATAACCAAAAACTCATAATGACTACACCGGGTTTAGAGAGAAGTCCGAGGGATATCCGCCTCACTAATCTTCAACTGATGATAACCCGACCGAAGATCAATCTTAGCGAAGCATCTAGCACCCTGAAGCTAGTCAAAGATATCATTAATCCTAGGAAGAGGAGACTTATTCATCACCGTCCCCTTATTCAACTACCGATAGTTTGTGCATAACCAAAGAGACCCATCCTTACTTTGTACAAAAAGCATAGAAGCACCCAACGAAAAGACACAAGGACTAATCAAAACCTTATCAAAAAGATCCTTTAGATGCTCCTTAAGTTCTTTCGATGCAGTTGGAGCCATTCTATAAGGAGGGTTAGATATAGGAAGAGTATCTGGTAGAATATCAATCCTAAAGTCTATTTCCCACTCTGGAGGGATATTAGAAAGATCATTGGGAAACACTTCATAATATTCATCAACCATTAGGACAGATTGCAAGGAGGAAACCTCAAAACCAAAATCCTTAACCCGAACCATATGATATAGACACGCCTTGAAAATCAACTTACGGGTTCTAATACCCAAAAGAAAACTCGCCTTAGGCACTAAGGAACTTCACTCCCACTCTATTATTGATTCATTAGAAAAATAAAATCTGACCGTATGGGTTCGAAAATCCAAGAAAGAATAGCATGAATAGATCCAATACATCCCTAATATAACATTGAAATCCACCATATCTAAATCTGTCAGGTCCACTAATATCTCCTATGAAAGATAGACACCACTCATTCCCTATAGACCTTTCTAGCTATAACAGAATCGCCCACCGGGGTGGACATAGAAAATGGATCAAAAATACTATCGAGACCAAAACTATATTGAAAATACACATAAATGGTCACATAAGAAAGGGTAGATCCTGCATCAAGGAAACAATATACATCACGAGAGAAAGTTTCAACATACTGATAATGACATCAGGAGATGCCTCAGATTCCTAAAAGGTGGAAAGAGCATACAGTTGATTATGGAAAGTTTCGGTACCAGAAGTAGCACACTTGGGCACAGGAATTAAAAAAGTAGCAATCAGAACCTTATTAGCTATCGAAACAACCTTATCTAGGCAGTGTCTCGATAAATGCCCTGACTGAACATAAGTATAACACTTATTCCTCCCCTCATCATACTGACCATGATGCATCTGCCCACAAAATCTGTAAGGAGGATAAGGTGGGGTTGACTGGGCTCCACTAGCCTGGTACTGGGCACTTGTGCCTTAAACCCACTGTTAGTCTAAAAGTGACAATCACCAAATCACTTAGGATATGGAGCACTAGTTGTAGAATATGAACTCAAGTTTCCTTAAGTTTTATTCTTACCCCACTGCCTACCCTCTCTACCATATTCTGCTGGTCTCCACCCTACTCTAAAAATCAAAACTTCTTATTCTTCCTCTCTCCTATTTCGATTTACTTCATCTTCAACCACTTGTATATACACCACAAAACTAGAGATATCCATGTCATTATTCAACATTATGAGCTTACACTCTAGTACAAAGTCCTAAAAGTAACCTTAAAAAAACATCCTCATTCTCGCCCTCAAACTGAACATAATCTTTGGGGTATAACAAGACAACTGGTGGAATTTTAAACATACACCTTCACGGTCATCCTTCCCTGCTTCAAGTTAACAAACTCATCAGCTTAGACTTACTCAACTCCTGAGGAAAGAAACGACCAAAAAGGAACTCAACAAATCATCCCATACAGCCAGCTCTACAACATCACCCCTTAACTACCCCCACACCTTATGCCACTGATATACCACATCCTTCAACTGATATGCATCAAGTTCAACAACTTCAGAATTATAAGCGTACATCACCCAAAAAATCTTTTCCATCTCATCAATAAACCCTTGATGATCCTTCTCAACCTTAGAGCCAGTAAAGGTAAGAGGATTAAACGTCATAAACTGGCCAACACTAGTCACCTTAACAAATAGAGCAATATAACCAATATAGTTAGGCTGACGTGACTGAGAAATCGCTAAGTCAGCAGATAAATAGATCAACAAAACTCCACATTAGAAATATCTCATTGTGGCAATGAAGCATAAACATCATTAGCTTAAAAAGCTTAGGAAGAAGTGGTAGGGACCGGTGGAACTCTATGAGGGTTAGTAAAATTAGGAGTAAGGACCCTAGACCAGGTCTAAACTCTAAGAATAGGGAGAGTTCCATCCATATGGTCCTCAAGGGGGATAAAAGAGTATCTATGAGTATTAGATCTTCGAAGACCCATGATCTGAACTTTGAGCAAATAGATATTAGAGGAGTTTCAAGGACCTTAGACTCTATAGCCCAAAGAAATAGTTTGCAAGAAAGAGAAATATCATTGAATGCCACATAGCCTATCCCTTCTAAGTGTGGCATGCTACGCACACATAAAATAGACTCTAGTTGACATGGCCTTATGGATACCCAATGACCATGAACCTCTATCTGATACCAACCTTGTCATGACCCAAACTAGGGCCTAGTCATGATAGGTATCTCAAGTCCATCGAGGACTGAAGACCACCCCAATTACCCTAGCGAAATAGAATAGACTAAATAACAGTAGATGAGTTTCGAATATATAATAACATAGATAAATCTATAACAAAAGGGTTCTAAGAATCCACAACACAATCCACCCACACTTTGTCCACAAAAGCCTATAAAAAAACAAAAATCAACCTAAGTCGGGACATACACCTGACCATAGTAAAAAAAAGTATAGTCTATGACATAAGTAAAGACAAGTCCATAACATAAGGGCCTTCTGGAGAATGGAAGCCCACCAGTTTAAGTTGACTCAAGAATAATCTATAAATCACCTACCACTATTCAAGGAAATGGAAATATATTCAGACCCTATATTGCATGGGGATCCAACATCTGGGGATGGTTAATGGGGTGAGGTCTAGCATGTAACTCAATAAAGAGATAAAATAGTGACATGATCAAATCAGTCCAAAAGTATTCAAAACCATATTCACATAATCATATATGTGTGTGTGTGTCAGTGTAGGAAAAAAGTTTTAGAATGAAATATAAAATACTAACCCAGACTACGTAGCATCAACCGTCATAAAAGGCAACCACGGACAATATTGTTTGGGTTTTCCCTACTGAAAGGATCCCAATACGTGTTAGCCGCACAAACCAGAGTTATCAAGAAAGGTAGGGGAATCCATGACCCATTTCCAATCCTTGATAATGTATGATATAAGCACACGGTTATTAAGACCAACCCTTATAACGGCAAAAAAGGGTTTCCATTATCGGTCCCCCAGGACCCCACCTTCATGGCCAGCTGCATAACCCTCTTTAATTCTAATTAAAAAATTTACACATTTTTATTCACTAAACTAAGGACCATCCATTAAGGCACATACTATTGGTATCGGCATACTAATTACGCTTACAAGCTAATATCATTATGCCATTTCCATTGACCATTAACTTGGGGAACTCTACTACCCTTATGGTCTAATTATTCACCATCTTAGGGAAATCCACGATCCCCATGGTCCAATCATCTATTAACTTAGGGGAATCCACGACCCCCAAGGTTTAATTTAAAATTAATTCATGGTCATAAAGGTCTTTCAAAGCTATTTGTATTCCGTTAGTCTTTTATACAATGCAATAGCTTTAAGTTTGGTTCAATATGCATATATCCATGTTTTAAAGACAATTTCAAAAGTTGGGTTGAGGTTATTACCAATTACATTACAAATTTCCATAAAGTTAGGGGAATCCACCACACCCATAACTTTATCAAATTAATTTGGGGGAATATACAACCCCAAATTCTCACTTAACATGCCCCATGCACCCAATTAGTTCATAATCCATTAATTCAAAACATGAATAATTCACATAAGCCATAGGGCAAAGTAATTCAATCAATCATACCCAAAGCCCTCAACCCAATTTCTAAACCAATAACTAAATCACATGGATAATAATCTTAAGCACATGTTTTTAACAAAATAAGTTTTAAGGAAGAGATACAAGCCTGAGACACCAAGAATTTTGAAAACGAAATCATAAGTTGGAAGCTTGAATGCGGAATCCCTTAAAAACCATAATTTTTCATGCTTGGAGAATTTTGAGAGAAGAATAATGTTTATGTTTTGATAGTTTGATCATATTAGGGATACAATAAATTTTTAAGTCATGTAATAGAAGTTGGATGGAAGAAAAGACCAATTTATACTTAATGAAAACATGTAGGAAAAACTATCCCCAGTCATTACGGGTCATATCATGACTCATGAAGACTAGGTATGAGATATTTCCTAGACTCATAGTCTGGGAAGTTACATAGGGAAACCTTACTGCTAAGGTCTTGAGTTACACCCTACGACTCGTGACCTCAACTTATGACTTATAAGGTTAAAATCGTGACATCAACAAAAATTGTGTATTCCTTATTGGTTTGACTATGAATTGAGCCCTACGACACTTAATAAGTCTTTAAAACTCGTTAGGTGAGTTATTACCAGGGCAGAGAGCACAAAAGTCAAGAAATTTTCAGAGGTCAAAAATCAGAAGTGTTAAATTTTGGGACCCCATGGCAGAAAGCCTCTATGATAGTGGTGTGCCAAGGAGGTTAACCTCCATGGTAAGGGTGTAGCATGGAGGCTAACCTCTGTGATAATGGCATGCCATGCTCCTATGTTAATTTTGTTATGTTTTTTCCTTTTTTACTTGGGGTAAGGGGACCGGCAATGGCGCCAAAAACTTGTTGTACCTAAGCACACACACCAGCATACGTGGTCTCACCAAGTAGTAAAGTAACCCTTTAAAAGCAAAGTATCGATCACACACGGACTAGTGATAAGCAAATGTCGAATTTTCATTCACAATTAAGATTAAATTTATATGAAAGTAACTAAAAGCGTTTATAGTTTGTAAATTAAAAATTAAAGTAAACAATGAAATAAAGTAAGAGCTTGACAATGAATAAGGAAAAAACAAGGGCTAAAGCTCAGCGAACATTCGTACTAAGCTATTGAACTTCATTGGTTAGATTACTTATCTTGGTTGTTGATTTGCAGGGTTTATAGTATGATCATGGTCTCCCAATCTTCTAATCTTCTACCAAAATGGACATTACAACTACATCATTTAGCGGGGATATAATAATCCTTTAAGATATATTAGCATGTCATCCTGCACGTGAACCAAACAAGGCTTCTAGGTATATCCTTATCCTAGATGCTAATTTAAATCCCTTATTTTTTAAAAGAATAAAAACCTTGCTCTATTTATCCCCACGTTCTATCCTCTTATTCCCACTCTTGGGTTTTTAAAGACAACAATGGATATATTTTAAGGGTCATAAATCCTTAAAATAGTAATAAGAAGGACAAATAAACAACCAAATATGATAATCAATCAAAACATAATATGGTAATCAATCAAAACCAAATCAATTCAAAGCAATAGTAATAATGTTCTTGGCCTTAACCCCAAAAAAGGGCTTTAAGCCACTCATGGACATAACCATAATCACTATAGATTAATATAATATAAAATTCATAAATAAACTAAAGTAAAAGAATAAACACTCTAATTAAAGTGTTTTCCAACCCCTCTCCAAGTTACAAAGTCTTCCAAGGTGTCTAACATAAGGTTAAAGTGTCCTATTTGTAGGAGGACAATTTGGCTGTGTTGGAAAGGGATATGTGTCGCCCCTTCCAATACCTGGTGATGTGTGAGCTAATGCTAACACATTTGAGGCTTTAAACTAGAAATAATTGTAAAGTCTTAAGCAACTTTTGTCATTTTTGATTGATTTCTTTTTTATAATGCAGGAAGGTCAAGATGCAAGAAAACCAAACACAATAAGAGCAAATGAGGTGAATTTGGAACAAGTCACCATAAAAGTGTACATGACGACTTGTCTAATAAGTTGTCAAATTTGTGATAATTTATTAGAGTCATCATCAGTTGTTGACAGTGTGAGGAAGTTGGAGCAGAAGTATGACGCATCTTTAATAAGTCATTACAATTTTGATAAGCCATCGAGAATTCTATCAGCCTAAGGCAGTACATGAGATTTGAAGTGAGAAAATGATGACATCTCTGATAAGCCGTAACAATTCTAATAAGCCGTCAGGAGTTGACATTAGCCTAAGGTAGAAATAATCAAACTTGGAGGAAGAGCTAACGATAATATCTGATAAGTCGTCAGACTCCTGATAAGGCGTCATACTTCATCGTCAGCTGTGTGAGATAAAATTGTATTCTGTGATTTGATTCCAAATTTAGCTCTTGGTATTTAAGGGAAAGTTCCTTGGTTTTATTAGGGGTGGACATTCATCTTGAACATCGACTTACAATATTTTCTCTTTAGTTTTCTCTGTAACTTTACAATTAACTTTTGAGAGATTCTTATCACAATTTTCTTAGGATTTCTACTACGATATAATCTAAGAAACACTTGTTGATATACATTATTCTGTAAGTTATCATTTATCTAATTATGAATACAAAGTGTCTTGTTATTTTGTACATTATGAGTAGCTAATTTCTTTAACCCGAGTTGTGGGATCTATGGGTTTGGTTTTGTAACGTAACTAGGTGTTCAAGATTCTAAAGGTAGCTGGAAATCCTTGGTAATTCCTCTGTTTTACATATTGTCTATTGGTTGCAAACAATAGGTCATGACTACTAGTGATTTTCTTGAAATATGAAATCAACCCTAGTAGGAAGTGAATTGTCAACATGGACTTGGAAGCATCAAACTTTCATTTAATAATTAACGTTGTAACAAGGTTAATTAACTTGAGACAACATCCTGTTATGAAATATAAATTCCCGAAGATTGAAAGAATTAGGTAATTAAATGTCTAAATAGGTTGAGAAACATTTAGACATTACTTCGACAAGGATAATCTGTTGTTCCTATCTATCAAAAGAATCTTAAACTGTTACTAGCGTCTGTCAAATACTAACACTCATAGTGAACACAAATCTTGTTTTCCATATAATATTGATTACAAACGCTGACACTGAATTGAGAAATAATTACTTGTTACCCTTCCAAAAAACCCCATTTATAGGAAACTGCTAACTATCGGTTGATTGACTCACAGACAACTCAAATTAACACCACATTCCTTGTAGGATTCGACCCCGACCTAGTTGGGTTATATATTTGACAATGACCGCTTACTCTATCATAAGAGACGTGTAGTTTGAGCATTATAAAAAATGGCGTCGTTGTTAGGGAATACGGTTATTAATTAAGTTTATGTGTGTTGATTGACTGTTAGTCAGGTTTCCTAATTTTATGTTTTCTTGTTTTTTTTGTTTATTGCAGGTTCAGGGTTGTTTTTGTCAAGTACTAGAAGTTTAGGAGATCCATTATTTCCCTTCAATCCTGAACTCCAACTGATCGGCAAAATGGCAGACCAACAGGAAGCTGACAGGCTAGCCGCCTTAGCTAGAGCTCAGGTTAATCTGCAGAATGACGGTCAACAAGCCCATCATCTAAATCTGGATGATGATGACTTGGGAGATTAGGAATTATTGAATCCTGTTCACTGAAGGCATGCAGAGGAGGTAGTTGTACCATGAACAAAAATCTAAACAAAAAACCGTCCTTTCAGGGCGATACTTGAACTTCAAGCTGTGCAATTTGATCCTATGAGGATGATGATAGAATGGACGGAATTGGTACTACTAGAGCTATTATTCCCCCACCTCTAGAAACAGAAGTGAAGTTTAACATTACTAGTGCAATGATTCAACTTCATCACGTGATGGGTTTGTTCGGTGGACTCTCGGCATATGATCCCAATATGCATTTAGTGAACTTTGTCATTATTTTCAAGTATTTTTATAACTCGAGTGTGGGACAGAATGCCATCAACCGAAATTTTTTTCCATTGTATCTGTCTGGAGAGGCAACATTGTGGCTTAATGAACTGACACCCAATTCTAAAACCAACTAGAGGCAGTTGAGAAATGCTTTCCTAGAAAGGTTCTTTCTACCTTCCAAGAGGGTATAGTTGAGGGATGAGATCAGTAACTTTAGACAGCTCCCAATCGAAGATCTCCATGAGACATGGGAGAGGTTTAAAAAGAAGTTGATGCAGTACCCAAACCATAACATGACAGATATTCACCTGATGAAGACTCTTTATTAGGTTTTCAACTTTATTACAAAGCCAATTATTTTTAATACTGCAGGGTAATCATTTGTGGATCGTACTCTTCAAGAGGCCTCGGAGATGCTTGATCAGATGACCAAACAAAGTAGAGCTTGACATACTAGGGATTCTGTGGTAGCAAGCCCTACTATGTTTGTTGGCATGCCTGCAGAAGAATGGAAGAAAGAGGAAGAACAAGATCTAGACATGGCACACTTGAAGACGTAAATAGATTTATTGACCAAGCACTTATTATCTGCAAAGAATGGAAAAGTGAAAGTTGTTGCATCACAAGGTAAAGATGATTCTGATTCAGAGGAAAAAAGCCAACTATTTGAATAGCCATGGGGGTTTCCATGTCAATAGCCAAGGAAATCAAGGTTGGACTTATTATGACAATGCTGGATATAAGGATCGGGATCAATGAAACTAGAATAGCAAGAATGATAGAAGTGGGCTATATGTATCTCTCGGAAGCTGGGATAATGCGGCAACTAGCTCTGGTAAGATGTCCATAGAGGACATGATGGAGAAATTGTTAAAGATAGTTGAGGCTACCAACTCTGGGGTGACTACCATGAAGACCGATTTGTCTTCCACGAGTCAGTTGGTAAACTTACACTCCACTTTGATCAAATAGTTGGAACAGCAAATGAGCCAACTTTCTGCAGCATTGAATCAGAGAAAAAGTTGAATTCTACCAAGTGATACAATTCCAAACCCTCAGAATAATGGCTCGTGCATGTCTATTACCACATAAAGTGGTAACGTTTTATCAGGCCCTTCTTTGGGAAAAGCTGTTAATGATGACGTGATCAAAAAAGATGTTGAGCTTGAAGAATGTAATGCAGTGGATTCTGAGAAGCTGGATGGCATTGATATCCCTTCCAATCATCAACAGGTTGATGAGGTGGAATAAGGGAAAGAGAAATAAAAAGAAGTAGTGGTAAAGAATCTCCCAAAACCACCACCTCTTTTTCCTAAGAGATTGAAAAAGAAAGCTAATTATATGAAGTTTAGTAAATTCATAGCAATGTAAAAGAAGCTAACAGTGAATGTACCTTTGGTCAAGGCACTTGAACAAATGCCAAGATATGCTAAATTTATAAAGGATCTTGTG
Source organism: Capsicum annuum (assembly GCF_002878395.1). Taxonomy (NCBI): domain Eukaryota; kingdom Viridiplantae; phylum Streptophyta; class Magnoliopsida; order Solanales; family Solanaceae; genus Capsicum; species Capsicum annuum. The sequence continues at coordinate 160,998,851 of NC_061111.1, read as the reverse complement.
ATGAAGATAAGAGCGATGAGCTACGAACCGGTGGATAACATCCATCATTGTAGTGTTATTTCTACAAGGTCCTTGGTGCAAAAGAAAGCAGACCCAAGAACATTCACTATTCCTTGTACTATTGGGTCTCTAGAATTCTCTAAGGCCTTATGTGATCTGAGAGCAAGAATAAATCTGATTCCGCTAGCTATCTATGAAAAGCTGGGTTTGGGTGATCCCACACCCACCAATATGCAACTTGTGATGGCGGATAGGTCAGTAAAATGACCTGTTGATATTTTGTATGATGTCCTGGTGAAACTGTGGAGCTTTATATTTCCTACAGATTTCTTAATTCTGGATTGTGAGGTGGGCTTTGAGGTGCCCATAATCTTGGTTCAACCTTTCCTCGCCACCAAAAGTGTGCTGATTGATTTGTAAGCTAATAAGCTCTTATTCGGGTTGAATGATGAAGTGGTGCAATTTGATGTGTGTATATCAATGAAGCAACATAAATAAATAAGTGTATTCTTAATTATTAATGTATATTATGAGGATGGGCAGAAAGTGTCAATAGAGGAGAAATTTGTTATCGAACCTTTAGTTATAGTACTGATGAGTGTTGATCGTGAAGGCATTAAGGAGTATGAACAGGCTGTTTGTGCATTGTCAAGAATGGGTTCATACTCTTATTCTCCTAAGAAGCTAGATCTTTATCTTTCTAATCGACCAACACTATCGGCTAAGCCATCCATCGAAGAGCCACCGGTGTTGGAATTGAAAGAACTACCAGGGCATTTAAGGTACATGTTTTTGGGCATCGAAAACATGTTAGCCATTATTATTGCAGCTGATTTAGGCAAACAAGAGGTAGAAGCACTTATTTTGGTACTTCAAAGGTACAAAAGGGCAATAGGCTAGACTATTGCAGATATTATTGGCATTCCCCCTGGCATCGGCACTCATACGATATAGCTTAAGGAGGACTGCACTCCTACTATCAAACACCAATTTCGTCTTAACCTACTGATGCAAGAGGTGGTTAAGAAGGAAATTATTAAAAGGCTAGATGCAGGAGTAGTTTATCTTATTTCTGATAGTATAGGTCAGCTCGGTTCAATGTGTTCCCAAGAAAGGGGGCATAACTGTTGTTGCAAATAAAAGGAATAAGTTGATTCCATTCAGGCCTGTGACTAGGTGGAGAGTGTGCATGGACTACCGCAAACTAAACTCATGGACTTTGAAAGACCACTTCCCGATGTCCTTTATGGATCAAATGCTTGATTGATTAGCGAGAATGGAGTGGTATTGCTTCTTGGATGGTTATTCTGGGTATAATCAGATCTGTATTGCTCCTGATGATCACTAGAAGGCAATATTTACATGCCTTTATGGCACTTTTGCATTCAAGCAGATGCCATTTGGGTTATGTAATGCACTTGACACCTTCCAATGGTGTATGATGCCTATTTTCTCAGATATGGTTGAAGACACCTTAGAAGTATTTATGGATGATTTTTTCGGTGGTAGGAGATTAATTTGAGTATGGCCTTGCAACGATGTGTGGAATTCAATTTGGTTCTTAATTGGGAAAAATGCACTTTATGGTGAAGGGGGCATTATTCTCGGGCCTAAAATTACAACAAAAGGGATAGAGGTAGATCAAGCCAAGGTAGAGGTTATTAAGAAGCTACCACCTCCCATTTCAGTGAAGGGAGTGCATAGTTTCATTGGACATGCTGGATTTTACCGGTGGTTTATGAGGGATTTCTCGAAGGTTGCAAATCCACTTTGCAAACTTTTGAAGAAATAAGTTAAGTTCTCCTTTGATGATGATTGCTTCAAGGCATTTGAATGCCTTAAAAAGAGGCTGGTAGAGGCCCCTATCATTATTGCACTGGACTGGTCAAAACCGTTCGAGATTATCTGTGATGCAAACAGTATTTCCCTTAAAGCTGTGTTAGGACAAAAGAAGGACAAATTGTTTCATCCAATTTATTATGCTAGCAAAGAACTGAATGGAGCTCAAAAAAACTACACCATCACCGAATAGGAACTCGTTGTTATAGTATATGCTTTAGAGAAATTCAGGGCTTATCTACTAGGGACTAAGGTGGTGGTCCACACTGACCATACAGCCTTGAGATATTTGATGGCTAAGAAGGATTCAAAACCAAAGCTAATTAGATGGGTGTTGCTGCTCCAAGAATTTGACTTTGAAGTCAAAGATAGGAAGGGTTGCGAAAACAAAGTTATGGATCATCTGTCTAGGATGGAAGGTGAGAAAGCAGTTAGTTATGAAATAGAGATAGATAATGTATTTCCTGGTGAACAAATATTGTCTGTTGTATGGAGAAAATGCCTTGGTACGCTAATTTTGCAAACTATGTTCTAAGTGAGGTCATTCTAGAAAATCTTTCTTTCCATCAAAGAAAGAAATTCCTCTATGATGTGACACACTACTTTTTCCTCTATGATGTGACACGCTACTTCTGGGATGACCTGTATCTTTTTGGGTGATGTGCTGACAATATTATAAGGAGATATGTGCCAGAAGTGGATGTATTATGCATATTGGAAGTATGTCATGCTTCATTAGTTGTAGGTCACCATGCGGTGATCAAACAACTAGAAAGGTGTTGCAGAGTGGCTAGTATTGTCTAACATTATTCAAGGATGCTCACGAGTTTGTGCTAAAGTGTGACTAATGCCAGAGGCATAGGTCAATCACCAAGAGGCATGAGATGCCTTTGACAAAAATGCTTGAAGTATAATTGCTTGACGTTTGGGGCATCGACTTTATGGGCCCTTTTGTAAGCTTGTACAGGATGAAGTACATTCTAGTTCTTGTTGATTATGTATCAAAATAGGTCAATGTTTTTGCCTTGTCGGATAATGAAGGAAAGAGAGTTGTTGCATTTCTCAAAAAGAACATCTTCACTCGCTTTGTAGTACCACATACTATTATAAGCAACGGAGGATCTCATTTTTGCAACAAAGTATTTTGGGCGGCTTTGGAGAAGTACAGGGTAAAATAGCATAGAGTAATTACCCCATATCACCCACAAACTAGTGGGCAAGTAGAGGTCTCGATTCAGGAGATTAAGGCCATCTTAGCTAAGACAGTGAATGCTAGTAGGCGAGATTGGTCTAAAAAGCTAGATAACGCTTTTTGTGCTTATCGAACTGATTTTAAGACACCAATTAGAATGTCACTGTATTAACTAGTCTATGGGAAAGCATTTTATTTACCAATTGAGTTGGAGTACAAGGCTTTATGGGTACTAAAAAGGTTAAATTTTAATTGGAAAGAGGCAGTAAGCTAAGACAGGGACAATTTAATGAGATGGATGAATTCTGTTTTGGGGCTTATGAAAGAGAAGACTTATACAAGGAGAAGATTAAGAAGTATCATGATCAAAGGATTGAAAAACAAAATTTCAGAAAGGTGATTTGGTACTCCTCTTAAACTCCAGACTAAAGTTGTTCCCAGGTAAGTTGAAATCAAAGTGGTCTGGCCCATTCAAAGTGAGTCAAGTCTACTCATCTGGAGTAGTTGAATTCGAGAATAAGGATGGGAGCATCTTTAAGGTAAATAGGCAGCGAGTGAAGCTAAACATTTGTCCAATGGACTCAATAAAGTGTATATCAACATTATATCTTGATGAAGTTTAAGTAATCAACATAACTGAGTCGTGCCGCGATAATAAATCAGGTGTTATTGGGAGGCAACCCAAAGTTTTTATGTTTGATGTAAGTTGTTTTATTTATTTAGTTTCATGTTTAGTTTAAAGACTGTGATCATAATGAACTGATGAGGTGAAATCGATGTTATCAGCAAGGTGTTTTGACGATCAAGTCTAATAAGCTATCACACTTCTGATAAGTCATTACACTAGGTCGTCCGAGAAGCCAAGATTAAAGAACATTCTGTTTAGGGCTGACAAAAACACTTGATGGGCTATCGCCCTTATGATAAGCTGTCACACGAGGTCGTCAACTGATAAAATTTTGAGATATGTTCTGGATAGAGCTGACGATAAAATGTGATGGGCTATCACAACTCTGATAAGCCATCGAGCTTGACCATTAGATGTTCTAAAATAAGGCAACACTCTACCTTGAGCTTACATCAAATATGATGGGCTATCATATTTGTGATAAGCCATTAGCTAATTTTGAGCCTAGAGGAGGAAATTCGACCCGTTCCACAGACCAATCTTTTCACCTTCCCGCTTTTAATTTTCTTTAGTTATTTCCTTTCCATTTTTAGTTTATTCTATTGCCTATTCTCATTATTTCCTAGTAAAACAAGAAAATTTCTTTCCTTCTTGCCCGTTGGTTTTGTTTCAAACACAAGTGGTTTATTTTCCCTTTTCCTCTTCTCTACCTTGATCGAGAATCAGTGTTGGAACTCCTTCATCTCTTCTAAGTCGACTAATAGGTATGCTCGGAACTCATCTTTTTTCTTCTTCGGTAAGTAGGAACCTTGGTTTTTCATGGGTGTTAAGTTAATTTTAGCAAAGAATTGAGGCGAAAACTGAAATTAGGGTTTGCAATTATGCCTCGAACACCAAAAGCTGGAATCTCAACCCAAGAATGCAATTCCATGTGCTGTTTAGAAGAATTTGGGATGATGATCATGTTAAAATTAAGCTGGGGATTGTGTTCTAAACTGGCGACATTGGCTGATAAGCTCTCACAAATATGATGGGCTATCTCTGTGATAAGACAAGAAAAAGTATAAGCAGTGTTGGTTCTCGACATCCTAATCTTTATCTCATCCGAAATGATTTCCCTAAAATTCAAGGGGAGCTGTTGCACCATGCTTGCTACTAAAATATCTTGGTCATCACCCAGAATATTGTCTTCCTCAGTGGGAATCAACCAGACATACACTATAACCCATCAAAATATCACTTTCTGAGTCAAAGATGACTTACAGATTCTCCCATTTGGGTTTGTCACCCATGCTTGTTCTCCATCAGCTATGATGTTGGCCAACCACGGATGCTATTTTTTGCAGTTCTTAATCCATACTGATGGTGAAGTGGCCTGAGGAGTGAAGTTGGGACCATGTAAGAATCTGTTGATGGTTTTGATCGAGACATCAACCCTCACGCTCCTCACCTGAACTCTAGCTGACAGGGGCTGGTCTGCCATTCATTCACCTGGACTACACATATTTTCTAACTGAGCCTAGCAGTTCGCATAGAACTCCCAAACCAGTGTAGGACAAAATAATCCTCCTCCTTTTGTGGTCCACCCCAATCCATACTCTTGAAACTTCTGTTCTACTTCTGGTTACCTGCTTAGCCCTTTTGTGATAATTAGTTTTTCTTCCTAAAATGGCATCTTAGCTCTTATTTTATCAGTTCTGCGAAGCCAAGCAGTGTAGATGCTTTCTGCTCTGGGAATCTGCCATCTAGTATTGTCTCGCACTTCAGGGTTCTTATATTTGATAAGTGTTCCCTAAGGTGGATACTGTTCATCATCTTGTTGGTTAATGGATCGGGACCTCGATGCTATTTCCTAAATCTCAGAGACCTCGACCCTTTCTGCTCCCCTTTTTAAGATTCAGCATGTTCAGACTTATGCTGTTCAGAACCCTTTTGCTCAAAAGCTATTATTATTTTAGTGTCATCACTATCCTTGACTTTAATGGGTAGAGGTGGTGAAGGTTTCTTCGGACTTGTCATCTTCTTTTGCTTCCTGAGCAAGGGTTCCTCCTCCTCGTAATTAGATTCCTCATTGAAGAGCTTACAACGTACATTTTTTTTGCCCATTTTATTGGTGCTGTGGGACTCTTTCTTTTTGGTGCCATTGTAAGTTCCTAGAGACAATAGAAGAACATTAGTCAACCCTCAAGAGCACAAACACAAATACAGTAATCAATTAAGCTCATTCATGCCTCAAGTTCCAGGGGTGATGAGATTTCTTAATAAGCCATCATGACCGTGATAGCTTATCACGATTGTCGTCAACCTTATACAGAAATTTCAAAATTTAAAAAAACTTTGACGACATCCTTGATAATTCGTCACAATTATGATAGCCTATCATGAATGTAGTCAACCCTAAACAAAACCCAATTTCTTTTCAGCAGCTTCTGATGACATTACTAATAAGTCGTCACAATTGTGATAACCTATCATGAATGTCGTTAGCTCTTATCAGAACCCACTTTTAATTTTTGCTCAATTTTTTGGTCCCCATTATTTCTTAAAATTCACTTGAATTCCAATTTGTGAGCTGGCTTTTAAACCCTGGGGTCTGCACAACAAATCCTAGGTGCGATTTTCAGCTATTTTCAAAGTTGAACTTGGTTTAAGCCTCTTAGGGACCTGGGTTGACATTATTCTATCGCTTACCACAAGAAAGGAAGAGATTAAGTAGAGTATTCCTAATGGAGCCCTTAAACTGATTTCACGCATAAGAGGAGGAAGAAATAGGATGAATTCCTTGATTGTGAATTGCAAACCCACACACAAGAGAATGTGTTTTCTTGGGGTGTTTGAAAAGAGCAGGAGCTCAACTAACTAAGGAAAGAAATAACTAAAGAAAAATAAATAAAACTAGTAGAAATTTGAAAAGGTTTTGAAGTTGGGCCGGGTCAGATCTGCTTTAAAATGGACCCAGAATTTAGCTTTTAATGTTATGGGTTGACGATGATTTGTGACTTCTTATCACAAATGTGACAGACTATCATGATCGTCGTCACCCTTAACAAAGAATGCCTCAATCTTGGCCTATCTGATGACAATTATGATAGCTTATCACAGTTGTGATGGCTTATCATGAATGTCGTCATGGCCTTTCGGCTGACTTCCTCATTTTACCACCTTCTCTGTACTAAATCATAACTATAAAAATAAAAACTCTTGCTTAAATATAAATCTTTAGGTTGCCACCCAATAGCTCCTGATTTACTATCACGGCACGACTTGGTTATCTTGACTACTCAGGCTTTGCCAAGACAACTCGTTGATACCCCTTTACCATCATTGAGAAAAAACTCATCTCTTTTGTCTTAATCATGGATGGGTATATTTGAAGCGTGCTTATTTGTCGTTGAACCTAAACTTTAGCTCATTGAACTCCATGTCTACCAGCACTCTCCTAGTTGTGAGCAATGGCCTACTCAAGATGATAGGCGCTTTGAAATCCATTTCGTAATCTAAGACCACAAAATCAGCAGGCAAAACAAAATTTGCTACCTTTACCAAAACATTGGGCAGTATGCCCATACGCCTCTTCACAGACCTATCTGCCATTACCAACTGCATATTTGTTGGGGTAGGATCCCCCAAACCTAATTTCTTATACACAACTAGTGGCATTAAATTTATAATGGCTCCCAGATCATATAGTGATTTTGTGAACTTCATGGGCCCAATAGTACACGGGATGGTAAATGCTCCCAGGTCTGCCTTTTTCTGCACTAAAGACCTTGTAGAGATATCGCCATAATGGAGAAGATTGTCCTCTGGCTTATGGATAGCCTTCTGTTTCTTGGTTACAAGGTCTTTCATGAACTTTCTGTATCCTGGCCTTTGTTCGAGTGCCTCAACCAAAGGCACATTAATTATCAATTGCTTGAGCATTACCAAGAACTTGCTGAATTTTGCATCATCAGCCTTCATCTTCAATCGTTGAGGAAAGAGAGGTGGTGGTGTAGGGATAGTTTTCAACTCTACTTCCTCTTCCTTCTTATTTTTCTTCTCCGAAGAGTCAACAGAACTATCCAGCTTCTCAAACTTCACTAGATTACTTTCTTTGGATTCATCAACAATCACCTCATCATCTACAGAGTTTCCCACAGAAGGGCCAGGTAAGATCTTAACACTCCTGGTGGTAATTGCCATACATAAGCCATCATTCCATGCATTTTGAACCATATCACTGGGTAAAGTACCACTTTTTCTTTGGTTCAGTGTTACAGAAAGTTGGCTCATCTGCTGCTCCAACTTGATAGAAGTGGAGTGTTAACTAACCAACTGACTCAGGGTAGAGAATTCACTCTTTATAGTTGTTACTCCTGAGTTGGTAGCCTCAACTCCTTTCAGCAATTTTTCCATCATATCCACCATGGAAATCTTACCAGAGTTAATTGGTGCAGCATTTTACTTCTAGGAGGAACATACAAACCACTCCTATCATTATTGCTTCTCCATTTTCTTGGATCCCTATCTTTATAATCAGGCTTGTCATAAAAGTTCCGACCTTGAGTCCCTTGGCTATTGCCTTAGAAACCCCCTGATTACTCACATAGTTTACCTCCTCGTCTGCATTAGTAAAAACAGTGCACTGAGACTCTATAGCCTTAACTTTTTCAGTCTTGCCTGATAGCAAGTGCTTGGTCAGCAAGTCCATCTGTGTCTTTAAATAGGCCATATCTTGGTCTCATTTCTCATCCCTTCTGCACTGCTCCATGATCATACCAATAAAAACAGTCAGACTCGCTACCATAGAATCCATGGTATACCAGGCCTAACTCTATTTGGTCATTATATTCAACATGTCTGAAGCCTCCAAAAAAGAGAGGTCAATGAACAAACCACCTACAGTATTGTCTACAATTTTCTTTATCACAAAGTTAAAAGCTCTGTACAAAGTCTCCATCAAGTGAAAGTCTGTCATGTTGTGGTTCAGACATTATGCCATCTTCTTCTTAAATCTCTCCCAAGTTTCATGCAAGGCTTCCATTGGGAGCTGCCTGAGGTTACTAATTTCGTCCCTCAACTATACCCTCCTGGAGTGTGGAAAGAAATGTTCTAGGAATTCCTCTTTCAACTTTCTCCAGTTGGTTATAGAATCTGGCTCCAGCTTATTTAACCACATTGTTGCCTCCCCAGACCGTGACAATGGAAACAACCTCAATCGAATCAGATTTTGGATCACTCCCAGATTATCAAAAGATTTCCAAATGGTGATAAATTTCACCAAGTGCATGTTCGGATCATCACCAGGCAAGCCTCCAAACAACCCCTTCAGATTCAGGAGTTGGATCATGGTACTTGTTATGTTGAATTTTGCACCAGGTGCCAACAGTGGAGGAATAATAGCACCCATTGCACCTGCTCCGTCCATTCCTTCATCATCATCATCGCCTTCCTATTGAATAGGCTGTTGACCATACCTTCCTCTGACAAGACGATTTCTATTGAATTTTTGCTGCACTGGTGTCGCAAGTTGCTCAGCTCAACTTGGGTTTTGAGGATTCAGCAATTCCTCATTACCCAAGTCTTCATCATCAGGATTCGAATGACATACTTTTTGACCCTGATTCTGTACGTTCACCTGAGCCCTGGCCAAAGCGGCTAATCTTTCTGCCTCCTGTTGTTCAGCCATTCTCCCGATCAGCTGAGGTTCTGGATTAATTGGCAATAATGGTTCTCCAAAACTTCTTGTTTTTGGCATAAAAAATAAAGAACCTGCAATTAAAAAACAACAAATAAAGGTAAATCTAAGAAACTAAACTAACAGTCAATTAGTGCACACAAACTTTTAGTTTACAATAGTATTCCCTAGCAATGGCGCCATTTTTGATAACGCTCAAACTACACTCTTGAATGGGTGTAAGCGATCGTTGTCAATATAAAACCCAACTAGGTTGGGGTCAAATCCTACAGGTAATATTATGTGAAATCATGTTGTTTATGGATTAATTCCCTAATAGTTTAACGTCTCCTGAAACAGGGATTTAAGTTTCACAAATAATTCTTTGAAACTTTGATTTTGATGTTTTTAACCAAGATTTTATGAAATAACCAGAATTATGTTCACTAGGTCTTATGGTACATGACAAATACCAAAGGTGACTCAAGATTCTCACGGTGGTTAGGATAACAATCTATCTTTATCGGTGATATGCTCAAATGTCTCTCGACCTATTTAAGCATCTAATTTTCTAATCCTCTCGGACTTAGGGAATCACGATGACTGCCCAGATTTTACCTCAGGTTAATCAACCTTGTTACAGTGTTAATTATTAAGCAAAGTATTTCCGAGTCCCTATTGATAATTCACTTCCTACTATTTATGATTTCTTTCTCAAGAAAATCAAAGTAGACATGTCTACTATTTGTAACCAACAGACATTAATTAACATCTCATAATTATCAAGAAATCCTGACACCTATTTAATCTTGAGTACTTATCACCTCTTCATAACCTAATCTTAGATCCCATAATTCAGTTTAATGAGGTTTAGCAACACATGATGCAAGAAACAAGTACAAAAATTGAATTCATAATTGAGAAGATTAACTTAAAACTATGATGAAGATCAAAAAGTATAACTTGAATTGATTCACAAGAAAAAACTCCCAAAATATTGGTGTAGAGAGAGAGAGAGAGAGAAAATAAAAATCGTATGTTGTCAATAAGTCTATGATAAGTCAATCTCCTCTTCAAAAAATCCTAAACCAAGACTTTAAATAGTTAACCCTAAATAAGGGAACAAAATAGAAGTTTTTGCTTTTTCTCGGAATAAATGATGACGTCTGTGATGGCTTATCAAGGGGCTGACGGCTTATCACGGATGTTGTCAAATCCTCGACACTTGTGACTTTTGCTACCTAAGGTTGATGACGACGGTGATGGCCGATCAGGATCTTGACGACGTGTCATGGATGTCGTCACAAAATTGTCTTCAACTTCCATTTTTTGTTTACGGCTAACGACATCCTTGATAGCTTATCACCAGACTGACGACTTGTCATGGATGTCATCAACCACACTTAGCTCTTTATTTACTTCTGATTTCAGGCTTTTTACTTTCTTTATTAGTGGTTCCCCTTCATCTCCACCTTTACTGCAAAATCAAAGTAAACTAATCAGAAACAACTGAAGTTGCTCAAGACCTTGCAATTATTTATAGTTAAAAGCTTCAAATATGTTAGCATAGGGTCACACATCTTAGCTCCTAAAATTGAGAGATCTCTAGGTATTCTACCATAGTAGAAGGTGGTCCAGTGGGTTGCCCAGGCTCTACCTATTTAATATCATCTTTGGTTCTTCAGGATGCATTAGTACAGTTATTGGGGTTAATTGTACGTTCGCCAATCGAGTGAGGTCAACTAGAAGCTTAGATTGCGTTGCTTTAGGGGCACAAGTTGCAGCAGTAGTAGTTCCACAACCGATAGCATCCCAGCCATTTATGTCTTTAGAGGAGTAGAAAATGCAACGATGATTTTTAGATTAACTCCACCCAAGTTTTTTGGGACTCCGGAGAGGAAGTTAATGAGTTCTTATCTAGTTGTGAGAAATGATTGTAGAATTTGGGGTTGGTTGAGTCGCTAGGAGTGGACTATGATGCTTATCAGTTAGACACGATAGCAAGGAGGTGATGGAGAGGTTATCTTGATTCCAGGACACCTGGATCTCCACCAAAGACTTACAATCAGTTCTCTAAGGCTTTTTTGGGGAAGTATATGCCTCACAACATATGCGGCGTTCTTCGAGATGATTTTACAACATTGGGATAAATTTCTATGTCTATGGATGAGTATGAGGTGATATTTTATGATTTAGACAGATACTCCACTATGATTTAGCCTATGAAATATGAGCAAATTTGATACTTTGTCAGTGGATTAAGATTATTGCTTCGCCTGGATACACAGAGTTTGGTGACTTCAGGGAAGTCTTTTTCTAAGATTATTGATCATGTTTATTCTAAAGAAATAGATCGTAAGACCTAAGAGGGAAGCAATAAAAAACCTCATTACTAGGGTAGTTACAGTGGGAGCCATAAGGGTTAAAAGTCCACAGGCTGTGGGTTTCACAATAGGTACCCCCAACAACATCTGTCAAAGCATTATGGTCAGTCTAGTAAGCTAGTTCATGTATCACTTCAGATATCAGACAGGTGTCTGCTCTGCTATAATGGTTCCAATGGTTAGAGAAGCAACCAACCATTGAGGGGTGTTCAGTCAAGATCGTTAAGTCAGGGTAGTTATTCTGGATACTGCTGAGCTAAAGGAACTAAATAGTCAGCTTCAAGATCATCTAGGTAAGGGCTTTATAAGACTGAGTATGTCACCATGGGGTGCTTGAGTTCTATTTGTGAAGAAGAAAGATGGCTCTATGCGTACGTGTATCAACTACTTGCATCTGAATAAGGTGACCATGAAGAATAAGTATCCTATGCCTCGTATTGATGATTTTTTTTACTAGATTTAGGGTGTGACAGTGTTTTCAAAGAAAGGTTTGAGGTCTAGTTACCATTAATTGAGAGTTAGGGTTGCAGACATTACTAAGACAACCTTTAAGACTCGTTATGGTCATTATGAGTTCCTGGCAAAGTATTTTGGGTTGACCAATTGACACGACACAATACCGAACCATAACTGCCCAATAGCCTATGTCGGATGAATTTCGAACATATAATAAGATAGAAAAATAGTTAATCAAAGATAGTAATAAAAACTATTATCATAACCATCCAAACATCCCACCAAACATCCAACCGGTGTCAACCCCAATACTAATACAATTGCCAAGGGTGACACCAATACCGACACTGCCCATGCCCATAGAAGTCACACAGAACCTCTAACAGAAATCCCATAGCATTCGATTGGGACATGCTCACGACCATAGCCAAAACCGAAGTCCAAGAAATAACCAAAAGTATGAAAAGATATTTATAACATGAAATAGAGTCTTTCGGAGTACGGAAGCTCACCCTTTCAGTCTGACACAGAAGTTGTCCTCAAATCCAAGTCACTAAGAAAGAGGAGTAGTATGGCTGGTTCCTACATCGCATGGGGATACAATGCCCGAAGATGGGTTAGTGGGTGAATGCTAGCATGCATTCAAGAACAAGATAAAGTAATACCCTTATTTAAAACCAAAGTAAATATCCAAATGCAATCACATTTATACATATATATTTATTATGCCAAGAAATTGAACTGGGTTTAGCATGAATTTAAAATCTTTAATCTGGGCTATGTAGATTGCATATACTAAAACCACCCACAGGCTATATAGGTCCAGTGTTACCCCTTGAATGGGCCCCAGTGCATGCGTCCATACGAACCTGAGATATCATAGGGGTTGGGGATTCCCTTGTGCCCTTAGCCCTCCATGATACATATATGAAAGTACAAAACTTAGGGGATTCCCGTGTACCCCACAAGTATATGGTCACCATGACCAACTCTCATATCGGCAAACATAAGTTTCAAGTGTTCGTCCATTGGACTCACACTTTAAGGTTAGCTATCACAACTCGCCATTATTGCCTAATTAAAACCTTTAGCACTAAAACAAACCATAAATTCCAGAAGTTAACTACCGAGGCATTATGACATGGTATCATCATATCGACTGTTGCTTGCAAACATTGTCATTAGCCAACACCGAGGGGATTCCCACGTACCCCACAAGTATTCCAATTAAACAAAGGCATGGACACCAAGGCCTTTTTAATCCATTTAAAACCATTTAAAACAATTTAGGTTCTATTGCCATCTTATGCAATGCAAAGTTTTCAAAAAAAGTCAAACTATGTGATAAAAACATTCTTTCGCATTTTAACAAACATGTTGCGGGCATATAATTTCTAAAAACAAAACCAAGAACCTATTAGCTATTCCCATGAAAGCACATGTTCAAACCATCATTATAACATGAAACCCATAAATAAAACATGGGAAAACATCATCCACCCATTATTAACCAAAACTCCCAACATATATTTCAAAACCAACATAACCCCATAATAATGCCATGAAAACAGTTAAGTAAAACATTTTTTATGTTTGAACTAACAATGAGGAAGGAGAAACATGCCTTAGATAACAAGGAAGATGAAGAAAAACCACCCTTGAAAGCCTTAATTGACCACCTTGAAGAAGCCTTACCCTTTTCCTAAACTAAGAGACTGAGAAAGATTTTAGAGAGTTTGATTTGAGAATAGTAGGTTAATGAAGTCCAAGAGTGTTTTAAGTCATGGGTTCAAAAGAAGTTAAGAGGGGAAATGTCCAAAATACCCCCAACTTAAACTATAAAAATTCTTGCATGTGGTCAGGGTTGGACCCCTCCACTCGTACCCACATATACGAGTGGTACCATCCAGTCGTACCCAGAACAGAAAGTTCGACATCCATATACAGTCCACCATATGACTCTCCTTACCCAACTCATACACATAACATACGAGTAGTACCCATAAGTCGTATCTAAGACAAAATAAAGGGGGTTGGACACTAGACAACGTACGACTCTGCTATACCTCTCGTACCCTATCCTAACAGCTCATAGTGAGCTACTCATACTAAGAGCCAATTTAAGTCACTAAGTTTCAGACTAGGTGAAGGATCAACCCAAAGACCTGTCACCAAACCATACGACGCGTACCACCAAACCGTAACCACAACAGAAACTTACCAGCAAACACTGGATAACTTACGAGTTGGGTGACCTGACCCATACCCACAGTATATGACACATATGGTGAGAAGTATGACGATCATGAGGTTCAAGACTCAGGAAATTTTCAAGGGCCCAAAACTAAGGTGTTTCAATTTCTCCCGACTTGGATCATTCATCCTTGAATGATGTAATAAGGTAGTACTAGCATGATTAAACCCCCAAACACCGTTAGGCTTACCTTTTAGACAAAAAATAGAGATAGAAGAGAATCAATCTTTCCTTTAACAAAGTTTTAAAAAAAAGATGTTATGAAGAACACATACCTTTTGCATGAATTTTTGGAGTATTAAACAAGAACGGATACTTGGACTTCATGTCCTCTTCAGCTTCCCAAGTAACCTATTCGACCTTATGGTTCCTCCATAGAACCTTTATCGATCCCACATCCTTGGTATGCAATCGATGAACTTGACGATCCAAGATCCCATTCAGGATCTCTTTATTAGATAGGGAATCTGAAATACCAATATCTTTGATAGTTACAATTTTCAATAGATCACAAATACACTTCCTCAACATAGAGATATGGAATATCCGGGTTAATAGAGCTCAAACTAGAAGGGAATTCCAACTCATAGGCAATATTACCAACCTTACACAAAATCACATAAGGACCTAATATCAGGGACTGAGTTTCCCTTTCTTCCTAAACCACATTTCTCCTTCATAAGATATACCTTTAGGAAAACCCATATCTCTAACCTCAAACTCCAAGTCCATTTGACTCACATCTACATAAGACTTTTGCCAACTTTAGGAAGTCTTTAGCCAATCCTATATCACCTTCACCTTCTCCATTGCTTGGTGAACCAATTCCAAGCCAAACATATTAGCCTCACCAAGCTTGAACCACCCAATCAGAGATCCACACCTCCTATCATACAACACTTCAAATAGAGCCATCTCAATGCTAGTATGGTAGCTATTATTGTAAGCAAACTCTAGAAGAGGAAAGTGCTCAACCATACTACCTCCATAGTCAATCACGTAAGCATAAAGCATATCTTCTAATGTCTAATTAGTTCTCTCTGCTTGCCCATCCGACTGTGAGTGAAAAACAGTACTAAAACTCACCTTAGTCCCTAACCATTCTAAAATGACTTCCAAAAATGATATGAAAAATGCGTAACACAATCAGAGATGATAGAAATAGGTACCCTATACAACTTTACAATCTCTTAAAGGTACGACCTTTCATAATCCTATGATGAGAAATTAGTTCTTACTGGAAAAAAATGATCCATTTTTGTCATCCTATCCACAATGAATAAACCAAATCAAATTGATTATGAGATTGAGGAAGACTGGTAACAAAATCCATGTTGATCACTTCCCACTTCCATTAAGGCAACTCAATTTCTTGATACAATTTTTTGGGCATCATGGGCTCAACCTTCACTTGAGCATACTATGTTTTTGGCCATGAAATTAGCCACATCCCTCTTCATATTGTTCCACCAATATATCTCCTTGAGGTCATGATAAATTTTCATCAAACCAAGATGAACAACATATCGCGACTCATGTGCCTCAACCAAGATCCTCTCTATTAAACCATCTATATCGAGAACACATAACCTCTCCTAGTACCTCAAAGTACCATCACCACTAATATTAAAGGCAATTACCTTCTGACCACCTACATCACCCTTGATACTCATCAAGACAGGATCTAATATCTTCTTCTCCTTGATCTCAGAACCAAGAGACAACTAGGCCATTTCCTGAACCAACAAACCATAATCCTTAGATCCTAAGAGGTGAACTAAAAGGTAAGCAAAATAGTGAATGTCCTTCTCCAACTCCCGTTTCCCTTTATCCGCATGAGCTAGACTTCTCATAAATAACCTGGTAAGAGCATGAACAACCACGTAAGCTTTACCTAGGTGGTAGTGAAGACTAAGTCATAATCCTTGAGAAGCTCAAGCCATCTCTTTTGCCTGAGAGTAAGCTTTTTCAGAGTAAACACATACTGCAAACTCTTATGATTAAAAAAGATATCCACATACACCCCACACAAATAGTGATGCTAGATTTTTAATGAAAACATCACAGTTAATTGTTCGAAGTCATGAGTCGGGTAATTCCACTCATGCACCTTTAATTGTCTAGAGGCATAAGCTACCACCTTTCCATGCTATATCAGAATGCAACCAAATCCCATACAAGACATATTACATTAGACCACAAAACCATCAGTGCTTTTAGGAAAAGTCAAAATCAGAGCCGAATTTATCTTATCCTTCAGCTTCTCAAAATTACCCTCACAAGCATCCGACCACAAAAACTTTACCGTTTTCTAAGTCAGTTTAGTCAATGAGGTATCTATAGTCGAAAGACTCTCCAAAAACCTCCTATAGTAACTAGCTAAACCCAAGAAGCTATGAATATCAGTTAAAGTTGCAGGTCTAGGCCATTTCTTCACCACTGCAACTTTTTGTGGATCCAACATGATCCCTTCACTAGAAATGATATTTCCAAGAAAAGTGACAGCGTTCAACCAAAATTTATATTTAAAAAATTTGGTATAGAACTGCTACCCCTTCAAGGTCTGCAATACAATGAAGAGGTGATTCTCATGATCTACCTCACTCTTAGAGTATGCCAAAATGTCATATATGAAAACTATGACAACAAGTCCAGAAACTGATGGAATACCCTATTCATCAAATACATAAATTCCACCGAGGTATTGGTCAACCCAAAAGATAAAACCAAAAAATTAAAGTGCCCATACCGAGTATAAAAGGTTGTCTTAGCGATGTCCATCTCCCCAATCTTCAATTGGTGACACCCGAATCAAAGGTCAATTTTGATAAAAAACTTAGCACCATGCAACTAATTTAACAAATCATCTATCCTTGGAAGAGGATACTTATTCCTTACCATCACATTATTCAACTATTGATAATCAATACACATCCGAAGGGAACCATCCTTCTTATGCACAAATAACACTGGTGCACCCCATGAGGACATACTAGGACGAATGAACCCCTTATCTAAAAGATTCTTTAGTTGCTCTTTAAGCTCTTTCAACTCAGCTGGAGCCATTCTATAAGGGGGAATAAAAATTGGATGAGTTTCCAAAACAAGATCAATCCCAAAATTAAACTCCCTATGAGGAGGAAAACCAGGATGGTCGTCAGGAAAGAACTCAAGAAATTTATTTACCATCGATACAACATGTAAGGAAGGACCCTCCGAGTTAGAATCATTAACCCGAACTAGATGATAGAGTCACCCTTGGAGATTAATCTCTGGTATCTAAGATATGATATAAATTTCCTATAGGAGCTAGGGAACCACCCTCCCACTCAATAACTAGCTTATTATAGAATTTGATGACAACCTTATGAGTCCGATGGTCTAGAGAAGTATAGCACTAGTGTAACCGGTCCATCCTCAATATGACATCAAAATTCACCATATCTAATTCAAAAAGGTCCACCATAGTGTCTTCACTACCAACAAATACCACACCCCCTATAGACTCTTCTAGAAATTACAGAGTCGCCTACTGGGTAGAAATAGAAAAAAAGTTTTGAAACATACTTCAGACCAAAATAAAAATGCACAGCCATAAATGAGGTCATATAAGAGAGAGAGGACCTTGGATTAAGTAAAATAAACATATTTCAAGAAAAGAGTTTTAATAATCCAATCATGATATCAGGCGGTGCCTCAAACTCTTATCGAGTGGTAAGAGCAAAAGACTATTTCGACTAGTGACTGAACTAGATGGTGCACCCTTTGGTACCGGAGTTGATAATGTAAACTGGAACCTTGTTCACCCCCAAAGAAAATTTACCAATAGGATAATTTCTAAGTATATGCCCTAGCTAACCACAGTTAAAGAACCTGTCCTTCCTTTCATTACTGAAACCCTACAACAATCTACTATAAAACCTACAAATAGGATATAATGGAGTTGAATGGACCCCACTAGCCTAATATTGGGCACCCTGTACCCTGAAGTTGTCATCACCTTGGAAATGCCTGTCACCCCATGACTTTGGGTAGGGAGCAATAACCATCTAGTAAGACCCAAAATTGCCCCACTTCTTCTTGGGCTACTTCCTACCATCCTTGCCACTCTGCTGTTGGCTACCACCCTACTTAGAGAACCTAAATTTCTTTACCAATCTCTCCTCTATCTCAATCTGCTTTTTATTCTCTTCTTATACCTATTGTATATATACAACCAACTTGGAGATATCCATGTCCTTGATAAATAAGAAAGCCTTACTTTCCAATATACACTCTCTAGACAAGCTAAAAGCAAACATCATCATTCTATCTCTTAAGCTAGAAACCATCTTTGGAGCATATTGAGACAACTCGTGAAACTTTAAGGTATACTCCTCGACTGACATCTTGCCTTGCTTTAGATTAGAAAACTATTCTGTCTTAGCTTCCCTCAACTCCTGAGGAATGAAGCAGTCCCAGTATGCATTAGAAAAACCCTACCACAAAGATGACTCAATATTGTCAACCCTTGCCTGATCCCATTTCTCGCAGCACTGGTATGCCACGTCCTTTAGCTGGTAGGTGGCAACTCTACATCCTCCATATTTGTGGCATACATAACATGAAATATCTTTTGTATCTCATCCAAAAAACCTTAAGGATCCTCCTTAACCTTAATAACAGTAAATATTAAAGGATTCAACATCATGAATTGGCCAATCTTTATGGCCTTAAAGGATAGGGTAACAAGAACACCATGCTTAGACTGAGATACTACTAACTATGCAGACAAATAAATAGACTAATGAAACTCGACATTCATCATATAAGCCTGAGGAATTCGAGATGGACTAGAGGGAGCCGATAGAACTCTAGGATAATCTAATATTAGACCTCTAGACCAGGTATGGTCCCCACAAGTAGAATAGATCCCATCAGCATTGTCCTCTATTGGGACAAATGAGTTTTTGTGAACTTTAGATCATTGAGAAGGCATGATCTGAAAAGCAAAAAATAAGATTTGGAGAAGAATTCAGGACCTTAGACTCTACAGCTTAAAACAAAACATAAGAAAGAGAAATATTCCTAAATGGCTTGTAGACTCTTTCTTATGAGTGTGGTTCACTACATACCCTTATAAGAGACTATACTCGACATGGCTTTCTAGACTCCCAAGTGACCATGAACTTAGGGCTCTGACACCAATCTGACATGACCTGAACCAGGGCCTAGTCGTGTCGAGTTCCTCAAGTTCCACTGAGATCGGAGACCACCCCTAATACTAAACCATAACCACCCAACACCGTATGTTTGATGTATTTCAAACATCTAACAAGATAGAACAACAGATAATCAAAGAAATTAATAAAAGTCATAATCATAACCATTAAAATATCTCACAAAACATCCAATCAGTGTCAGCCCCAATACCAATACCAATGGCAAGGATGACATAAATACCAATATTACCTATGCCTATAGAAGTCACACGAAGCCTCAAACAAAAATCTAAGAACATCTAGTTGGGACATGCCCCCGACCATAGCCAAAACAAAAATCTAAGAAATGACCAAGTTATGAAAAGATATCCATAACATATAATGGAGTCTTTCAGAGTATGAAAGCTCACCACTTCAGTCTGACTCAAATGTTGTCCCCATATCCAAGTTACTGAGCAGGAGGAGAAGTATGGCTAGTTCTTGTATCGCGTGGGGATATTGCCACTGAAGATAGGTTAGTGAGTGAACGCTAGCATATTGTTAGGAATAAGTATAAATTAATGCTATAATTTAAAACCAAAGTAAATATCCAAATGCAATCACATTCATACATATATTTTTGTTATTCCTAGAAAGGAAACCGGGCTTAGCATGCATTTAAAATCTTTAACATAGGCTTTGTAGCTTTACCATTCCAAAACTACCCAAGGGCTATAGGGGTCCAATTTTACCCCCGGAATGGACCCTAGTTTAGTAGCCACATGAATTGGAGACATCATAGGGGTCAGGTATTCTCATGTACCCCAAAAGTACATGGTCATCATGACCAGCCCTCATATCGGTATATATGAGTTTCCAATATCTGTTCATTGGACTTGCACCTTTACGGTTAGCTATTACAATCCGCCACTATTCCCATTTAAAATCTTTAACACAGAACTAAACCACCAATTCTAGAAGTTAACTACCAAGGATTATGAAGTAGTATCATCATTCCGACTATAGCTTCCAAGCAATATCATTAGCCAACACCTAGGGGATTCCCACGTACCCTAAAAATATTCCAATTAAACTAAGACATGGCCACCAAGGCCTTTTAAATCCATTTAAAACAATTTAAACCCATTTGGGTTAGATTACCATCTTATTCAATGCAAAGTTTTTAGTAAAATTCAATCTATGAAACAAAAACATTGGCATTGGCATTTTAACAAACATGTTGAGGGCATATAGATGTCGAAACTAAAACCAAGAACCAATTAACCGTTCCCATGAAACCACATGTTCAAAGCAATATTATAACATGAAAACCATAAATACAACATGGGAAAACATCATCAATCCATTAGTAATCAAAACCCCTAACATATGTTTCAAAACCAATAGTAACACACAATAATACCATAAAAACCATCATGTAAAATATGCTTTTAGTTTGAAATAACAATGAGGGGGGAGGAAAACTCTTTAGATAACTAGGAAGATGGAGAGAAACTACCCTTGAAAACTTTAATTGACCACCTTGAAGAAACCCTAGCCTTTTCTGGAACTAATAGCTTGAGGGAGATTTTAGAGTATTTTATTTTACCATAGTAGGTTAATAAAGTCCCAAGATTATTTTAAGTCATGGAGTCAAAATAAGTTAAGAGGGGAAATGTAACTTAAACTGTAAAAATTCTTGCAAATGGGTGCAGTTGGACCCCTCCACTCGTACCTACATCATATAAGTGGTACCATCCAGTCATACCCAGAACATAAGGTTGGACATCCACACAATCTCTACCATATGACTCTCCTTGCACCACTCATACCCATAACATATGAGTAGTCTCCATAAATTATATCTTAGATAAAATCAAAGGGGTTGGATACTAGACGATGTACGACTCCTCTATACCACTCATACACTATCACAATAGTTCATAGTGAGCTACTCATACTTAGATCCAAGTTATGACACCAAGTTTTAGATTAATCAAAGGATCAACCCAACCATCCATCACTAAACCATACGACTCATACCACTAAATCATAACCACAATAGAAACTTAACCACCAAACACTATTCAACTTATGAGTTGAGTAACCTGACTTGTACCCACACCATACGACATGTATGGTGAGTCGTATAGTGATCATAAAGTTCAAGACTAAGGAAATTTTCAAGGGCCAAAACCCAGGGTGTTTCATAAATGGTCTAGCATCTTTTATGAATTTGATAAACTGTGTGTTTAGGTCAGATTTGAACTTCTCATTGAGAGAATTTATTGATGACATTATGGTATATTCAAGGAGAATGGAGGAGAATGAGCAACATTCAAGGATTGTGCTCCACTTTGTGAGATCACCGACTTTATGCCAAGTCTTAAAAGTGTGAGTTCTGGTTTGATTATGTCAAATTCTTGAGGAATGTAGTATCCTATGATTGTATTATGGTGGATACAATAAAGATTGATGCTATTCATAGTCGGGTTAAGCCTGCATCAGCTTTTGAGGTTCGCAGTTTTGTTGGGTTGGCAGGTTACTATAGGTAGTTCATTGAGGGTTTTTCTTGTATTGCAACCCCTATGACTAGATTGGCCAGGAAGGAAGTTCCATTTCAGTGGTCTACGAGATGTGAGGTAAGATTTTTTAAGCTCAAGTATTTACTTACCTTATCTCCTATTTTGGCTCTTCCAGTTAAGAGCGAGGGTTTTACTATTTATTATGATTATTTGGTGTTGGTTTGGGGTGTGTTCTGATAGAGAGGGGTCATGTTATTGCATATGCATTGAGGCAGATGAAGGTGTATGAGCACAACTACCTCACTCATTACTTGGAGTTGGCAGCAATAGTATTTACACTTAGGATATAGATGTATTATTTATATGGGGTTCACTGTGAGATATTTACTGACCACAATAGTCTTTATTTTACTATGACATAGAAGGCTCTTAATTCAAGGTAAAGAAGATGGATTGAGTTGCTGAAGGCCTATGATATCTTTATTCTCTACTATCCAGGAAAGTTGAATGTAGTTACAGATACCTTGAGCTGGATGTCATTGAGTATGGGTAGCTTAGCCTTTATTTTAGTTTCTCAGTGGCCGTTGTCTTTGGACATTTATTCCTTATATAACATGATGGTCCGTCTAGATATTTATGACCCTTGGAGGATCATTGTTATTGTTGAAGCCAGATCTACTTTGTTAGATCATATTTGGGGTAATCAGTTTGATGAGAGTAGGATTTGTACCATTCAACAGCAGGTGCTGAGAGGTAAGTCTTGGATGGATACCCTTTATTATGAGGTTGTCCTAAGATTTGACGATCGTATTTGTGATCCAAGGTATGGGGATTTGATTCAGTTGATTCTTCATGAGGTTTTTAGCTTTAGATACTTTATTCATCCTAGAACAACTAAGATGTATAGATATTTGAGGTAACATTACTGATGAAGTAGTATGCAAAGAGATATATCAGGGTTTGTAGATCGATGCTTTTGTTGTTCGTAGGTAAATGTCGAGCATCAAATACCTAGAGGATTGTTTCAGAAACTACCCATTCCTTAGTGGAAGTAGGAGCAAGTTATGATGGATTTCATAGGTAGGTTACCTCACACTTCCTACGGTCTTGATAGCATTTGGGTCATCATGAATCGATTGACCAAGTTTGTATATTTTATCCCTATTTGAGTTTCCTACAGTATTGAAAGGTTAGCCCTTGTATACATTCAGGAGGTGGTTTTCCTTTATGGGGTCTTTGTATCCATTATTTCACATCGAGGCTCTCAAATTACTTCTATTTTTTGAAGGACATTTCAGAAGGAGTTGGGGACAGCTTGACCTTAGAACAAGCTTTCATCTCTAGATTGATGGTCAGTCAGAGTGGACTATCCAAATTTTTAAAGACATGCTTTTTGCCTGCATGTTAGATTTTAGGTTAGTGGGACCGGTTTCTACCTTTGGCCAAGTTTGAATATAATAATAGTTTTCACTTAAGCATAAAGATGAAACCATTTGAGGTATTATATGGTAGACGATATTGATCTCCTGTTGGTTAGTTTGATACTACTAAGGTTAGGACTCATGGTATAGATTTGCTTCGTGAGTTAGTGGACCGAGTTTGGGTAATTTAGGACTGGCTTTAAGCTGATCAAAGTAGTCTAAGGATTTATGTTGATAGTAGATGTCATCGATTAAGGTTTAGAGTTAGTGACAGGGTTCTCCTATAAGTATCACCCTTGAAAGGTGTGATAAGGTTTGGGAGAAGGTGTGAAAGGTATTAGACCCTTTGAGATTCTACCGACAGTTGGGGAGGTAGCTTATGTGTTTGAATTTCCTTCTTTTTTCTCAACCATTTACCTGGTGTTTCATGTATCTATGTTGTAATAATATATTCCAAATGAGTCGCACGTGCTCTGGTGGGACTCGTTTCAATTGAAAAAGAGGTTGGTATTTCTAGAGGAGCCAACGTCTATTTTGGCTAAAGATGTTAGACATTTGTACTCCCGAGATATCCAGTAGTTAAGGTTCAGTGGCATCATTGTCCACTTGAGGAGGCTACGTGGGAGACCGAGCATGATATCCATGCCTAGTATCCTTACCTGTTTGCGCATTTATGTACTTCCTTATCCTTAACTTTCACAGACGAAAGTCTTTTTAGTTGTGGAAGTTGTAATGATCCTCACAGTTATTTTTCTTATTTTCACACTTTTGGTGTCTAGAGCTTTTCTACAACTTCCCCCAGTTATTTATTGGTAGCTGCAACTAATAGTTTGGTTTTCGGGTGGTTTGTTTTAAAAGTTTAGTAATACCAAAAATATTGTGGAATATTTAATCAAATTGGCATTAGGTAAAAATATAATTTATTACCCCTCTAAAATGTAATTTATATGTGTTAAATTCTTTAGTTGTGGTGCATCTATATTACTTTATAATCGAATTTATAGTCTATTAATATTCTAAACGGAGATAGTAAATCCAAAAGTGTTAAAATATTACTATTATATATTGGAGGATTTATTAGAAATAATTTTCTATTAATTATGTTATATTCAAAATATTATAATTATTTTACGACAAACCTATGCAATATACGAGTCTAAAATAATAGGGTCAAAATTTGTGAATATGGTTGTCACCCCACCACATGGAAGCCGGATGGGGTAGGTAGAAAATAGCTAAGGCATACTGCCACTAGAAATATAACATTTAAAGTAACAAATTTTATAATGTAAAGGTATTTAAATAATGTGTTGGCATGCACTAATGATACATATATATATATATGTGTGTGTGTGTGTAAATTAGTAGCTTATTCTTTTGTTTTCTCACATATACCAGCATCCCTATAACTCTCTGCATAAGATCATATGTATGTATATGAGTTATGAAAGAATTTAAGAGTAAAATTAGTTACCTACATCAAGTTATTCATGCCCGTATTACAGTAGGACACTATTTGAAGGATTCTCGAAGAGATATTTCTAGTTTGGTGTCATGGGTTGTATTGTTAGCTACTTATTTATTTGGGTAATGTCATTTGCGTACATGCTTGATTGTTTGTTGCAACTCTGATGCCATCACTTTATTCCATTAGTGCCAAACTATTGTGCTACAAGTATAAACATAGTGATTTTGAAAGTTGTGCATAGGAAGCAGTTGAAAAGTTAGAACAAAACTGAACAAATTGACTGTTGTAGGTGTCTTAGGTTTCTTTTAGTTAAGCATCGTGGTTATTTATTGTGTGTTAGTTTTGTGAGGACATGCAAATGTTCTAAGCTAAGGGTGTTAATATGCCATGGTTTAATGGAACTTTTAATTCTTAAAAGAAGGAAATTACGGAGGAACTTAGGTATTCTTGTTGGATATGATGTGCTTTGTCCTAATTTTATTGAAAATAGGGTTAAGAGCGCAGACTGAGAAAAGGGGATAAAGAGTAGTCGAAGTGATGACCCACGAGTCAACCCACAACTCGTGGTTAGAACCTCTGCCCATAAATAGCAGACATGAGTTGGGTCCTGAAGTGTGAGACAATGCTTGATTTCCACGACATCAACCAACGTTCCATGACTCTAGCCCACACAACATGAGTTGGAGTCATGAGTTAAAGTTTTGAAATCGGAAACAAGAGATGAGTTACACGACTGAAGACACGACTCATGGGTCTAATCCACAAACCAACGCACGAGTCATGAGTTACTGTCGACAAATTTCCTACACTATTTAGGATACACTTCATTTTATATCTATAAATACTCTCTTGAAGTTTTATTGTTTGATTACGCACTCTATACACTTTTTATGTTATTTTGACTTCTAAGAGACATTATTGATCTTAGAATTATTGTTATTGGTTTTTTAGGGTTTCTATTCAATTTAAAATTTAGGGTTTTAATCTAATTTTGTTCGAGTTCAACATTATGCTTTATTTATGAAATCTTTGTTTGTTCTTACGACTAGGGGTAGCTAAACCCTATAACTAGGGTTGTGAGAACTATGATGAATTAACAAAGTAGGTTAAGTGCTAAATCAATCTAGATTAGTGTTCTTGCATGTATTGGTATATTCATTAATTTGACTACTTTCTTGACGGGTGTACACATTAGGAACTCACCTGTATTCTATACTAGCTCTATTAAGATGTAGATATTAGGACAAGGACATAACAACAGTAAGTTGAAGCTACCAAACTTCATAAAATTAACTTGAGCTATAACTGGGTTAGTTAATATGAGATCACAAAATAAAGGCTAGTAATGCCACGCTCTGAGACCAAGAGGAGAAGAGTGAAATTCACCCAAACCAAGGTCTAGAGATAGTTAGCTAATATATGACTTGTTAAATTTTACATCCTTGGCCTCGGGATAGTTTGAGAAGCACGAATGGTCTGTGGATTAATGAATTTATGTGGAACGCAATCTTAGTGCTCATCTTATATTGATCAACACATTAACTATACAATAATCGTTACTATTACTATTATTGCTACAAAATGTAAGACCCCATAAAGTCCTAGACCATTTCAGTCCTTTATTGCATGCTAAATGAGGTCCTAGGCATAGAAAATTTTAGCTAAGTGTCAAGACTTAGAAGCATTTTTAATAATCGTAATTGAATGGTCTTATTTTCAATTCTTACAACTTTATAATGTCAATTTTTAAGTTGATTCATGATCAGGGATGTGTATGTAATCTTGGGTGAGTTTCGGAATTTTCGGACATCGTTAGAGTCATATTAGGATGACAGAAATAGTAAGCCAATGCAATCTCGACACATCATGTTAGCTGTCGCATTGACAGCATTGATGTGGCGCATCGGTCATCGCATTGCTGGTCTATGGGTTTATGGGGGTAATTATGTCATTTTTCTCCCACATTAAACCCCCATAACATGATATTCAGCCTCTCAATGGGAAAAATACATTCACCCATTCACAAAATCCTCTCAATAAATAAACCCTAGTTCATCAAGATCAAGATCGAGCTCCAAGAAATCCCCAACAATCTTCATGACTTCCGTCACTCGGGTATGTTAAGTGTTCATCCTTGGTCTTCCTTCCACTATTAGAGTTCAAAAACCCTTTTTAAAACTTGAATTATGATTCGTATATTATGAATTCAATTATGCTAATGTTTGTATTGTTGTATGGGTTTCAAGTAAAGATCTTTTATGGGTTCCATGAAGTTAAGTTAGCATGTACGATTAGACTATGAATCTCTCATGTCAAAACCCTTGAATTTGCATGTTTCATATTGTAGTTATGATACCTTATGTGGTTAGTTCTCATTTATAGAAATCATGCTCCCCAAGTGTTTGATAAAATGTCCATATGAATAAATTATGCATAGTAACCTATTGTTGTGTTGCTAAAGTTGTGATATGAGTTTATCAATTATGATATCGAGTCCTGGGGGTACTTGTTACCCAAAATTAGCTGTTTACTTAGTTGAAGTAGTTATAGAATAGTCCTAGTAAAGGCCAAGAACTGTAGTTCTCAATTAGTTAATAGAACTCAGTAAACACAGTCCAGTACAGTCAGTCAACATGATCTGGATCAGTTTAGTCAAACTTAGGACAATCTAGTAATCGGTATCTTTCAGTTTGGAGTAGGATTTAGTACCAAATGAACCTAGGGATGGGGGCATTTCTGCCAGTTAGGGTTGGACCCTTAGTATCAATCCCTAAGTTACAGAACTACATAGCCAGCTTAGGGTAAGTCGTCCTCCCGCCAGACTATGGTTGACGAAATCATATAGATATATTTCGTAAGTCTTCCTCTAAGATTAGGGTTGAAATAACACTATTAGTAGCCCATGGCAAGGTGCTAATACCCTTCCAATTGGGATCATAGGTTAGACCCCAAATCAGTTTATATTAGGGTATGTCGGTTAGATAAACACTCCAACAGTTACAGTTTCAGTATCAGTATTTAGTAAGGAACTCAGTTAGTCTATAGAAACATGGCTATCAATTATCAGATACTCAAACTTTAGAATTTAGTACTCAGTTTTAGTATAATCTCAGATACACAATGTTTACTTATATGTGCAGCATTGCATGTTCAGTATATTCAGTAGTTACAATTTTGCTTGCACTCTAACCTAGTTACTTCATGATGTTCATTCATTCAGTTATCATCTCATTCTTATGAACCCATGTATATCAGCCTTACCTCGCTTAGCATATCAGTACATTCCACGTACAGATGTACACTCTCTCTTTACGCAATGATATCTCATATCATAGGTTCAAATGCTTAGGTTCCTGACCATACTTAGAAGCTCAGGCTATCAGCAGTATTTATAGTGGTGAGTCCTCATATTTTGAGGATAGATTTTATCTATTTCAGTATTCCAGTAGTTCAGTAGTTATTTCAGTCGGAGTTAGTTGGGGGTCTGTCCCATCAACTCCATATTCAAACAATTAGAGGCTTTCAGACTAGCATAGTAAGTTATTTAATTTTCAAATTTTATTATCAGTTATACTCAGTTATCATTTCAGTATTTTCAGAACCTTATGGCATTTTCAAATTTCTTCTACATATATATTCTAGTATTATATTTAGTACTCATAGCAGGTACCAGTCATGGGTTAGCTTGTGGTCTTTCGAGATAATAAGATCCGTGTGATGCCTTAGGTATAGTCTCGGGGCATTACAAACTTGGTATTAGAGCCTAAGATTCTAAAGTATCCTAGGGAGTTTGAAAGCCACGTCAAGTAAAGCCTTGTGCATGGGTGTGTCGTAAACCACACTTATGGATAAGAGGCTGTGAGGCATTTTTAGGAAATGTTTTCTTTTTTCATTTTTAATATCATGAAAGTGAGCATGATCTCAAGTTAAACTCTCTGTCTAATTCAACTTCTCCTTACATTTACAGGACATGCCTCCCAGAAAGACCAATGGAAAAAAAGTGGAAACCAGCCAGCACCTCTGCTAGTTCAGAAAGATCCCCTGAATAAGCACTTCTCCCATGAAGAAATTAGAGCAGCTTTCATCACTCTAGCCCATTCTGTGGTAGATTAGAATGAATACCCAACTGCCATTTCAGCCAACCCAGTGGCCAATACCACTGCAGCCAAGATTCGGGACTTCACCTGAATGAATCCTCCTTCCTACTTGTGATCTAAGTCTAAAGAGGATCCATAGGAATTCCTTGACATGGTTAAGAAAGTTATAGACATTGTGGGGGTAACCGCTAGTGAGAGTGCTGAGTTACCTACCTATCAGTTATAGGATATAGATCATATAAGGTTTAAGCAGTGGAAGGTGGATAGAGGCTTAGATACAAAACCCATAAAATGGGAGGGATTTGCTATTCTCTTTTTAGATAGGTTCTTTTTGTTGGATTTGAAGGAGGATAAGGAGTTAGAATTTATAAATTTTATGTAGGGAAACATGAGTGTGGAAGTTTATTCCCTTAAGTTTACTCAGTTGGCCAGGTATGCTCCTCATGTAGTAGCTGATAGTAGATATAAGATAAGTAAGTTTGTGTCTAGTATGTCTGATAGTGTGTTCAAGAAGTATAGGTACACAATTTTGATTAAGGAGATGGACTTAGCTAGGTTGATGGTCCATGCTCAACAAATTGAGGAATAGAAGACAAAGGAGAAAGAGAGAGAGAACAAAAGGGCTAAAAAGATAGCTTCAACTTCACTCAACCTAAGTCAGATGGTCATAATTTTCCTTAGTTCTAATTGAAATCTTCAGTCCCATCTCCGTCCTCAGCCCATGCTCTGGTGCCTAAATTAAAAAATGGTAATAAGGATAGGGTGTTGGGCTGGCAGTGATGTATGTTTCGGGTGTGGAAAACTAGTTCATAGAATCTGAGAGTATCCTTAGGTGGGTTCATTGAGTCAGTATAATCACCCCCAACTCAGTTCGATCGCCCGTCTCAACAGGGTATCACTTTTAGTGCCATCAGTAGGCAATGCCAAAATAGGCTCTGTGTACTCTAGTCCCAACAGGATCAGGAAAGTTCTCCTGATGTGGTCACTATTACGTTACAAGTTTAACATTTACATGTTTATGATTTTCTAGATCCAGGAGCTTCTTTGTCCTTTGTAACTCCTAATATAGCCATCAACTTCAGAGTCAGTCCCGACATATTAGCAGAACCCTTCTTAGTCTCTACCCCAGTGGGTAAATCTATCATAGCCCAGCGGGTATATAGGAACTATTCGATTATGGTGTCTTGGAAAGTTACTTTAGCCGACTTAGTAGAGCTAGAGATGATAGATTTTGACATTATTCTCAGCATGGATTGGCTTCATTCATGCTATTCTTGAGTTGATTGTAGAAACAAAGTTGTTTATTTCCAGTTCCCAAATGAACCTGTCCTAGAATGGAGGAGTAGTACTTTAGCATTTTGGGTTCAACTTGTTTCATTTCTTAGAGCAATAAAAGTGATATCCAAGGGGTGTGTCTATCATTTTATGCATATAAAAGACTCTAGTTTCTAGACTCCTAATCTTGAGTTAGTTCTAGTTGCAAGTGAATTTTAAGATGTGTTTCCTAAAGATCTCCCCGTAGTTCCTCCCAAAAGGGAAATTGACTTCGGAATAGACCTTCTTCCAAACACTCAGCCCATCTCTATTTTGCCATACAACATGGCTCCAAATGAAATTAAAGAGTTAAAAGAACGATTGAAAAACATCTTAGACAAAGAATTTATCAGGCCCAACATATCTCCTTGGGGTGTATCAGTTTTATTCTTGCGAAATAAAAATGGTTCACTTAGAATATGTATAGATTATCGTCAGTTGAACAAAGTCACCATCAAGAATAAGTACCTACTTCCTAGAATCGATGACTTTTCCAACCAACTTCAGGGTGGCAGTTACTTTTATAAGATAGACCTCAGATCAGGCTATCATCAGTTCAGACTAAGAGAATGCGACATTACAAAAATAGCTATCAAAACTTGATATGGTCACTTCAAATTCCTAGTTATGTCATTTAGTATTACCAATGCCCCAGCAACTTTTATGGACTTGATGGACCACATGTTCAAGAAGTACTTGGATATACTGATCATTGTCTTCATCGATGATATTCTTCTCTACTCCCATAATGAACATGACCACGTAGGCCATCTCAAAATAGTAATACACACTGTCAGAGCCCATTAGTTGTTTGCCAAATTCTGTAAGTGTGAGTTTTGGCTAAGATCAGTAGAATTCCTTGGTCATATAGTTTTTGGTGATTTCATTAGAGTTGATCCTCAAAAGACCGAAGTAGTAAGAAACTGGCCTAGACCCATCTCTTCATCAGATATCAAAAGTTTCTTGGGTTTTGATAACTATTACCGATGGTTTATTGAAGGATTTTCTTCTACTGTAACCTTCATGTACAAATTGACTCAGGAGAAAGTCAATTTCCAGTGGTCATATTCTTGTGAGAAGAGTTGTCAGGAAATGAAGACTCGACTCACAACAGCCTTAATTTTTACTTTACCAGACGGTTCAGATGAATTTGTTATTTATTGTGATGCTTCCAGAGTTGGTTTGGGGTATGTTTTGATTCAGAAGGGTAAGGTTGTGGCATATGCTTCTAGGCAGCTTAAGCCCCATGAAAGAATCTATCCCACCCATGACCTGAAGTTAACAACTATTATATTTTTCTTAAATATTTGGATGGGGTGCATGTTGATGTATTCATAGTCCACAAAAGCCTGCAGTATGTGTTTTCACAGAATGACCTAAACTTGCATCAGAAAAGGTGGTTAGAGTTCTTGAAAGACTATGACATAAATGTTCTATATTATTCGGGTAAGGCCAATGTAGTGGTAGATGCCTTCAGTAGGTGGTCCATGGGTAGTGTTTCTAACTTTGAGTATGGTAAGAAAAAGTTAGTTCTTGAAGTTCATCAGCTTGTTAGACTAGGTGTCCGTTTGGTTGATTCGGTTGAGGGAAGTGTTTGGGTGTAGAATAGTTCAGAGTCTCCTTTTTCGAGGTAAAAGAAAAGAAGGACAGGGATCCCATTTTAGTTAAGATGAAAGAGTTAGTCAGAGACCATACATATTATTCTTCTCTCAAAATTCCCCAAGCAAGAAAAAATAGGGTTTTCTAGGGATTGGGAATTCAAGCTTCTAATTTGTGATTTTGTCTTCAAAATTCTTGGTGTTTCAGGCTTGTATGTCTTCCCTAAATCTTTTTTTTTTTAAATCATGTGTTTAAGATTATTATCTATGCGAATTAATTATTGATTTGGAAATTGGGTTGAGGGCTTTTGGGTTGGATTAATTGAATTGTTTTTTCCATAGCTTTTCTGAATCATTTATACTTTGAATTAATGGCTTATGAACTAATTGGGTGCATGGGGCATGGTATGTGGGAATAAGGGGTTGTAGATTCCCCTATATTAATTTGATAAACTTATAGGGGTCGTGGATTCCCCCAAATTTATGGATTTTAGTAATGAAATTGGTAATAACCTTAACCCGCCTAATGAAATTGGCTTTAAAACAGGGATATATGCATATTGAACCAAATTTGAAGCTATTAGATTGCATAAAATACTAACGGAATACAAATATCTTTAAAGGCCTTTATGGCCATGAATTAATTTTATATTGAACCTTGGGGGTAGTGGATTCCCCCAAGTTAATGGATAATTGGACCGTGGGGGTCGTGAATTTCTCTAAGTTGGTGAATAATTGGAACATGAGGATCGTGGATTCCCCCAAGTTGATGGTTATTGGAAATGGCATAATGATATTAACTTGCAAGCGTAATTGGTATGACGATACCAATGGTATGTGCCTTAGTGAATGGTCCTTGTTTAATGAATGAGAATGGATAAATGTTTTAATTGGGATTAAAAAGGGTTGTGAAGCTGGCCATAAAGGGGGAGGTCCTCGGAACCGATAATGGAAACCCACATTTATCAGCATGGGGGTTGGTCTTAATGACTGTGTTTATATCACACCTTATCATGTATTGGGAAAGGGTCATGGATTCCCCTTCCTTTCTTGACAACTCTGGTTCATACGGCTAACATGTACTAGGCCCCCTTCTTTAGGAAAAATAGACCCATATAGCATGTGGGTGCCTTTTATGACGGTTGAAGATACACAGTCCAGTTTAATGTTTTAAATCTCATGCTAAACCTTGTTCCCTACCTCGACATATTTATATATATTTATATGATTGTGTGAATATGGTTTTGAATGATTTTGGACTTATTTGATAGTGTCACTATTTTATCCCTTTCTTGAGTTACATGCTTTCGCTCACCCCATTAACTATCCCCGGATGTTGGATCCCCATGCGATGCAAGGTCTAAAGACACTTATATTTTTTTGCACAGTGGTAGGTGATCTATGGATTATTCATGAGTCAATTTGAAGTGGTGGGCTTCTATTATCCAGAAGGCCTTTATTTCATGGCCTTGTCTTTACTGATGTTTGTTCTTTTTTTGGGTATGGTCGAGAGCATATCCCGACTTACGTTGATGATTTGTTTCTAAGAGGCCTTTGTGGAAAAAGTATGTGTGGATTGTGTTGTGCAATCTAAGAACCTTCTTGTTATAGATTTCTCTATGTTGTTATAAATTCAAAACTCATCTGCTGCTACTTTTTATTTGTTCTAGATGGCTTGGGTAATAGTGGTGGTCGTCAATCCTCGGCGGACTTGAGATACCTATCACAACTAGGCCCTAGTTTGGATTGTGACAAGGTTGGTATAAGATACAAGTTCATGCTCATTAGGTGTCCATAAGGCCGTGTCAAGTAGTCTATTTTATGGGTGTGTAGTACACCACAGTTAAAAGAGAGAGGCTATGAGGCATTCAGGAATGTTTTCCTTTCTTGTGACCTATTTATTTAGGCTATAGAGTCTAAGGTCTTGGAAAATCCTCTAATCTCTATTTTTTGCAGTTTAGATCATGCCTCTTCGAAGATCTAATACTCATGGAAACTCCTTTGTCCCCTTTGATGACTATGTGGATGGAACTCACCCTATTTATAGAGTTCAGACCCAGTCTAGGGTCCCTGCTCCTAACTGTACTGCCCCTCATGGAGTTCCATCGGTCCTTACCAGTCCTCCCTAGGATTTTTGAGCTGATGATGTTCATGCCTCATTTCTACAAATGAGATATTTCTAATGTCAAGTTTTGTTAATCTATTTATTTGCTGACTTGGTTAGTGATTTCCCAGTCTCATCAGCCCTACTGTATTGGTTCTATTGCTCCATCTCTTAAGGCCACTAGATTTGGCTAGTTTATTATATTGAATCCTCTTACGTTTATTGGCTCTATGGTTGAAGAGGATCCTCAAGGGTTCATTGATGAGATAGAAAAGATTTTTTAGGTGATGCACGCTTATGATTCTAAAGTTCTGATTTTGTTACATATCAACTGAAAGATGCAACATATCTTTGGTATGAGGAGTGGGAGTAGTTAAGGGGTGGTTGAGATATTATCCGACTGTATGGGATGAGTTTTTGAGTGCCTTTGTTGATCATTTATTTTCTCAGGAGTTGAGGAAGGCTAAGCAGAGGAGTTTGTGAACTTGAAGTAGGGAAGGATAACTGTGAAGGTGTATGTTTTGAAATTCCACAAGTTGTCTTGTTATGACCCAGAGATTGTGTTTAGTGTGAGGAAGAGAATAAAGATGTTTGCTTTGAGTTTGTCTCCGGACTTGGTACTAGAGTGTAAGGTCGCAATGTTGAATAATGAAATGGATATCTCTAGGCTTGTGGTGTATATACAGCAGGTTGAAGATGAAAAGAAGATACAAACAAAAATGGGAGAGAGAAAGAATAAGAAGTTTTGATATTCATAGTATGGTGGAGGCCAACAGAACAATGGTAGAGAGCGTAGGCAGTGGGGCAAGAAGAGGACTTATGGAAACTCGGGTTCATATTTTATAACTAGTACTCCATATCCTAGGTCGTCTGGTGATTGTCACTTTTAGACTAACAGTGGGTTTAAGGCACAAGGTGCCCAGTCCCAGGATAATGGAGCCCAATCAGCCCCATCTTATCCTCCTTGAAGATTTTACGAGCATATCCATCATGGTCAGTGTGATGAAAGGGGGAATAAGTGCTATACTTAAGGTCAGTTGGGGCATTTATAGTGACACTACCTAGATAAGATTCTTCAATAGATAATAAAGTTTTGATTGCTACTTATTTAACTCTAGTGCCTAAGAGTGTTACTTCTGGTACCGGCACTAGGCAGAATCAACTCTATGCTCTTGCCATCCTTCAGGAATCTGAGGCATCTTTTGATGTCGTTACTGGTATGTTGAAACTTTTCCCTAGTGATGTATATTATTTGCTTGATCTGGAGTCTACCTTTTCTTATGTGACCATTAATGTGGATATTCAATTTGGTTTTGGTCCCTAGATTATTTTTTATTCCTTTTCTATGTCCCCCGAGTGGGTGATTCTATTATGGCTAGAAAGATCTATAGGGGATGTATGGTATCTATCTTTCATAGGGAGACATTAGAGCACCTGATAGAGTTGGGTATGGTTGATTTTGTTGTTATATTATCGATGAATTGGCTCTATTTATGCTATTCTTCCTTGGATTATTAGACCCATAAGGTCAGTTTCCATTTCCCTAATGAATTAGTAATCGAGTGGGAGGGAAGTTCCTTAGTTCCTATGGGAAGGTTTATTTTGTGTCTCAGAGCCCGTAAGTTTATTTGCAAGGGTTGTCTATATCATATAGTTTGTGTTAAGGATTTTGGTTTTGACGGTCCCTCCTTACTATCTATCCCAGCGGTTGACGAATTTCCTAAAGTGTTTCCCAATGATCTTCCTAATATCCCCCCGATAGAAAAATAGACTTTGGTATTGATATGCTATCGGATACTCTTTCTATCTCTAACCCTCCTTATAAAATAGCTTCGACTACATTAAGAACTTAAGGAGCAACTAAATGATCTTCTTGAAAAGGGTTTTATTTATCCTAGTGTCTCTCTGTGGGGTGCTCCTATGCTTTTGTTGTGTAGTAAGGATGGGTCTCTTCAATTATGCATAGACAATCAGTGATTAAATAAGGTGACAGTGATGAATAAATATCCTCTTCCTAGGATTGAAGATATCTTAGACTAGTTTTTAGGTGCTAGATGCTTCTGTAATAATGATCTTTGTTCGGGTTACCATCAGGTGAAGATTAAGGAGGCGGATATCCCTAAGACTAGTTTCTAAACCCAAAATAGTCATTATGAGTTTCTAGTCATTTCTTTTGGAATAACTAGTGCTTCGGCTGCGTTTATAGATCTCATAAATCGGGTATTCTGGTAGTTTTTGGATTAGTTTATGATAGTGTTTATTGATGTTATCTTGGTATATTCTAAGAGTAAGGAGGAGCATACTAATTACCTCCGAGTAGTATTGCAGACTCTTATAGATCAATGATTGTATGCCAAGTTTTTGAAGTGTGAATTTTGGTTGAATGTTTTGACCTTACTTGGTTATATTTTTTCTAGTGAGGGTAACATAGTGGATATAAAGAAAGTTGAGGAGGTTAAGAAGTAGCCTAGATGCACGACTCCGACCGACATTCAAAGCTTCTTGGGCTTGGTTGGGTATTATATAAGGTTTGTGGAGAGCTTCTCTTCTAT
Organism: Capsicum annuum; assembly: GCF_002878395.1. NCBI lineage: Eukaryota > Viridiplantae > Streptophyta > Magnoliopsida > Solanales > Solanaceae > Capsicum > Capsicum annuum. Next base: position 160,962,180 of record NC_061111.1, on the reverse strand, counting down.
TGCTGTTCTGTTGACTAAGTTCACTTAGAAAAGGAGAAGTTACTTCAGTCTGATGCTTGCGAGGGTAGTTTTTAAAGTTGAAGGTTAATTTGACTTCTGCACCAGTTTTGACCCTACTCGAGGAACTGATGGTTTTTTTGTTTACTATGATATATTTTGTGTGGGACTAGGATGTGTCTTGATGCAACATAGTATTGTTGTGGCTTATGCTTCTACGTAGCTAAAAGTCCATGAAATAAATTATCTGACTCATGATCTAGAGTTGGAAGTTGTGGTGTATGCATTGATGATTCGGTATTATTATTTGTATGGGGTGCATGTTGACATTTATTCGGATCCTAAGAGCTTGTAGTAAGTGTTCACTAGGAAGGAATTGAATCTAAAGCAGAGACGGTGGCTTGTATTGCTCAAACACTATGATATAAGTCTTCAGTATCACGCATGTAAAGTTAATGTGGTTGCTGATACTCTTAGAAGGTTGTCCATGGGGATTTTAACTCATGGTTTGTCCCTAGTCCTTCCTTGGACAATATGTACCTCGACTAGGAAAATTGCCTAAGTTAAGGGTGACTATGTAATACCCCGTGTGTTTTTAGCTTACTTCAGCTCTTAGTGCTTGCCTAAGACTCTTATAATCTAAAATAAAACTACCTAAGACTCTTATAATCTAAAATAAAACTATCTTAAAACTTACTCATTTCTAAAACTACTAAACTTCAATGATTTCATTTCCATATTTCTAGGCCTTAGAATTTCGATTTTAAACATGATTCATGATAGGGGTTGTCAAAGGTACGTCTCATGTGAGTTTCGGAAATTTTGGGCAAGCATAAGGTCTTTGGAAATTCTAAACAGCAGCTGCATGTGATTAGCGTTCGACGCACGCTCCAGTCCACCCCTAGGGAGCATATGGCACATGCTCTATTTCAGAGCTCCAGAGCATGCGGCGCACGCTACATAGCATGCTCCAAAATTTTTCAGCTTTTGATTCTGCATATTGGAGGACAATAAGGTCTTTTTTCTTTCATCAGAACCATCCTAAACACATAATTTCAGCCCCAAATAGCATAGATACTTCATTATTCACTTTTTTCTCTCAATAACAAACCCTAGATCTTCAACATTCAAGGTCAACTCTCAAGAAACCCACTAAGAAGTTCACAAATTCTTCAATCAAGGTATGTTTAGTTGTTCATCCCTGGGTCCCTTCCACCTTTGGAGTTCAAAAATCTTTTTTTTAAACTTAGATTATAATTTACACTCTTCAATGGAATTGTGTTCTTGTATGTGTTGTTGTGTGGGTTTCAAGCCTAGAATATTTTGAGTTTCATGCAAACAAACTAGAATATATGTTGATTTATGTAACCCTCATGTTAAATCCTTGAGTTGTGATATTGATATTGTAGTCATGACATTCATATATTGCTCAATCTCATGTATAAGATTTATGCATCCTAGGTGTTTGAGAAAATGTCTATGTGAAGGAATTGTGCATGAGACTCTATGTGTGATACCTTTAAAGTTGAGATATGGTTCCATTGTCTATACTATCGAGTCCTGGGGGTATTGAATACCCAAAAATTTAGCTATTTATCTAGTCTTAAGTCGAAATAGAATAATTTCATAGTATCCCGAACAGTAGCATTCTATCATTCAATAGAATTTGTGTGAGTTCAGTCAAGCCTTGTACAGTCTAGTGATCAGTTCATTGTTGATTTAGTTTGGAGTAGGATTCAGCACCGAGCGAACCCAGGAATAGGAGAATTCCTACCAGCAGAGGGTTTAACCCTTAGTAGTAGTACCTGAGTTACAGAATGACGTATCCAGTGTAGGGTAAATTATTTTCCTATCAGAGTAGAGTTGACATAACCATATCCATTTCATGAGTATTCCAGCCAGATTAGGATTGACCTAACTAATATTAATAACCTGTGGCACGGTGCTAACACCCTTCTAACTGGGGTTACAGGTTGGACCCCAACTCAGTCTATAATCGGGGTATGTCGGTTAGATAATAACTTCCATAGTTACTATTTTAATGTTCAGTAATTAGTATCCAGTAATCAGTATAAAACTTAGTTCAGTTCTACACAATCATGAATCACAGTTTTCGGTTATTCAATTTTCAGAAACTCAGTACTTCAACTGCAGACTAATTTTGACAGATGAAATATTCTTGGTACTGCATGTTCAATACTTACAGTAGTCCCAGTCTTGCATATAATTTATCCAATTATTTCATGATATTTAGTTATTATTCTTATACACGTGAACCCATGTATATTAGCCTAACCTAACCTAGCATACCAGTACATTCAAAGTACTGATGCATATTCTTTCTTTGCGCTATGATGTCTCATAAATAAGTTCGGATGCTCGTGTTCCTGACCGTACTTAACCAGATCAGTCTATCTGCTGCATCTACAATCGTAAGTCCTTATCCATTGAGGATGTGATATTTATTTAGTCATTACATTTCTTATAGAATTTTTAGTAGCTCAGTTATTTTCAGACATTAGTTGGAGTTAGTTGGGGCCTTTCCCATCAACACTTTTATTTCAGATGTTTAGAGGCTTTTCGACAATTTCAGTTAGCAATTATTCTACAAATATACTAATTATTGATTCAGTTTTATGAACCTTGTGGTGCTTTTTAGTTTTTACTTCCGCATATGTTTCATGATTATTATTCAGTTCTCACAGTAGGTACCAGTCATGGGTTAGCTTGTGGTCCTTCGAGGTCATAAGCACTGTGTAATGCCCAGGGTGTAGTCTCGGGGCAATACAAACTTGGTATCAGAACCTATGGTTATAAAGTGTCCTAGGGAGTCTGACAGCCGCATAAAGTAGAGTCTTGTTCATGGATGTGTAGCGCACTACACTTATGGATAAGAGGCTACGAGGCTTTTGTAGGAAAGGTTTCTTTCTTTCAGTGTTTATATCATGTGAGTGAGCATGATCTCAAGTTAAACTCCTTGTCTAATCTAACTTTTCCTTCTATTTACAGATTATGCCTCCCGGAATGACTAATGAAAAAAGAGCTGGGAAACAGCCAACACTTCCGTCTGTTCAACAAGATCCCCTGAATATGCATATTTCTCCTGTAGAATTTAGAGCAACATTCACCACTCTAGCCCATTCTGTGGTAACTCAGAATGTTTGACCAGCTGCTGTTTAGGCCCACCTAGTGGCCAGTACTATTGCAGCTAGAATTTGGGATTTCACCCAAATAAACCCTTCTTCATTTTTAGGGTCTAAGTCGGAATAGGATCCATAGGAATTCCTTGATATGGTGCAAAAGGTAAAAAACATTATGGGGGTAACTTCCAATAAGAGTGCTAAGTTAGCTACTAATCAGCTACAATATATAGCTCATACATTGTTCAAGAAGTGGAAGGTAGATAGAGGCGCAAATGCAGGGCCTATATAATGGGAAGATTTTGCTACTGCCTTCTTAGATAGGTTCTTTTCGTTGGAGTTGAGAGAGGCTAAGGTGTTAGAGTTCATCAACCTAAAGTTGGGTAATATGAGTATGAAAGTGTATTCCCTCAAATTTACTCAGTTGGCCCAGTATGCTCCTCATGTGGCAGCTGATAGCAGGTCTAAGATGAGCAAGTTCATGTCTAGTATATCTAACAGTGTGGTTAAGGAGTATAAGACCGCAATGCTGATTAAGAAGATAGACTTGTCTAGGTTGATGGTCCATCCTTAGTAGATTAAGGAATAGAAGGCTAAGGAGAAAGAGAGGGAGAATAAAAGGGCTAGAATAGGTAGCTTCAGTTTTGCTTAGCCAAAGTCAGAAGGTGGTAATCTTCCTCAATTCTACCTAAAATCTTCGGTCCTAACTCTGTCTTCGGCTAGTGCACCGATGCCCAAATTCAGGAATGACAATAAGGATAGGGCGCTAGGCTCTAAATCTCAAGGTAGTGCGAACGATGTTCGAACAAATTCTCTTTTCTAGAAATGTGGTAGAAACCATCAGGATATATACAGGGCTGGTAGTAACGTGTGTTTTGCTTGTGGTAAGCCAGGCCATAGGATCATAAAATGTCCTCAGAGTCAGCATAACTGTCCCTCAGTTTAGTCCAGTTTCACATCTCAGCAGGGTGCTACTTCCAGTGCCACCTGTGGGTAGCGCCCAAATGGGCTCAATGCATTTCAGTCTTGATAGGATCAGGAAAGTTTTCCTGATGTGGTTACTGGTACATTGCAACTCATTCACTTACATGTTTATGCTTTGTTAGATCCTAGATATTTTCTATATTTTGTAACTCCTTACATAGCCGTCAACTTTGGAGTCAGTCCCAAAATCCTAACAAAGCCTTTGTAAGTCTCTAACCCAGTGGGTAAATCTATCATAGCCTGACGGGTATACAGGAACCATCCGATTATGATGTGTCAGAAAGTTACTTTAGCAAACCTTATAGAGCTAGAGATGATAGATTTTGACGTCATTCTCGATGGATTAGCTCCATTCATACTATGCTTTAGTTAATTGTATGAGCAAAATTGTCTATTTTCTATTCCTGAATGAGCCAGTCCTTGAATGGAGGGGTAGTACCACAACACTTAAGGGTCAACTTATTTCATAACTTAGAGAAAGAAAAATGATATCCAAGGGGTGAATTTATCATCTTATGCGAGTCAAAGACTCTAGTTTAAAAACTCCTAGTCTTGAATCAGTTCCAATTACAAGTGACTTTCCAGATGTATTTCTTGAAGATATCCCAGGGGTTCCTCTCAAAAGAAAAATTGACTTCAAAATAGACCTTCTTCCTGATACTCAGTCCATTACTATTCTTCCATACAGAATGGCTCCATATGAACTTAAAGAGTTGAAATAAAAGTTGAAAAACCTCTTAGACAAAGGGTTTATCAGACCCAGTATAGCTCCTTGGGGTGAACTAGTTCTATTCGTGCAAAAGAAAGATGATTCTCTTAGAATGTGTATAGACTACTGTCAGTTGAACAAAGTCACCATCAAGAATAAATACCTACTTCCCAAAATTGATGACTTGTTCGACCAATGTTAGGGTGCCAGTTACTTCTCTAAGATAGACATCAGATCTGGCTATCATTAGCTAAGATTTATAGAATATGACATTCCAAAAGCAACTTTCAGAACTCGGTATGGTCACTTTGAATTTCTAGTCATGTCTTTTGGTCTTACCAATACCCCAACAACTTTCATGGTCTTGATGAACAGGGTGTTCAAGAAGTACTTAGACATGTTTGTCATAGTCTTCATTGATGATATTCTTGTCTATTCCCATAATGAAACTGATCATGCATACGACCTCACAATTGTATTACAGGCCCTTAGATCTTATCAGTTGTTCACCAACTTTAGTAAGTGTGAGTTTTGACTAAGATCAGTAGCTTTTCTTGGCCATATTACTTCCGGTGATGGCATTAGATTTGACCCTCAAAAGACTGAAGCTGTGAGAAACTGGCCTAGACCCATCTCTCTTTTAGACATCAGGAGTTTCTTGGGTTTGGCTAGATATTACCGAAAGTTTGTTGAAGGGGTTTCACTTATTGCATCCCCATATCCAGATTGACTCAGAAGAAAGTCAAGTTTATGCAGTCAGATCTTGCGAGAAGAGTTTTTAGGAGTTGAAGAATCGACTCAACTCAGCCCCAGTTTTGATATTGCCAGAGGGTTAAGATGGGTTTGTTTTTACTACGATGCTTCTAGAGTTGGGTTAGGTTGTGTATTGATGCAGAGAGGTAAGGTCATAGCCTATGCCCCTAGACAACTTAAATCCCATGAGAAGAATTATCCTACCCATGATTTAAAATTAGCATCCATAGTGTTTGCCTTGAAATTTTGGAGGCATTATCTGTATGGGGTGCATGTTGATCTGTTCACGGATCACAAGATTTTACAATACGTGTTTTCGTAGAGAGAGTTGAATCCTTGTTAGAGAAGGTGGTTAGAATTGCTAAAAGATTATGATATAAGTGTTTTGTATCATCCAAGAAAGCCCAATATGGTGGCCGATGCCCTTAGTAGATTGTATATGGGTAGTGTTGCACATGTTGATAATGATAGGAAAAATTTGGCTCATGAGGTTCATCAGCTTGCCAGATTAGGTATTTGTTTGGTAGATTCGACTGAGGGTAGTGTTTGAGTGCAGAATAGTTCAGAATTTTCTTTAGTTTTTTAGGTAAAAGAAAAGTAGGACAGGGATCCTAGTTTAGCTAAGTTGAATAAGTTAGTAAGATACTAGAAAGTAGAGGTTTTCTCCCATCAAAAAGATGGTGTGTTGCGTTCCCAAGGTAGGCTATGTGTGCCATGTGTAGATAATGTGATATAGCAAATTCTTATTGAAGCGCATGGTGCACATTTCTCTGTTTATCTAGGGGCCACTAAGATATTCTGCGACTTGTGATAAGTCTATTGGTGAAGTAGGATGAAGAGAAACATTACAGAGTTTGTGTCTAAGTGCTCTACTTCTCAGCAGGTGAAGATTGAGCAACAAAATCCTAGTGGTTCCATACAGGAGTTCAGTACTCCCACATAGAAGTAAAAAGAAGTGAACATGGACTTTGTGATGGGTTTTCCTCGTACTCATCATCAGCATGATTCGATTTGGGTCATTATAGATAGGATGATCAAGTTTACCAATTTCTTGTCAGTGTATGCCTCCTATTTAGCCAAGGACTATAGCGGGCTTTATATTAGAGAGTTGGTTAGGTTACACAGTGTCCCGCTGTCTATTATTTTAGATAGAGGTACACAATTCACCTCTCACTTTTCAAAAGCCTTCTAAAAGGGTCTTGGTACCCAAGTCTATCCCAGTAAAACTTTTTTCCCTCAGACAGATGGCCAACCAGAAAGGACCATTCAAAATCTAGAGGATATGTTGAGAGTGTGTGTGTTGACTTTAAGGGTAGTTGGAATGACCACTTACCTTTGATTGAGTTTGCATATAATAACAACTATCATTCCAGTATTCAGATGGCTCCATTTGAGGCTCTTTATAGGAGGAGGTCCAGATCTCCTATTGGTTGGTTCGAGGTAGAGGAGACCATACTAATAGGGCCCTATTTAGTATTTAATTCCTTAGAAAAGGTTCATTTGATCAACTAAAGGCTTAAAGCAGCCTAAAGTGGACAAAACTCTTGTGCTGATATGAAGAGAAAATATCTCTAGTTTGAGATTGGCGACTTTGTGTATTTGAAAATCTCTCCCATGAAAAGAGTAAGAGGTTTGGCAAGAAAGGGAATCTTAGTTCTCGATATATTGGTCCTTATAGGATTTTGAGTCATTTCAGAAAGGTAGTCTATGAACTTGAGTTGCCTGTCGACTTAGCATCAGTGCACCCAGTGTTTCATGTCTCCTTGCTAAAGAAGTGCATAGGTGACCCAGCAGTTGTAGTCCCCGTATAGAGTGTAGATGTTTAGAATAATCTCTCTTACAAATAAGTTCAATTCAAAATCCTCGATCGTCAGACTCGCAGACTAAGGAATAAAGAAGTTCCTTTGGTCAAAGTTCTTTGGCAAAACCCGTCTATTGAGGGAGCCACTTGGGAAGTAAAAGTAGACATGCAAACCAAGTACCCTCATCTTTTCTCCACAAACTCAGACTCAGCCTAAGGTAATAGTCTTCCTTAGATTTATTCTACTTAATACTCAGTTCGAGCTGCATATCATTCTTATGTCATTCATGCATTCATGAATCAATTCAGCCATGCGTCATGTTTAAAGATTCAGTTATGTTTCAGTTGTGCATGTCAGTATATAACCTCAGTCTATAAGTATTCTCAGCCTAACCACTCTCATTCGAGGACGAATGTTCCCAACGTGGACATATAGTAATACCCTGTGCATTTTTAGCTTACTTCAGCTCTTAATGCTTGCCTAAGACACTTAGAATCTAAAATATAACTACGTGTTGAAACTTACTCATTTCTAAAACTCCTAAACTTCGATTATCTTATTCTCAACCTTCTTGGCCTTAGAATGTAATTTGAAAGTTGATTCATGATCGGGGTTATCAAAGGTACATCTCGGGTGAGTTTTGAAATTTTTGGACAAGTGTCAGGACATGTGTGAAAATCCAAAATAATAGTTACATGCAATTAGTGTGCGACGCACGGTCCAATCAATCCCTAGAGAGCATGAAATAGAGTATGCGACGGACGCTTCTGAATTTTTTAGCTTTTGATTCGCATATTGGAGGACAATAAGGTCCTTTTTCTCATATCAAAACCATCCTAAACACATAATTTCAGGCCCAAATAGCATAGATACATCATTATTTATCTTTTTCCTCTCAAGAACAAACCCTAGCTCTTCAAAATTCATGGTCAACTCTCAAGAAACACACCAAGAACTTCATGAATTCTTCAATCAAGGTATGTTTAGGTGTTCATCCTTGGGTCCCTTCCGCCCTTGGAGTTCAAGAAACTTTTTTTAAAACTTAGATTATTATTTACATTATTGAATGAAATTGTGTTCATGTATGTGTTGCTGTATGGGTTTAAAGCCAAGAATATTTTGTGTTTCATGTAAACAAACTTGAATGTGTGTTGATTTATGTAACCATCATGTTAAATCCTTGAATTGTAATGTTGTATAGTAGTCATGACATTCATATATTGCTTATTCTCATGTACATGATTTATACATCCTTGGTGTTTGACAAAAAGTCTATGTGAAGGAATTGTGCATGATACTCTGTGTGTGATACTTTTAAAGTTTAGATATGGTTCCATTGTCTATAGTATCGAGTCCTGGGGTATTGAATACCAAAAAATTTAGTTGTTTTTCTAGTTTCCAGTCGAAATAGAATGATTCTGTAGTAGCCCAAATAGTAGCAATTGGTGTGTCAGTAGAATCAGTGTGATTTCGGTCAAGCCTAGTACAGTCTAGTGATCAGTTTAGTGTCGATTCAGTTGGGAGTAGGATTCAGCACCGAGTGAACCTAGGGATGGGGGCATTCCGTCCAGCAGAGGGTTTGACCCTTAGTAACAATCCCTGAGTTACAGAACTACATAGCCAGCATAGGGTAAATCATCTTCCTGTCAGACTAGGGTTGACGTAACCATATACATCTCATGAGTTTTCTTACCACATTAAGGTTGACCCAGCTAATGTTAGTAACTTGTGGCATGGTGCTAACACCCTTCCAACTGGGGTTACAGGTTGGACCGCATATCAGTCTACAATTGGGGTATGTCGGTTAGATGATAACTTCCATAGTTACAATTTCAGTATTCAGTATTCAATAATTAGTATCCAGTAATCAATATTCTGTATAGAACTCAGTTCAGTTCTACATGTTCATGGCTCACAGTTGTCGGTTATTCAGTTATAAGAAACTAAGTACTTTAGATTCAGACTAATTCAGACAGTTGACATATGCTTGGTACTGCATGTTCAATACTTACAGCAGTCCCAGTCTTGCATATAATTTTATCCAGTTATTTTATGATATTTAGTTATTATTCTCATGCACGTGAACCCATGTATATCAGCCTAACCTAAGCTAGCATACCAGTACATTCAAAGTACTAATATGCATACTCTTTCTTTGTGCTATGATGTATCATACATAGGTTTGGATGCTTGGGTTCCTGATCGTAGTTAGCTAGATCAGTCTATCAGCTGAAGCTACAGTAGTGAGTCCTCATCCATCGAGGACGTGATATTTATTTAGTCATTACATTTCTAATAGTATTTTCAGTAGCTAAATTATTTTGAGACAGTAGTTGAAGTTAGTTGGGGCCTGTCCCATCAACTCTTTCATTTCAAATCTTTAGAGACTTTCAGAAACTTTTAGTTACAGTTATTCTATAAATATACTCATTATTGATTAAGTTTTATGAACCTTATGGCATTTTTTAGTTTTTACTTCCGCAGATATTTAATAATTGTTATTCAGTGCTCACAGCAGGTACCATTCATGGGTTAGCTTATGGTCTTTTGAAGTCGTAAGCATCGTGTGATGCCTAGGGTGTAGTCTCGAGGTATTACAGACTATCATAGGGGTACATAGTTATAGGCGGGTATAAAGAAGATGTAAGAAAAAAAAGAAAAGAAGGCAACGTTGGGTGTGGTAGAAAAGTGTTAAGAAGACACAAAAAGAAAAAATATATAGAAAAAAAGAATAGGAGAAGAAATAAAAAATGTAAAGACTGAAGAAAACCACACCCAATCTGAAAATAAATAAAGGAGAAAAGAGTAGAATAGAAAACAAATGGTTAAGTAGCGGAGAAAAAAATATAAGTATAGTGTTAAGGAGGGTGAGCCACTATTTCCAATATGTACCATGCCTGCCTTCCCCAAGCCTATAATACAATCCAAGAAAAGTCCTGTAGTGATCCCAGTCCAACTATCCAAAAATCTAAGGCATAGAAATAAGGGCAAGCCAAAGGTATTTCATGCACATTATTTGAACTTCTTTGTTAGTGTGAGCATTTTTATGTAGTCCCTGTATTAATATTTATTATGATACTATGATAGTTGGGACTTCTTTGTTGTAAGGGTACATGGGTTGTATTGTTATCTACTTATTAGTTCGTGTAATGTCATTTTCGTACATGCTTGATTGTTTGTTGGTACTCTGATGCAATCACTTGATTCCTTTAGTGTCATGCTATTGTGATATAAGTATACACGTAGTGATTTTGAAATTTGTGCATAGGAGTCAATTGAAAAGTTAGAACTAAACTAAATAAATTGACTGTTGTAGGTGTCTTAGGTTTCTTTTAGTTAAGCATCGTGGTTATTTATTGCATATTAGTTTTGTGAGAACATGCAAAGGCTCTAAGTTAAGGGTGTTGATGTGCCATGGTTTAATGGAACTTTTGATGCTTAAAACAAGGAAATTATGGATAAACTTAGGTATTCTTGTTAGATATGATGTCCATTTGTCCTGATTTTATAGAAAAATAAGGTTCAGAGAGCAGACTGAGAAAAAAGAATAAAGAGTTATTAAAGTGATGACCCACGAGTCAACCCATAACTCATGGTTAGAACTTATGCCTTGTGAGCAGCAGATATGAGTTTGGTTCAGAAGTGTGTGGCAATGCTTGATTTTCATAACAGCAACCAACGGTCCATAACTCCAATCCACACAGCATAAGTTGGAGTCTTGATTTAAAGTTTTGAAATTGGATACAAGCTCTGAGTTCCACAACTGGAGCCACGACTCATAGGCCTAATCCATAACCCAACCCATGAGTCATGAGTTACTGCCGACAAATTTTCTACACTGTTTAAGATAGGTTTTATTTTATATCTATAAATACTCTTTTGATGTTTTATTGTTTGGTTATTCACTCTATACACTTTTTACGTTATTTTGAGTTCTAAGAGACATTATTGATCTTAGAATTATTGTTATTGGTTTTTAGGGTTTCTATTCAATTTGAGATTTAAGGTTTTCATCTTATTTTTTTATCTCAACATTATGATTCATCTATGAAAACTTTGATTGTTCTTACGACTAGGAGTAGCTAAACACCATAACTAGGGTTGTGGGAACCATGAATAATAAAAAAAGTAGGTTAAGTGCTAAATCAGTCTAGATTAGTGTTCTTACATGTATTGGTATTTCCATTGATTTGATTGCTTTCTTGACCCATGCATACATTAAAAACTCGCCTGTATTCTATACTAGCTCAAGAAAGAGGCAGATATTAGGACAAGTACATAACAACAGTAAGTTGAAGCTACCAAACTTCATTTAATTAATTTGAGTTGTAACTGGGATAGTTAATATGAGATCAAAAAATAAAGGTTACTAATGCCACGCTCTGAGACCAAGAAAAGATAGATGAAATTCACCCAAACCAAGGTCGAGAGATGGTTAGCTGATATATGACTTGTTAAATTTTACATCCAAGACCTCGGGATAGTTTGAGAAGCACGAACGATTTGTGGAGTTATGAAGTCATGGGGACCAGAATCCTAGTGCTCATCTCATATTGATCAACACACTAACTACGCAGCAATCATTACTATTACTATTATTGCTACAAACCCTCTCTCCTTTTACGCAATTTCCAATTACATCTGCAAGATCTTGATGGATTTTTGCCCTTTTCCACGTGGGTTTGACCCCAACCTAGTTTGCTTCTATATTTGATTCATTACCCATTTTGTACTTTCTCAAAGGTCTAATTTGGGTGACATAAAATTTTGACCAAGTGACATATATGAGTTTCTTTAAAAAAATCCAATAATATTTGAAATGATTCATTCAAAAATTATTGAAAACAATTTTATCTCAAAAATCCAACATCGGCATTAAATTTGGAATATCTAAAATAGCTTAGTAGCATATATTATTTACTTATGTCAGGCCACGAACAGATTTTGAGGATTTATTCGAAAACTTTTATAGTAGAATTTTACTTGGTTTACTGAATCTGGTGTAGGTGTAAAACCTTCTTCGCAAATATGGGCCCCTGACCATGAACGTTGAGGAAAAAATCCCCTTCATCACGATCATGAGGTTGTGGCCGCGACTAGGTCGGGTTAGTCCCTTCTTTGCGAATGCAATCGGGCTATTGCCAATGCGAGGTTCAGGTCATGGGCCTTCGGTAATGTGAAGCCCTGACCGTGAACGCAAAGACCAAATTAATTGGCTGGTCATAGTTGAAACTCGCAAACGTGAAGGATTGATTGCGTTTACGAGGCACTGTTCAATAAACAGTATAAAATCCTCAAAAATCATGAATTCCATCACTTTTGAACCTGAATCCTTCGATTTTTTCTTAGGGTTTCTTCACCATTTGAGCTTGGGTAAGATCCAAAACCTTATGTCATTATTTTTTTCATTGATTGTATCATCAAAAATAATTTTAAATCATGATTTCAAAATAGGAATTTGGGTTTTTCAACTATTAAATTTAAAAAGAGGTTTTCTTCAATTGGAACCCATTTTCACATGGTTTTCTCTAGGTATATGTTGAAAGTCATGTGATGGCTTTCCTTATTCATCACATCCACATTGCATTGCATTGTATTTTCCCATGTATCTTGCTTGATTACCCTAGGTTCCTAAACTTGTGCTTAGTTTCAGTGTATTTTTATATATATATATATATATATATATATATATATATATATATATATATATAAGTGTTGTTTTAATTTTCTATGTATTTATATATTAAGACGGTGTGAGCTATCATTTTAGACTTTTCTACTTGCTGGTAACATGTTCATAATATATTTTACTTATTTTGATTTCTATTTTTCTCAGTCGTTTTATGATACTAAGTACAAGTGGATAGTACTCACCCTATTGTGACCTTTCAGTGCAGATCCTAGTAGGAGCACTATGCGAGGTGGCTGAGTTTGTGCATGAAATAGTTGGTGACTCAAGGTACTAGCATATTCTAAGCGTCCCTTATTGCAGTGTTCGTAGTAACAACGAGACGGGTTGTTACATCTGAAAGTTAAATAAATCAACCTCAAGAGGTAAGAACACAGAAATAATTTTTTAAATAAATCAAACTTAGGTTCAATTTTGTAAAAAAAATAATCATAATAATTACTGACCTCAAAAGGTAGGTAATTCCGCTGAAAACCGAGTTAAAAAAATCACACTTCTAAGAACAATACTTGATTTAAAAAAAAAAAAAAAAAAGCAAAGCATTTAACTTAACTGACCTTCTTAGGTGTGTTTTTCAATTTCCAATCTCAAAACAAATATAGAAATACCGAGCTTTATTAATTTTATATTGCTTTTATTAAACCAATCTATGGAGGTTATTTTTTGGTGAAAAATTGATTTGACTTTTCTTTTGAAAAACAACCTTTTGAGGTTAATAGGAGGTCAGTATTATTAATAAAATAGAGATCTATAATTCTTGTCACCATTAGGACGAACCCTCTATCACTTGTATCTCCCTCTTCCCTCCTTTACTACCTCACCACCACACTCCGACATCGAATCTCTTGCATATTATCAGAGAACATCTAGAATCTTAACATATATGGAATAAGTTTATTTTCCAAAATAATAATAATATAAATGCTAAGTCTTTCTTAGTCTCCTTGCATCGTGTAGTACTATCTGTTTCAATTATGTGGCTCAAATAAGTACAGCGGAATGCAAATTTTATTAAAAAATTATTTATCTATTGAGATGATGTACAAATTCCTAACTATACTAAAGGAATTTGTGAAATATAACACAGTTAAGCTCTTTGTTCTTAAGAAGCCAAAGTAATTGTTTGGTTTCCTCCTTATGCATTGATGGTAGCTCAAGACACGGACTGAAATGCCACTTTTTGATAAATATTAGATATGGTTAAGAAAAATAGTTTTTGGGATATTCAAGTAAGGTGAAACTCATATCAATCCATCGATCAAAATTGTAGAGTATAAAAAGGGATAAAGTTTGGTTAAATGATGTGCTAACAAAAAGTAAATATGGAGACAAACTATCTTCTTACTATCAAGCTTAGTGTGGATGAGAACATTTGACATTATCCTTTTAAGATCATCATTAAAGAGAAGAGATATCTATTGAATCCCAACAAGGTCATTATCAAACACATCAAGAGAGAGACAAATCATTGTAACAATTTTCTGGTAAATAAAGGAGACAAATATATTGAAGATTTGATATTGGGGGAAATAAAATATATAATTTCCCATCAGCTCCACAGTCAGTTAGTAGAGGCTTTTCAGACTAGTACAGACAGTTAGTAAATCTTTAATTTTTCGATTGTTATTGTCAGCCTTTTTATCAGTATTTTTCATATTTCTTATAAACATTATCAGAAATATGATTTAAAACCTTATGGCCTTCCTCAGTTCAATTCATCATATGATATTTTGTTATTAGTTATGCTCAGTGCCCACAGAAGGTACCAGCTCGTGGGTTAGCTTGTGTTCTCTTGAAACTGTAAGCACCGTATAGTGCGCAGGGTGTACTCTCGGGGTGTTACATTCATGAATTTAAATAATATGAAAAAAATTAAGTTCAAGGATTATCGGACCTTTACATAAATTAGGAAATTAATAATATGTAAGAAATAAATTTAGAAGGATAACAAAACTCTTGCATAATTTAGATAAGAAATAGTCTTCAGTATAGATTTTCAGCTAACTTCAACATTTCAATGATAAAGTAATATACTTTAGCTAACAAATTCCACTTAACTTCTTTGACCTTTAATAGCCATAGTACAACTCTCTTTTCACAATGATTTGATTTATGTCAATTATCTCTCCAATCCATTTTTGTCAAAAATGCGTACATGAAATGTCATCTTTCCATCATAATTGAAAAGCAAAAGCTCACCTCCTTCAAAATGTTGTTCCATCATAAAGTTCTTCCAGCCACCATGAAAGAACATCCCATCTTCATTCTGCACCAGTTCTACGTTCCAATACTTTCCGCAAGACCCTACCAAAAATGCTATCTCTATTGCTTCTTCTGTTATATGCTTCACAAAATCAGATGGAATTCTCTATAACCAAAGAAAATAAAGAATAAAAATAATTATCATGAGTTTGAGTTTCATCACCATTTATCAACGTAATATAATTTTCACATATTTAATGCAAGTAAACAGTTAGAATACATAGGTAGGTGCCGAATATAGATCTAAAAATATTAAATTTAAGTGTTCGTTGGTGCATTATTGATTTAAGTTAAGTATCAACTCGAGCAGTCAACAAAAATAACCATGCATACTTAATTCAAAATCTAAAATATTGTACAACAACGTATAAAAAACATTGTTGTAGATCTGTTTAATCTCTAGATAGTAAAATAGTTAATAAAAGATTTGACTCTTAATAATTTAAGTTGAGTTAAAATTTCAAATCTACCTATCAACAAAGATATTTGCACATTTAATTCATGAGAAAGATCAGCCAAGAAAATGTTACAAGCACGTTGTTTGAAATCTAAGTAAATAAATGAAATAATTTACTCTCTGGCAATTTAAATTTGTGAATAAGATTGTAGATCTAAAGTGTTAAATGAAAGCCTTATAAATAAATGTTTGGTGTCTGGATTATTTGATAAGATTTATAGACATAAAATTAAAAGTAAAAATAGTTGACTCTTAGTTATTTAATTGTTAATTCTAATTTCACCTCTGTCCTTAAACATAGATATTTGGACATCTGTAATCCATGAGTAAGATGAATAATATCAACAAGCATGAAAGGCAGCATGTTGTCTAGATAAAAAGAATAAATTAAAGTGTTTCCCCAACAATTTAAATTTCTAAATAATATTTGAAGATCTAAAATATTTAATTGAAAATGTTCACTCTTGATAAAATGTGATGATCATAAATTAATATTAAATGGAGATTAAATGGAGCTGGAGCTAATTATCAACTATTTATGGGAGTCAAGTTACCACCCCATCAACAAAGATATTTATATATATGTAATTCCTGAGTAAACTCAAGCAAATACAAAAGTGCATGTTATCGGTATAGATCTAGAATAAATAAATGAAAATGGTCTATATGAAAATTTAATTTTATCAAAAAATAGATGTAAAAGCAAAAATAAAGTATTAATAGAAATTTAGTAATAGAGGATTTAACATTACCAGTTCTTCAATTTCCGGATCAAACAAAATCTTGTAGAAGCAAAGGCTATCATCTCCCTTACTGTTTCTCATTCTCACTGTTTTCTTTGTCAATTCTAGTGAATGTTATGTTTACAATATAGAGCCTTCGATATATATAGCACTAATAGGATTAACACAAGTTGATGTAGTAATTAATACTGGGCAATTTATATTAAATTTTAATTACTTAAGATTTTTCAAACTCCTATTTTCTAGACTTCATTATTAATGAAAGAATTGATTATTTTTTCTCTTCTATGTTTTATTCTATTAATTTATTGTGCGTTTGTTCAAAAATCTTATAGCAAATGGTTCGCTTTGATTATGACTGTACTGATTTTTGTGTTTAACTCATTATATTTATGAAATGATGTTATTGTGTAGTTAAGCCTATTTTTGTGTTGATTCTTGTATTTATAAAGTTACACCATCCATTTGATATCTGTAATATTGTTCTTGATGATTTGAATAATTTTCTTCATTTATAAATCTATCATACTCGTAAATTTAATAATTTGCATATGTTTTCTTCATTTATTTGGTATGTAAAATTTATAAATTGTTATTCTTATTCATCTCAATGGATAAAAAATACAAAAAAGCTACAATACAATAAATTCAGAATCAAACTAACACAGTAATACAAAAACTTACAAATTAATTCATAGATTTACATAATACCAAAAAAATTAAGTTCAAGGGGGTAAAAGAACCTTTGCATAGTGTCACGATCGAAACTCGGGACACGCGGTGATGGGTATCTCGAATCCACCAAGGGCCTAAGATAATCCCCTTATCCTTACCTAATGAGCATATTAAAAGAATACAGTGGAAGCCAACCAAAATAGAAAAAAGTAATATTGATAAGTCAAATGAATATTCAAAGAATCAAAATAAAGAATTAACCAAATACTTGTCCACAAAAACCTCTAAAACCAGAAATACCAACTAAGCCTAGACATGCTCCCTACTATGACCAAAAGAATCCAAAAAGAAAAATCCTCAAACCCTACATCATAAAATGATGCAGCATTCAGGGATTATCTGTGGGGAGAGCACTGGCATATAACTTAGGGGAAAGGGAAAAAATAATGAAATTACCAAAATTTGTCATAAACCATATGCACTACGTTCATATGCATATATATATAGAATGCCGATATAGAGACAAGGGTCATGAACATGAGAGTTTAAATCATTAACATGAATTGTGTAGTTCGTTCCATCCTAAAGGCACCTATGGGCTATATGGGTCCAGCTCCCTCTGCTAGAAGGGCCTCAGTGCGTGTTAGCTGGATGAATCGAGGGAAAATCGAGGAAAGAATAAAGGCACCAAGGCTATATCCCTCCCAAAATATATGATGTGTGCACCAAGCACGCAGTCACATAGACCCCTAAAGCCGGAAAACATAAATCCTAGTGTTGATTCCCCTGGGACCTACACATCCATGGTGAGATACATAATTCTCTTTAATCCCAAATTAAAACACTTTGCACATAAACCAACCATTAACCCATGAGTTAGTTATTGAGGCATTTACCATCATTATATCATCATACCAATATGAATGAAAGTTAATTCAACTATACCAAATCAGTCCATATAACTAAATTGAATCTCAATTTACATTTAAAATTTAAAACTAAGGCCATCCAAAACCATATTCATTCATTTATGCTTTAATGCAATGTAACAGGTTTAAAATACAAGTTAAAACATGCAATTATCCATATTTAAAATTTTATAATGTGGGTTGAGGTTAATGCAATTATCAAGTCAAAATTCCATCATTTGTGAAAACCCATGTTCCCATTCCATCTATTAAAATAATACCTCAATTGTGTTCCAAAAACCGTAAATTAAAACATAAATATGCCATTTAAACATGGGTCAAGAAATTCAAGTAAATTCAATCAAAATTCCTCAACCCAATTTCAAACCCATAATTTAAATCACATGAATATCTAATAAATTTATTCCATAACATAGAATTAAAGTTAGGAAAATATAAACATGCCTGAAATATAGAACAATTTGAAGATAATTTGAAGTTTGGAGCTTGGATGTTGAATTCTTTGTAAAACCCTTGAGCATTCTTTAGTTATTAGTTTAAGAGAGAAATAGTAGAATTGATCTTTTAAAACTAAAGGAAAAGAGTAAATTTTATGTTTAAAAGTCATGTAAGGGGTAAAATGACCAAAATCCCCTAGATTTGAGGTGGATTTATGCATACAGTGTTGTTATCCGAGCTTATTCACCTAAACCAAGGTCGAGAGATCGTTAGCTGATACATGACTTGTTAAATTTTACATCCAAGGCCTCAGGATAGTTTTAGAAGCACGAACAGTCTGTGGAGTTATGATGTCATGGGGAACAAAATCCTAGTGCTTATATCATATTGATCAACAGACTAACTCTACAACAATCGTTACTATTACTATTATTGCTACAAACCTTCCCCTTTTTACACAATTTTCAATTATATCAGTAATATCTTGATAGATTTTTGCCCTATTCCTCGTGTGTTCGACCCCAACCTGATTTTCTTCTATATTTGATTCATTTCACATTTATACTTTCTCAAAGGTGTAATTTGGGTGACATAAAATTTTAACCAAGTAGCATATATGATTTTTTCTCAAAAATCCAATAATTTTTTAAATGAGTCATTCAAAAATTATTGAAAACAATTTTCTCTCAAAAATTTGACATTGTCATTGAGTCTGAAATGTCAAAAATAGCCTAGTAGCATATATTATTTACTTATGTCGAGCCACGAACAAATTTTGATGATTTATTCAAAAACTTTTATAGTTGCATTTTAGCTGGTTTACTGAATCTGGTGCAGGTTTAAAACCTTCGTCGCAAATGTGGGCCACCCTTGACCATGAACACTGAGGAGGAAATCCCCTTCATCGTGATCTTAAGGTTGTGGCTACAATTACAAAGGGTAATTAACTAGGTCAGGTCAGTCCCTTCTTTGCGAATGCAATCAGGTTATCGCCAATACGAGGTTTAGGTGATAGACCTTAGCTAAAGTGAAGCCTTGACCATGAGAGAGAAGTCCAAATTAATTGGCCATTCAAAGTTGACACTCACAAATACTAAGTATTGACCGCATTTATGAGGCAGTGTTCACTAAATAGTATAAAATCCTCAAAAATCATGAATTTCATCATTTTAGTCCTCAATCTTCAGATTTTTTCTTAGGTTTTCTTCACCATTTGATCTTGGGTAAGCTCCAAAACCTTATGTAATTATTTTTTTTATTGATTATATCAGCAAAAAAAATTTTAAATCATGATTTCAAAATAAGAATTTGGGATTTTCAACAGTTAAATTTAAAAAGAGGTTTTCTTCAATTTGAACACATTTTCACATGGTTTTCTCTTGTAGAATTCTATAACGTTTAAAAATATATTTTGAAAATAAAATTTCTATTTTACCCCTTTTATTTCAAACCTATTTTCAAATTTATTTTGGTCTTGACCTAAATATGGGCAATATGGACATTATTAGCTTTCTTTTAATGAGTAGATGCTACCTATGAATGTTTTAGTTGATTCTAAGTCCGTTCATAAAGGTAAGGTTGTATGTTGAAGCACCTTTGGTCAAAATTTTTTCGTTTCGACATAGGTGATGTCTTAAATTCTTTTTGATTAAGCTGGGTTGTTAATAAATAGGTAAAGAAAGCTACATGCAAGGGAAATAACTATGGACTGTCTATTTTGATATATTTTTTACTTTTGTATGCTCTTATGGGGGCTTATATTCTATTATGGTTGTTTGTGATATCTGTTATTATTCATTGCCCATATGGGACCTTTATTTAACATCATTCGCCTTATTAGTGCATTTGAATGTGTTTATTCTAGGTATGATGCCCATGCAGGGATTTATTTTTCTAATATAGGCCTTATTTGAGCATTGTTTGGCTTTTATTTTTCTAATATAGGCCTTATTTGAGCATTGTTTGGCTTTATCATGATAAAAATATCAAGTTTGGGCTTGATATAATATTAATGATACTTATATACATATTTATTTTGATGGTACCTAATTGGAGTTGATGATAATGAATTATGGACATATTGAGTTGATTTTTAGGCTCAATTATATATATGTGTGTTGGATGGATTGGATATTATCATATTAAGTTGATTGTGAGAATTACATCCTAATTCCATATATATAAATTCATGAGATACTAGTACCCCTGAGAACACTATTTTAGAAAGAAAATGAGACACTATTATGAAAACCTCCTTCATAAACATGAGCTAGAAAGGTGAGTTGAGATTGAGATAAGAGATACAGTATATGAGTTGCGAACGCTCTAGGGGTCCTACCTAGTAGCTACAAGCTTGGTGGGTATATGTTGAACGTCATGTGATGGCTTTCCTTGTTCACCACATTCACATTGCATTGCATTGCATTTACACATGCATCTTGCATTGCATTGCTTGTTTTCGTTTTCTATGTATTTATAGATTAAAACTGTTAGTGGAGACGATGTGAGCTATCATTTTTTACTTTTCTGCTTGCAGGTAACGTGTTCATTATATATTTTACTTATCTTATTTTCTATTTTTCTCTGTCGTCCTATGATACCTACTGAATACAAGTGAATTGTACTCACCCTATTGTGCCATTTCAGTGCAGATCCTAGTACGAGCACTATGCAAGGAGGCTGAGTTCGTATGTGAGAATGTGACAAGATATTGGCATAATCTAGGCGTCCCTTATTGCAGTGTTCATAGTAACAACGAGATGGGTCGTTACATCTGAAAGTTAAATAAATCGATCTCAGGAGGTAAGAACACATAAATAATTTTTTAAATAAATCAAATTTAGGTCCATTTTTGTAATAATAAAGAAAATAGTTACTGACCACAAAAGGTAGGTAATTTTGCTGAAAACTGAGTTCAAAAAATCAACCTTCTAAGAACAATACCTGATTTAAAAAAAAAAAAAGCAAAGCATTTAACTTAACCGGCCTCCTTAGGTCTGTTTTTGGATTTCAAATCTCAAAACAAAATTAGAAATAGCTAGCTCTATTAATTTTATGTTGCTTTTATTAAACCAATCTAAGGAGGTTATTTTTTGGTGAAAATTGATTTGACTTTATTTTTTGAAAAACAACCTTTTGAGGTTATTAGGAGGTCAGTATTATTAATAAAATAGAGATCTATACTTCTTATCACCATTTGGACGAACCCTCTTTCACTTGTCTCTCCCTCTTCCCTCCTTCGCTACCCAACCACCACACTCCGACATCCAATATCTTGCATATTATCGGAGAACATCAAGAATCTTAACATATATGGAATAAATTTATTTTCTAAAAAACTAATAATATAAATGCTAAGCCTTGCCTAGTCTCCTCGCATCGTGTAGCACCATCTATTTCAATTATGTGGCTCAGATAAGAACAACAAAATGCAAATTTAATTAAAAAAATATTTATCTATTGAGATGATGTACAAATTCCTAACTATTCTATAGAATTTGTGAAATATAACCTAGTTAAGCTCCTTGTTCTAAAGAAGCCAAACTAATTGTTTGGTTTCCTCCTTGTGCATTGATGGTAGCATCGAGACACGGACTGAGATGTCACATTTTGATAAATATTAGATATTGTTAAGAAAAATGATTTTCGGGATACTCAAGTAAGGTGAAACTCATATCTAGCCTTAGATCAAAATTGTAGAGTATAAAAAAGGGTTAAAGGTAGGTAAAATGATGGGTTACCAAGAAGTAAATGTGGAGACAAACTATCTTCTTACTATCAAGCTTAGTGTGGATGAGAACATTTGACATTATCCTTTGAGGTTCATCATTAAAGACAAGAGATATCTATTGAATCTCAACAAGGTCATTATCAAACACATCAAGAGAGAGACAAATCATTGTAACAATTTTCTGGTAAATAAAGGAGACAAATATATTGAAGATTTGATATTGGGGGAAATAAAATATATAATTTCCTTCTCCTGGCGGACCTATGCGGTGTTATTTTTAAAAAAATTAAAGACTACTTTAATTTTTTGTGTTTAAAAAAAACAAGAACCCTCGAAAACATGGTGAAACTATCAATTAAATACCTAAACCGTGTGGATATTCTATTACCTTTTTGAAATTAAACTTTTTGTATTATTTAATCCTTAAACTACGTACGGCCCCATTGCCCCCAAACTTTATTGTCAAGATTATATTGATTTTTGTGTTTAATATTTTGTGTCTATTATGATGATGCTAATTCATAGTTAAGTGTATTTTTCCATGAATTTTTATATCTATGAATTTTTATTGTCATTTCTTATATTTATTAAATTATCTTGATATTTTTCATAGGTTTTCTTCATTTATAAAGTTATCATATTTGTAAAGTTTGTATTATGAACTGATTTTTTTTTATCTATTATGTATATAAAATTTTCAACTTTTTATATTTGTTGATGTCATTAGATCAAAATGGAACAAAAATAAAAAAAAAATCTACACCAAAACAATAGTCAAAACTAGTACAAATATCCACTAAAAATTAGATTAAAACAATAGCATAAATTGCACTTAGGCTGCAAAAAAATTGGATCAAAATAATTTATTGTAAGACCCCATAAAGTCCTAATCCATTTCAGTCCTATATAGCATACCAAAGAGGTCCCATACTTAGAAAAAATTTCATCGAAGTGTTAAGACTTAGTCTCCTTGTTGTCCTTAATATTTTGATGGTCTCATTTTCAATCTTTCTGGCCTTAGATTGTCGATTTTTAAATTGAATCATGATCAGGGTTATCTATAGGTCATCTCTGGTAAGTTTTGAAATTTTTGAACATTATTTGAGACATATTTGGATAACCAAAACTGTGAGCCAACGCAGTCAGAACGTATCGCGTTGGCGATCGTGTCGTCACCATTGACGCGACGCATCAGCAATCGCATCGACACGGTGTGGTGCTTGTCGTGTCACTGGGCATGTGTTTGTTTATTAAATTATGGGTTTGTGGGGGTAGTTGAGTCATTTTTCCCTTACATTATTCATCCATAACACGACATTAAGCCTCCCAAAAGGCAAATTCACTCATTATTTCATAAAATTCTCTCCAGAGTAAACCCTAGGTTCATTAAAGTTCAGGTCCAATCTCAGGAATTCACCAACAATTCTCACAAATTCAGGTATGTAAAATGTTCATCCATGGGTCCTTTCCACACATGGATTTCAAGAATCTAATTTTAAATTTAAAGTTGTGATTTCTACAAGTTATTGTGATTTTTAATCATGAATCCCCATGAATCTTTATTCTATATCATGTTTACATGAAATTGTTGTTGTTATTAAATCCCACAAGTCGGAATAATGTTGTTCGCTTATTTAAATCTTAATTAGTCTAATTGATATTGAAAACATGTTATTACTACAAGCTTTAAACTATTTCTATTCTTAGCTTAAATTACGAATATCAAGTATTTGATGAAATGCCTACAAGAATAAATTTTGAATAAATGCTTTCACATTATGTCCTCAAAGTTTTAGTACTATTTTTGCATTATTGCTATGGAGTCCTGGGGGCTATGAATACCTAAAAACATAGTTGTTTACTTAGTCTCAGTATCTTTAGAAATGTTCTACATATGTTATGAGCATTATCAGTTTAGTCATTTATCATAATCAATTAAATATAAAATAGTTCAGTATCCCGAGTAAGTTCAGTTGGGAGTAGGACTTAGCATAGAGGAAGTGCAGGGATGGTGGCTTCCCCTTCAATTAGGCAGAGTCATTAGTAGCAGTCCCTGTACTCCAGAACTAAGTAGCCAACGTAGGATATGAGGAGTCACCCATCAGCTCAGGCTTGAATACCTCTTAGGGGTTACCCGTCAGTTTATGCTTGACACCTTAGTCCTTTGGGATAGCATATTAGTTGATCCACACAGCCAGTGTTAGTACCCATGGCATGGTACTGACACCCCTCCAACTGGGGTCACAAGTTGGACCCCAATTTGCTCATTGGGGGCATGTTGGTTGGATGATAGATCCCACTATCTTAGTCTAGTAATCAACTCAGCAATTCAGTTTTAGTTTTGTTTGAACATAGCATATAGATATAAATTATTCACTTATCAGTATTTAGTATCTCAATTTACAAATTATATTCAGAACATGTTTTATGCTAGGTTATGCATTTTTAGTCCCTACAGATTTCATGCATTCTATTCAGTATTTCATGCTCTATATTTAGTTAGTTATTACTCATGCACATGAACCCATGCATATTAGCCTAACCTAATTTAGCATACCAGTATATTCAAAGTACTAATCACATACTTGTTTCTTGCGCTATGATATCTAATATCATAGGTGTGGATGCTCAGGTCCCTGATCGGGCATAGACATACCTGATTATCAGTTGTAGAAGTGGTGAGTTCTTATACTTCAAGGACATTATTTCTTTATCTTAGCTTACTTTATCAGTTTCAGTATTTTTTATTCAGTCAAAGTTAGTTGGGGGTTGTCCCATTAGCTCTACAATCAGTTAGTAGAGGCTTTTCAGACTAGTACAGATAGTTAGTCAGTCTTTACTTTTTCAGTTGTTATTACCAGTTTTATTAGTATTTTCAGTATTTTTTTTACAGACATTATCAGAACTATGATTTAAGACCTTATGGGATTCTTCAGTTAAATTTTGCATATGATCGTTTGTTACTAATTTTACTCTGTGCTCATAGCAGGTACCAGCTCATGGGTTAACTTTTGGTCTCTTGGGACAATAAGCGCTGTGTGGAACCCAGGTTGTACTCTCGGGGTATTGCAAACTTAGTATCAGATTCTATGATTTTAAAGTGTTCTAGGGAGTCCTAAAGCCACATTAAGTAGAGTCTTGTGATGGGTGTGAGACGTTCCACCCTTATGGAAAAGTGGCTGCAAGACATTTTAAGAAAAGTTTTCTTTCTTTCAGTGATCATGTCATGCGACTGAGTATGAGATCGTGTTAAACTCTCTGTATAATATATTCTTCCTTTGGCTTACAGAACATGCCTCTTTGAAAGACAAACAAAAGAATAAATTTAAACTAGCTAACACCTCCACCCATTCAGCTAGATCCCCTGAATGAGCATGTGTATCATGCAGAGTTCAGAGCTACATTCACTACTCTAGCTCACTCTATAGTGGCTCAAAATATCCGTCCAGCTGCTTTTTTGGCTAACCCAGTGGCCAATACTACCATATCTAGGATTTGGGACTTTATTCGAATGAATCCTCTTCTATTTTTTCGATCAAAATCTGAAGAGGATCCATAAAAATTCCTAGATATAGTACAGAAGGTAACAGACATTATGGGGTCACTTCTAGGGAGAGTTCTGAATTGGTTGCTTACCAACTATAGGATATAGCCCATACTTAGTTTAAGTAGTAAAAGAGGATAGATATGCAGACGTAGGGCCTATTGAGTGGGAGGATTTTTCTACGACCTTCTTACATAGATGCTTTCTGTTGGAGTTGAGGGAAGCCAAAGTGTTAGATTTCATCAACTTAAGGTAGGGAAGTTCATCTACTTGAGGTAGGAAACATGAGTGTGAAAGAGTATATCCTTAAGTTTACTCAGTTATCTAAGTATGCTCCTCATGTGGTGGCTAATAACATACCTAGGATGAGCAAGTTTGTATCTGGGTATCTTATAGTATGGTCAAGAAGTGTAGAGCTTTAATTTTAATTTAAGAGATAGACATATCTAGTCTTCTGGTCCATACTCACTAGATTGAGGAGCAGAAGCTTAGGGAGAAAGAAAGAGAGAGAACAAGAGGGCTAGAAAAGGTATCTGTAATTTTACTTAGCCAAAGTCAGAGGGTGGAAACCATCCTTAGTTTTGATAGAAATCTTCAGCTCCTGCCCAGTCTTTAGCTAGTTCTCCTGTGCCAAAGTTCAATAATTACAATCGAGATAGAGCACCAGGCTCTAAGTCCTAAGACAGTATAAATAGTGGTCGCACAAATTCTCTTTGCTAGAAATATAAAAGAAACCACCAGGGTGAGTGTAGAGTTGGTAATGATGTATTATTTGGGTTTGGCAAGCCAGGCCATTGGATCAGGGAGCATCGGGTAGTTGCTTAGAAAGAAAAGGATTTGCACAAACAGGGCTAATCCCATCAGTCATCAGCTCCAGCCAGCTGCCTTACTCAGTAGGGCGCCGCATCCAATGCTACCAATGGTCGACGTCAAAACAGGCTTTATCCACTTCAGTCTCGACAAGATCAGGAAAGTTCTCCTGATGTGGTTACTGGAATATTGTAAGTCTTTCATTTACATATTTATGTTTTACTAGATCCTGGAGCATCTCTTTCTTTGGTAAACCCTTATATAGCTGTCAACTTTGGAGTCTATCCTAAAATCTTAGTAGATCTTTCCTCAGTATCTACCCCAGTGGGTAAGTCTATCATAGCCTGACGGGTATACAGGAACTGCCCGGTTACAATGTCTCATAAATTTACTTTAGTAGACCTTATAGAGTTATAGATTATACACTTTGACGTCATTGTCAACATGGATTGGCTCCATTCATGCTATACTTCAGTGTATTGTAGAAACAAAGTAGTTTATTTTTAGTTTCCAAATGAACTAGTCCTTGAATAGAGGGTAGTACTACAACTTTTATGGTTATCTTGTTTAGTACCTTAGAGCGAGGAAAATGATATCCAAGGGGTGCATTTATCATCTTGTCCAAGTCAAAGACTATAATTCTGAGACTCCTAATCTTGAGTCAATTTCAGTAGTGAGAGAATTTCCAGATATGTTCCCTGAAGATCTTCCCAGAGTTTCTCCCGAAAGGAAAATTGACTTAGGAATAGACCTTCTTCCAGATATCCAACCTATATATTCCTCCACACAGAATGGCTCCAGCCTAACTCAAAGAGTTAAAAGAACAGTTAAAGGATCTCCTAGATATGGGATTTATCAGGCCCAATATTTCCCTGTGAGGCGCACCAGTCTTGTTCGTGTGTAAGAAAGATAGTTCTCGTAGAATGTTTATTAACTATCGTTAGTTAAACAAAGTCACAATCAAGAACAAATAGCCACTTCCCAAAATCAATGACTTGTTCTACCAACTTCAAGGTGCCAATTATTTTTCTAAGATAGACCCTCAGATATGCCTATTATTACCTCAGAGTCAGAGAATGTGACATTCTAAAAACTGCTTTCAAAACCAGGTATGGTCACTTCGAGTTTCTAGTCATGTCCTTTGGTCACACAAATGCCCAAGCAGCCTTTATGGACTTTATAAATCGAGTGTTAAAGTAGTACTTAGAAATGTTCATTATAGTCTTTAATGATGACATTCTTGTCTACTCCCATAACAAAAATGATCATGTAAACCACCTCAGAATAGTATTGCGGACTCTTAGAGCCTATTAGTTGTTCGCTAAATTCAGTAAATGTGAATTTTGGCTAAGATCAGTAGCTTTCCTTGTCCATATTATTTCCGGTGATGGAATTAGAGTTGATCTTCAAAAGATTGAAGTGGTGAGAAACTGGCCTAGACCTATGTCTCTATCAGATATCAAGAGTTTCTTAGGTTTAGTTGGCTATTAATGGTGGTTTATTAAAGGGTTTTCGTCTATTGCATCCCCCATGTCTAGATTGACTGAAAAGAAATTTAAGTTTCAGTGGTAAGATTCTTGTGAGAAGAGTTCAGGAGTTGAAGAATCAACTCACCTTAGCCCTAGTTTTCACATTACTAATGGTTTAAATGAGTTTTTTGTATGCTGTTATGCTTCTAGAGTTGGGTTGGGGTGTGTTTTGATGAAAAGAGGTAAGGTTATATCCTATGCCTCTAGACAACTTAAGAAAAGAATTACCCCATCCATGATCTTGAGCCAGCAGCTATTGTGTTTGCCTTAAAAATTTAGAGGCACTATTTGTATGGGGTGCATGTTGATTTGTTTACAGACCACAAAATCTTACAGTATATGTTTTCGCAGAAGGACTTGAATTTGTGTCAAAGGAGATGGTTAGAATTATTGAAAGATTATGATATAAGTGTTTTGTATCACCCGGACAAGGCCAATGTAGTTGCAGATTCCCTAAGTAGATTGTCTATGGGTATTGTTGCTAATGTTGAGGATGGTAAGAAGAAGTTAGTTTAGGAAGTTCATCAGCTTGCTAGACTAGGTGTCCATTTGGTTGACTCGCTTAGGGGTAGTGTTTGGGTACATAAAAGTTCAAAATCTTCTTTAGTTTCCAAGGTAAAGGAAAAGAAGGACAGGGATCCCAGTTTAGTTAAAATGAAAAAGTCAGTCAGAGACAAGAAAGTAGAAGTTTTCTCCCAAGGGGAGATAGTGTGTTGCGTTGCCAGGGTAGGCTCTGTGTGCCATATATAGATGACATGAGACAATGAATTCTTAGTGAAGTGCATATTATGCGTTACTCTATTCATCCAAGGGCCACTAAGATGTACCGTGACTTACGGGAAGTCTATTGGTGGAGTGGGATAAAGAGGGACATTGCAGAGATTGTAGTTAAGTTCTCTACTTGTCAGCAGGTGAAGATTGAGCACCAAAAGACTAGTGGTTCTATGCAGGAGATATTATTCCCACATGGAAGTGGGAAGAAGTGAACATGGGCTTCGTGATGGGTTTGTCGTATACTCGTCGTCAGCACGATTCGATTTGGGTCATTGTAGATAGGATGACCAAGTTTGCCTATTTCTTAACGGTCCATACTTCCTATTCAGCCGAGGATTATGTCAAACTCTATATCTAAGATTTGGTTAGGTTACATAGTATCCCGTTGTCCATTATTTCAAATAGAGGTACGTAGTTTACCTCTCACTTTTGGAAAGCCTTCCAAAAGGGCTTGGTACCCAAGTCTACCTTAGTACAACCTTTCACCCTCAGACAGATGGTCAAGCAGAAAAGATCATTCAAACTTTAGAGGATATGTTGAGAGTGCGTGTCATTGACTTTAAATGCCGTTGGGATGACCACTTACCTTTGATTGAGTTTGCGTATAGTAACATCTATCATTCCAGTATTCAGATGGCTCCGTTTGAGGCTCTTTATGGGAGGAAATATAGATCTTTGATTGGTTGTTTTGAAGTAGGTGAGGCCACAGTGGTGGGGCTTGAATTGGTGGTTGATGCTTTAGAGAAAGTATAGTTGATCATGGAAAGGCTTAAGATAGCCCAGAGCCGACAGAAATCATATACAGATGTGAGAAGGAAAGATCTTGAATTTAAGATTAGCGACTTTATGCATTTGAAAATGTCTCCCAAGAAGGGAGTAAAGAGGTTTGGTAAGAAAGGGAAGCTTAGTCCCTGATATGATAGTCCTTATAGGATTTTGAGTCATTTCGGAAAGATAGCCTATAAACTTGAGTTGCCTGCAGACTTAGCATCAGTACACCTAGTGTTTTATGTATCCTTACTAAAGAAGTACATAGGTGACCTAGCAGTTATAGTCCACATAGAGAGTGTAGATGTTCAGAATAGTCTCTCTTACGAAAAATTCCTAGTCGAAATCCTCGATAGACAGTCTCATAGACTAAGAAAGAAGGAAGTTCCTTGGTCAAAGTTCTTCGGTGGAACCAGTCCGTTGAGGGAGCCACTTTGGAAGTAGAAGCAAACATGTGAACCAAGTACCCTCATCTCTTCTCCACAAACTCGGACTCATATTAGGGTAACAGTCTTCCTTAGATTTACTCTGTTCCATGCCTAGTTTCAGCTGCACATCATTCTCATATAATTCATGCATTCATAAATCAATTCAGTCATGTGTCATGTCTCAAGATTCAGTTATGTTTCAGTTATGCACGTCAATATAGTCGCAGTACCTCAGTGTCTTTCATCCTAATCAGCCTCATTTGATGACGAATATTCCCAAGCGGGAGATATTGTAAGACCCCGTAAAGTACTAGTCCATTTCTGTCCTATATAGCATACCGAAAGAGGTCCCTGACATAGAAAAAATTTTAGATAAGTGTTAAGACTTAGTCTCATTGTTAGCCTCGATATTTTGATGGTCATATTTTTTATCTTTCCGGCCTTAGATTGTCGATTTTTAAATTGATTCATGCTCAGGGTTATCTATAGGTAATCTTAGGTGGGTTTTAGAATTTTTGAACCTCACTTGAGACATGTTTGGATGACCAAAACAGTGAGTCAATGCGATTAGGATGCGTCCCATTGGCCTTCGCATCGTCACCGTGGACACAGCGCATCGACAATCATGTCGACACCATCAATGCGATGTGTCACCTATCTTGTCATTGGGCACATTTTTGTTTATTAAATTACAAGTTTGAGGGGGCAGTTGAGTCATTTTCCCTTTACATTATTCAGCCATAACATTAAATTAAGCCTTCCAAAAGGCAAATTCACTGATTATTTCATAAAATTCTCTCAAGAGCAAACCCTAGGTTCATCAAAGTTCAAGTCCAATCTTAAGAATTCACCAACAATTCTCACAAATTCAAAAATCAAGGTATGCTAAATGTTCATCCATTGTTCGCTTCCACCCATGGAATCCAAGAATCTAATTTTAAATTTAAAGTTGTGATTTTTACAATTGTGATTTTTAACCATGAATTGATTTTATACCATGTTTACATGAAATTGTTGTTGTTATTAAATTCGACACGTTTGAATAATATTGTTCTCTGATTTAAATCATAATTAGTGTTGTTGGTGTTTTAAACATGTTATAACAAGCTTTAAACTATTCCTATGCTTAGCTTAAACTACGAATATCAAGTGTTTGATTAAATTCCTACACGAATGAATTTTGAATAAATTCTTTCACATTATGACCTCAAAGATTTAGTATTATTTGGCTATTATTGCTATCGAGTTCTGGGGCTTATGAATACCCTAAAATATAGTTGTTTACATAGTCTCAGTATCTTTAGAATAGTTCTATATATTTTATGAGCATTATCAGTTCAGTCAGTTATCATAATCAGTTAAACATAGAACAGTTCAGTATCCCGAGTCAGTTTGATTGGGAGTAGGATTTAGCACCGAGTGAGTGCAGGGATGGCGGCTTCCCCGTTAGTTAGGAAGAGTCGTTAGTAGAAGTCTCTGTACTCCAAAACTGCATAGCCAACGTAGGATATGAGGAGTCACCTGTTAGTTCAAGATTGACTACCTCTCAAGGGTCACCCATTAGTTTAATATTGACTACTTCTCAGGGGTAACCCATCAGTTTAGGCTTGACACCCTTAGTCCTTCAAGACAAAATATTAGTGGAATCACACAACTAGTGTTAATACCCGTAGCACGGTACTGACACACATCCAACTGGGTCATAGGTTGGACCCCAATTTTCTCATTGGGACATGTCGGTTAGATCATAGCTCCCACAGTCTCAGTTTAGTAATCAGCTTAGTAATTCAATTTCAGTATTGCTTGACCATAGCATACAGATATAAGTTATTCACTTATCAGTATTCAGTATCTCGGTTTACGGATTATATTCATAATATGTTTTATTCTTGATTATGCATTCTCAATCTTTACAGATTTTATGCATTCTATTCAGTACTTCATAATATACATTCAGTCACTTATTACTCATGCACATAAACCCATGCATATCAGCCTAAGCTAATTTAGCATACTAGTACATTCAAAGTACTAATCGCATACTCGTTTCTTACGCTATAATGTCAGATATCATAGGTTCGGACGCTCAGTTCCCTGATCGCGTATAGACATACTAGATTATCAGCTATAGCAGTGGTGAGTCCCCATAATTCGAGGACATGATTTATTTACCTTAGTTTACTTTATCAATTTTTGTATTTTCTATATAGTAGGAGTTAGTTGGAGGTTTTTCCCATCAGCTCCACAGTCAGTTAGTAGAGGCTTTTCAGACTAGTACAGACAGTTAGTAAATCTTTAATTTTTCGATTGTTATTGTCAGCCTTTTTATCAGTATTTTTCATATTTCTTATAAACATTATCAGAAATATGATTTAAAACCTTATGGCCTTCCTCAGTTCAATTCATCATATGATATTTTGTTATTAGTTATGCTCAGTGCCCACAGAAGGTACCAGCTCGTGGGTTAGCTTGTGTTCTCTTGAAACTGTAAGCACCGTATAGTGCGCAGGGTGTACTCTCGGGGTGTTACATTCATGAATTTAAATAATATGAAAAAAATTAAGTTCAAGGATTATCGGACCTTTACATAAATTAGGAAATTAATAATATGTAAGAAATAAATTTAGAAGGATAACAAAACTCTTGCATAATTTAGATAAGAAATAGTCTTCAGTACAGATTTTCAGCTAACTTCAACATTTCAATGATAAATTAATATACTTTAGCTAACAAATTCCACTTAACTTCTTTGACCTTTAATAGCCATAGTACAACTCTCTTTTCACAATGATTTGATTTATGTCAATTATCTCTCCAATCCATTTTTGTCAAAAATGCGTACATGAAATGTCATCTTTCCATCATAATTGAAAAGCAAAAGCTCACCTCCTTCAAAATGTTGTTCCATCATAAAGTTCTTCCAGCCACCATGAAAGAACATCCCATCTTCATTCTGCACCAGTTCTACGTTCCAATACTTTCCGCAAGACCCTACCAAAAATGCTATCTCTATTGCTTCTTCTGTTATATGCTTCACAAAATCAGATGGAATTCTCTATAACCAAAGAAAATAAAGAATAAAAATAATTATCATGAGTTTGAGTTTCATCACCATTTATCAACGTAATATAATTTTCACATATTTAATGCAAGTAAACAGTTAGAATACATAGGTAGGTGCCGAATATAGATCTAAAAATATTAAATTTAAGTGTTCGTTGGTGCATTATTGATTTAAGTTAAGTATCAACTCGAGCAGTCAACAAAAATAACCATGCATACTTAATTCAAAATCTAAAATATTGTACAACAACGTATAAAAAACATTGTTGTAGATCTGTTTAATCTCTAGATAGTAAAATAGTTAATAAAAGATTTGACTCTTAATAATTTAAGTTGAGTTAAAATTTCAAATCTACCTATCAACAAAGATATTTGCACATTTAATTCATGAGAAAGATCAGCCAAGAAAATGTTACAAGCACGTTGTTTGAAATCTAAGTAAATAAATGAAATAATTTACTCTCTGGCAATTTAAATTTGTGAATAAGATTGTAGATCTAAAGTGTTAAATGAAAGCCTTATAAATAAATGTTTGGTGTCTGGATTATTTGATAAGATTTATAGACATAAAATTAAAAGTAAAAATAGTTGACTCTTAGTTATTTAATTGTTAATTCTAATTTCACCTCTGTCCTTAAACATAGATATTTGGACATCTGTAATCCA
Source organism: Capsicum annuum (assembly GCF_002878395.1). NCBI lineage: Eukaryota > Viridiplantae > Streptophyta > Magnoliopsida > Solanales > Solanaceae > Capsicum > Capsicum annuum. The sequence goes on along the minus strand of NC_061111.1, from coordinate 160,928,290 downwards.
TGAGTAAGATGAATAATATCAACAAGCATGAAAGGCAGCATGTTGTCTAGATAAAAAGAATAAATTAAAGTGTTTCCCCAACAATTTAAATTTCTAAATAATATTTGAAGATCTAAAATATTTAATTGAAAATGTTCACTCTTGATAAAATGTGATGATCATAAATTAATATTAAATGGAGATTAAATGGAGCTGGAGCTAATTATCAACTATTTATGGGAGTCAAGTTACCACCCCATCAACAAAGATATTTATATATATGTAATTCCTGAGTAAACTCAAGCAAATACAAAAGTGCATGTTATCGGTATAGATCTAGAATAAATAAATGAAAATGGTCTATATGAAAATTTAATTTTATCAAAAAATAGATGTAAAAGCAAAAATAAAGTATTAATAGAAATTTAGTAATAGAGGATTTAACATTACCAGTTCTTCAATTTCCGGATCAAACAAAATCTTGTAGAAGCAAAGGCTATCATCTCCCTTACTGTTTCTCATTCTCACTGTTTTCTTTGTCAATTCTAGTGAATGTTATGTTTACAATATAGAGCCTTCGATATATATAGCACTAATAGGATTAACACAAGTTGATGTAGTAATTAATACTGGGCAATTTATATTAAATTTTAATTACTTAAGATTTTTCAAACTCCTATTTTCTAGACTTCATTATTAATGAAAGAATTGATTATTTTTTCTCTTCTATGTTTTATTCTATTAATTTATTGTGCGTTTGTTCAAAAATCTTATAGCAAATGGTTCGCTTTGATTATGACTGTACTGATTTTTGTGTTTAACTCATTATATTTATGAAATGATGTTATTGTGTAGTTAAGCCTATTTTTGTATTGATTCTTGTATTTATAAAGTTACACCATCCATTTGATATCTGTAATATTGTTCTTGATGATTTGAATAATTTTCTTCATTTATAAATCTATCATACTCGTAAATTTAATAATTTGCATATGTTTTCTTCATTTATTTGGTATGTAAAATTTATAAATTGTTATTCTTATTCATCTCAATGGATAAAAAATACAAAAAAAGCTACAATACAATAAATTCAGAATCAAACTAACACAGTAATACAAAAACTTACAAATTAATTCATAGATTTACATAATACCAAAAAAATTAAGTTCAAGGGGGTAAAAGAACCTTTGCATAGTGTCACGATCGAAACTCGGGACACGCGGTGATGGGTATCTCGAATCCACCAAGGGCCTAAGATAATCCCCTTATCCTTACCTAATGAGCATATTAAAAGAATACAGTGGAAGCCAACCAAAATAGAAAAAAGTAATATTGATAAGTCAAATGAATATTCAAAGAATCAAAATAAAGAATTAACCAAATACTTGTCCACAAAAACCTCTAAAACCAGAAATACCAACTAAGCCTAGACATGCTCCCTACTATGACCAAAAGAATCCAAAAAGAAAAATCCTCAAACCCTACATCATAAAATGATGCAGCATTCAGGGATTATCTGTGGGGAGAGCACTGGCATATAACTTAGGGGAAAGGGAAAAAATAATGAAATTACCAAAATTTGTCATAAACCATATGCACTACGTTCATATGCATATATATATAGAATGCCGATATAGAGACAAGGGTCATGAACATGAGAGTTTAAATCATTAACATGAATTGTGTAGTTCGTTCCATCCTAAAGGCACCTATGGGCTATATGGGTCCAGCTCCCTCTGCTAGAAGGGCCTCAGTGCGTGTTAGCTGGATGAATCGAGGGAAAATCGAGGAAAGAATAAAGGCACCAAGGCTATATCCCTCCCAAAATATATGATGTGTGCACCAAGCACGCAGTCACATAGACCCCTAAAGCCGGAAAACATAAATCCTAGTGTTGATTCCCCTGGGACCTACACATCCATGGTGAGATACATAATTCTCTTTAATCCCAAATTAAAACACTTTGCACATAAACCAACCATTAACCCATGAGTTAGTTATTGAGGCATTTACCATCATTATATCATCATACCAATATGAATGAAAGTTAATTCAACTATACCAAATCAGTCCATATAACTAAATTGAATCTCAATTTACATTTAAAATTTAAAACTAAGGCCATCCAAAACCATATTCATTCATTTATGCTTTAATGCAATGTAACAGGTTTAAAATACAAGTTAAAACATGCAATTATCCATATTTAAAATTTTATAATGTGGGTTGAGGTTAATGCAATTATCAAGTCAAAATTCCATCATTTGTGAAAACCCATGTTCCCATTCCATCTATTAAAATAATACCTCAATTGTGTTCCAAAAACCGTAAATTAAAACATAAATATGCCATTTAAACATGGGTCAAGAAATTCAAGTAAATTCAATCAAAATTCCTCAACCCAATTTCAAACCCATAATTTAAATCACATGAATATCTAATAAATTTATTCCATAACATAGAATTAAAGTTAGGAAAATATAAACATGCCTGAAATATAGAACAATTTGAAGATAATTTGAAGTTTGGAGCTTGGATGTTGAATTCTTTGTAAAACCCTTGAGCATTCTTTAGTTATTAGTTTAAGAGAGAAATAGTAGAATTGATCTTTTAAAACTAAAGGAAAAGAGTAAATTTTATGTTTAAAAGTCATGTAAGGGGTAAAATGACCAAAATCCCCTAGATTTGAGGTGGATTTATGCATACAGTGTTGTTATCCGAGCTTATTCACCTAAACCAAGGTCGAGAGATCGTTAGCTGATACATGACTTGTTAAATTTTACATCCAAGGCCTCAGGATAGTTTTAGAAGCACGAACAGTCTGTGGAGTTATGATGTCATGGGGAACAAAATCCTAGTGCTTATATCATATTGATCAACAGACTAACTCTACAACAATCGTTACTATTACTATTATTGCTACAAACCTTCCCCTTTTTACACAATTTTCAATTATATCAGTAATATCTTGATAGATTTTTGCCCTATTCCTCGTGTGTTCGACCCCAACCTGATTTTCTTCTATATTTGATTCATTTCACATTTATACTTTCTCAAAGGTGTAATTTGGGTGACATAAAATTTTAACCAAGTAGCATATATGATTTTTTCTCAAAAATCCAATAATTTTTTAAATGAGTCATTCAAAAATTATTGAAAACAATTTTCTCTCAAAAATTTGACATTGTCATTGAGTCTGAAATGTCAAAAATAGCCTAGTAGCATATATTATTTACTTATGTCGAGCCACGAACAAATTTTGATGATTTATTCAAAAACTTTTATAGTTGCATTTTAGCTGGTTTACTGAATCTGGTGCAGGTTTAAAACCTTCGTCGCAAATGTGGGCCACCCTTGACCATGAACACTGAGGAGGAAATCCCCTTCATCGTGATCTTAAGGTTGTGGCTACAATTACAAAGGGTAATTAACTAGGTCAGGTCAGTCCCTTCTTTGCGAATGCAATCAGGTTATCGCCAATACGAGGTTTAGGTGATAGACCTTAGCTAAAGTGAAGCCTTGACCATGAGAGAGAAGTCCAAATTAATTGGCCATTCAAAGTTGACACTCACAAATACTAAGTATTGACCGCATTTATGAGGCAGTGTTCACTAAATAGTATAAAATCCTCAAAAATCATGAATTTCATCATTTTAGTCCTCAATCTTCAGATTTTTTCTTAGGTTTTCTTCACCATTTGATCTTGGGTAAGCTCCAAAACCTTATGTAATTATTTTTTTTATTGATTATATCAGCAAAAAAAATTTTAAATCATGATTTCAAAATAAGAATTTGGGATTTTCAACAGTTAAATTTAAAAAGAGGTTTTCTTCAATTTGAACACATTTTCACATGGTTTTCTCTTGTAGAATTCTATAACGTTTAAAAATATATTTTGAAAATAAAATTTCTATTTTACCCCTTTTATTTCAAACCTATTTTCAAATTTATTTTGGTCTTGACCTAAATATGGGCAATATGGACATTATTAGCTTTCTTTTAATGAGTAGATGCTACCTATGAATGTTTTAGTTGATTCTAAGTCCGTTCATAAAGGTAAGGTTGTATGTTGAAGCACCTTTGGTCAAAATTTTTTCGTTTCGACATAGGTGATGTCTTAAATTCTTTTTGATTAAGCTGGGTTGTTAATAAATAGGTAAAGAAAGCTACATGCAAGGGAAATAACTATGGACTGTCTATTTTGATATATTTTTTACTTTTGTATGCTCTTATGGGGGCTTATATTCTATTATGGTTGTTTGTGATATCTGTTATTATTCATTGCCCATATGGGACCTTTATTTAACATCATTCGCCTTATTAGTGCATTTGAATGTGTTTATTCTAGGTATGATGCCCATGCAGGGATTTATTTTTCTAATATAGGCCTTATTTGAGCATTGTTTGGCTTTTATTTTTCTAATATAGGCCTTATTTGAGCATTGTTTGGCTTTATCATGATAAAAATATCAAGTTTGGGCTTGATATAATATTAATGATACTTATATACATATTTATTTTGATGGTACCTAATTGGAGTTGATGATAATGAATTATGGACATATTGAGTTGATTTTTAGGCTCAATTATATATATGTGTGTTGGATGGATTGGATATTATCATATTAAGTTGATTGTGAGAATTACATCCTAATTCCATATATATAAATTCATGAGATACTAGTACCCCTGAGAACACTATTTTAGAAAGAAAATGAGACACTATTATGAAAACCTCCTTCATAAACATGAGCTAGAAAGGTGAGTTGAGATTGAGATAAGAGATACAGTATATGAGTTGCGAACGCTCTAGGGGTCCTACCTAGTAGCTACAAGCTTGGTGGGTATATGTTGAACGTCATGTGATGGCTTTCCTTGTTCACCACATTCACATTGCATTGCATTGCATTTACACATGCATCTTGCATTGCATTGCTTGTTTTCGTTTTCTATGTATTTATAGATTAAAACTGTTAGTGGAGACGATGTGAGCTATCATTTTTTACTTTTCTGCTTGCAGGTAACGTGTTCATTATATATTTTACTTATCTTATTTTCTATTTTTCTCTGTCGTCCTATGATACCTACTGAATACAAGTGAATTGTACTCACCCTATTGTGCCATTTCAGTGCAGATCCTAGTACGAGCACTATGCAAGGAGGCTGAGTTCGTATGTGAGAATGTGACAAGATATTGGCATAATCTAGGCGTCCCTTATTGCAGTGTTCATAGTAACAACGAGATGGGTCGTTACATCTGAAAGTTAAATAAATCGATCTCAGGAGGTAAGAACACATAAATAATTTTTTAAATAAATCAAATTTAGGTCCATTTTTGTAATAATAAAGAAAATAGTTACTGACCACAAAAGGTAGGTAATTTTGCTGAAAACTGAGTTCAAAAAATCAACCTTCTAAGAACAATACCTGATTTAAAAAAAAAAAAAGCAAAGCATTTAACTTAACCGGCCTCCTTAGGTCTGTTTTTGGATTTCAAATCTCAAAACAAAATTAGAAATAGCTAGCTCTATTAATTTTATGTTGCTTTTATTAAACCAATCTAAGGAGGTTATTTTTTGGTGAAAATTGATTTGACTTTATTTTTTGAAAAACAACCTTTTGAGGTTATTAGGAGGTCAGTATTATTAATAAAATAGAGATCTATACTTCTTATCACCATTTGGACGAACCCTCTTTCACTTGTCTCTCCCTCTTCCCTCCTTCGCTACCCAACCACCACACTCCGACATCCAATATCTTGCATATTATCGGAGAACATCAAGAATCTTAACATATATGGAATAAATTTATTTTCTAAAAAACTAATAATATAAATGCTAAGCCTTGCCTAGTCTCCTCGCATCGTGTAGCACCATCTATTTCAATTATGTGGCTCAGATAAGAACAACAAAATGCAAATTTAATTAAAAAAATATTTATCTATTGAGATGATGTACAAATTCCTAACTATTCTATAGAATTTGTGAAATATAACCTAGTTAAGCTCCTTGTTCTAAAGAAGCCAAACTAATTGTTTGGTTTCCTCCTTGTGCATTGATGGTAGCATCGAGACACGGACTGAGATGTCACATTTTGATAAATATTAGATATTGTTAAGAAAAATGATTTTCGGGATACTCAAGTAAGGTGAAACTCATATCTAGCCTTAGATCAAAATTGTAGAGTATAAAAAAGGGTTAAAGGTAGGTAAAATGATGGGTTACCAAGAAGTAAATGTGGAGACAAACTATCTTCTTACTATCAAGCTTAGTGTGGATGAGAACATTTGACATTATCCTTTGAGGTTCATCATTAAAGACAAGAGATATCTATTGAATCTCAACAAGGTCATTATCAAACACATCAAGAGAGAGACAAATCATTGTAACAATTTTCTGGTAAATAAAGGAGACAAATATATTGAAGATTTGATATTGGGGGAAATAAAATATATAATTTCCTTCTCCTGGCGGACCTATGCGGTGTTATTTTTAAAAAAATTAAAGACTACTTTAATTTTTTGTGTTTAAAAAAAAACAAGAACCCTCGAAATCATGGTGAAACTATCAATTAAATACCTAAACCGTGTGGATATTCTATTACCTTTTTGAAATTAAACTTTTTGTATTATTTAATCCTTAAACTACGTACGGCCCCATTGCCCCCAAACTTTATTGTCAAGATTATATTGATTTTTGTGTTTAATATTTTGTGTCTATTATGATGATGCTAATTCATAGTTAAGTGTATTTTTCCATGAATTTTTATATCTATGAATTTTTATTGTCATTTCTTATATTTATTAAATTATCTTGATAATTTCCATAGATTTTCTTCATTTATAAAGTTATCATATTTGTAAAGTTTGTATTATGAACTAATTTCTTTTATCTATTACGTATATAAAATTTACAACTTGTTATTTTTGTTGACGTCATTTGATCAAAATGGAACAAAAATAATTAAAATAATCTACAACAAAACAACAGTCAAAACTAGTGCAAAAATCCACTAAAAATTAGATTAAAATAATAGCATAAATTGCACTTAGGCTGCAACAAAAATTGGATCAAAATAATTCATGAATTTAAATTATATGAAAAAAAATTAAGTTCAGGGGTCATAGAACCTTCACATAATTTATGAAATAAATAATACGAAAAAAATAAAGTTAGAAGGATAACAAAACTCTTGCATAATTTAGATAAGAAATAGTCTTCAATATAGATTCTCACCTCACTTCAACATTTCAATGATAAATTAATATACTTTAACGAACAAACTTCACTTAATTCCTCTGACTTTTAATAGACATAAAATAACTCTCTTTTCACAACAATTTAATTTATATCAATTGTCTCTCTTGTCCATTCTTGTCGAAAATGCATACATAAAATGTCATCTTTTCATCATAATTGAAAAGCAAAAGCTCACCCACTTTAAAATGATGCTCCATTCTAAAGTTCTTCTAGCCATCATGAAAGAACATTCCATCTTCGTTCTATACTTGTTCTATGTTCCAATACTTTCTGCATGGCCTTACCAAAAATGCTATTTCTGTTGCTTCTTCTATTATATGCTTCACAAAATCGGATGGGATTCTCTATTACAAAAGAAAATAAAGAACAAAAATAATTCTCATGAGTTTTATTTTCATCACCATTTATCAACATAATATAATTTTCACATATTTAATGCAAGTAAACAGTTAGAATACATAGGTAGGTACCGAATATAGATCTAAAAATATTAAATTTAAGTGTTCTTTGGTCCAATATTGATTTAAGTTAAGTTTAAGTATCACCTCGACAGGTCAACAAAAATAAACATGCATACTTAATTCAAAATCTAAAATAATGTACAAGAACTCATAAAGAATGTACAACGCATAAAGAACATTGTTGTAGTTCTGTTTAATCTCTAAATAGTAAAATATTAAATAAAAGAGTTGACTCTTAATAATTTAAGTTGAGTTAAAATTTCAACTCTACCTATTAACAAAAATATTTGCACGTGTAATTCACGAGTAAGATCAAACAAGCACATGTTACGAGCACGTTGTTTGAAATCTAAGTAAATAAATGAAATAATTTACTCTTTGGCAATTTAAATTTGTGAATAAGACTGTAGATCTAAAAGTGCTAAATGAATGCTTTATAAATAAATGTTTATTTTGATAAGATTTGCAAAACTAAAATTAAAAGTAAAAATAGTTGGCTCTTAGCTATTTAATTGTTAATTGAAGTTTCACCTCTGTTCTTAAACATAGATATTTGGACATCTATAATCCATGAGTAAGATCATACAAGCACGTGAGGAGTAAATTGTATAAATCTAAAAGAAATTAGTGAAATTGCTCATTCACTCTAAAATTTGTTATTTAAAATTGATATTAATACTAGTTAATTCTTTGATTTAAGTTGAGTCTAGTTATCACCTATCACAAATATTTGCACGTGCATAATCCATGAGAAAGATTGATCAAACACAAGAGGGACGTGTTTTCAGCATCTAAAAGGAGAAAAAAAACATTCTCTTTAAAGATTTAAATATATAAGAGAAAGTCTTGGATCTAAAATAAAAAATTGAAAGTGTTTATTCTCAAAAGATTTGTAGAATTAAAAATTAATAATAAGAATAACAATTATGTCTTAAAAATTTTAGTGGATTCAAAATAATACTCATTATTACATATGTCTGTACTTATATAATTGATGAATAATGTCAACACGCATGAAAGGCAGCCTGTTGTCTAGATCTAAAGAATAAGCTAAAATGTTTCCCCAACAATTTAAATTTGTAAATAATATTTATTGATCTAAAAGATTTAATTGGAAATATTCACTCATGATAAAATGTGATGATCATAAATTAATATTCAATGGAGATTAAATGGAGCTGGAGCTAATTTTCAATAATTTATGGGAGTTAAGTTACCACCCCATCAACAAAATTATTTATATATGTGTAATTCCTGAGTAAAATCAAGCAAACACAGGAGTGCGTGTTATAGATATAAATCTAAATAAATAAATGAAAATGGTCTATATGAAAATTTAATTTTATCAAAAAATAGATGTAAAAGAATAATAATAATAATAGAAATTCAGTAATAGAGGATTTAACATTACTAGTTCTTCAATTTCCAGATCCAAAAAAATCTTGTAGAACCAAAGGCTATCATCTCCCTTACTATTTTTCATTCTCACTATTTTCTTTGTCAATTCTTTTCAATTTTAGTGAATGTTATGTTTACAATATGGAGGCTTCGATATATATAGCACTAATGAGATTAACATAAGTTGATGTAGATGTAGTAATTAATATTGGGCAATTCATATTGAATTTAAATGATTCAGATTTTTCAAACTCCTATTTTCTAGACTTCATCATTAATGAAAGAATTGATTATTTTTTCTCTTCTATGTTTTATTCTATGAATTTATGGTGTGTTTGTTCAAAAATCATATAGCAAATGATTTTCTTTGATCATGACTGTACTGATTTTTGTGTTTAACTCATTATATCTATTAAGATGATGTTTTTGCATGGATAAGCCTATTTCTGCATTGATTCTTGTGTTTATAAAGTTTCACAACCCATTTGATATTTGTAATTTTGTTCTTGATATTTTGAATAATTTTCTTCATTTATAAATCCACCAAGTTAATAATTTACGTATGTTTCCTTCATTTATTTGGTATGTAAAATTTATAAATTGTTATTCTTATTCATCTCAATGGATAAAAAATAAAGAAAAAGCTACAATATAATAAAATCAAAATCAAACCAAGACTGTAATACAAAAAATTATAAAATAATTCACAGATCTACATAATACAAAAAAAATTAAGTTCAAGGGGGTAAAAATACCTTTGCATAGTGTAACGATCCAAACTTGGTCCTCACCGTAATGGGTATCTCAAACCCACCATGGGCCGAAGACAACTCCCTTATCTTACCTCATTAGCAAATTAAAAGAATATAGCCGGAAGACAACCAACACAGCAAAAAGTAAGATAGATAAGTCAAATGAATATTTTAAGAATCAAACCGAACAATCAACCTAATACTTGTCCACAAAAGACTCTAAACTAGAAATACCAACTAAGTCTTGACAGTCTGCCTACTATGACCAAAGAATCCAAAAAGAAATATGAAGACATAAAGAAAACAAGTGAAATTACTGGGCCTTTCAAAAGATAAAGGATCACCACTTTACAACAGATTCACAAGAGTACCAAATCACCTAACGCTGCACAGGAGCAATAGAAAATCCCTCGGACCCTACATCAAAAAATGATGCAGCGTCCAGAGATGGTCAGTGGGAAGAGCACTAGCATATAACTTAGGGAAAAGGGATAAAATAATGAAATTACCAAAATTTATCATAAATCATATGCACTATGTTCATATACATATATATATATATATATATATATATATATAGGATGTAGAGATGGGGACAAGGATCATGAACATGAGATTTTAAATCATTAACAAGAATTATGTAGCTCGCTCCATCCTAAGGGAACCCATGGGCTTTATGGGTCCAGCTCCCCCAACTAGAAGGGTCTCCATGCGTGTAAGCTGCATGAATTGAGGAAAACTTGAGGAAAGGCTAAAGATACCTATTCTATATTCCTCCTAAAATATATGATGTATGTACCAAGCATGCAGTCACATAGACCCCCAATGCCAGCAAACATAAATTCTAGTGTTGATTCTCCCGGGACCTACACCTTCATGGTAAGATACATAATTCTCGTTAATCCAAAATTAAAATACTTTGAACAAAAACTAACCATTAACCTAGGAGTCTATTATTGAGGAATTTACCATCATGATATCGTCATAACAATATGGTTGCAAGTTAATTCAATAAGGCTAAATCAGTCCATATAACCAAATTGAATCCCAATTTACAATAAAAATCCAAAATCAAGGCCATCCAAAATTAGATTCATTCATTTATCCTTTAATGCAATGCAATGGGTTCAAAATACAAGTTAAACCATGAAATTATTCATATTCAAAAAAAGTTTATAATGTGGATTGAGGTTAATGCAATTATCAAGTCAAAATTCCATCATTTGGGAAAATCCATGTCCCCATTCCAACTATTAAAACAATACCCCAATTTAGTCCCAAAACTATAAATTATAATATAAAGAAGCGATTTAAAACATAGGACAAGAAATTCAAGTAAATCCAATCAAAATGCCTCAACCCAATTTCAAACCCTCAATTTAAATTACATGAATATCTAATCAATTTATGCCATAACATAAAATTAAAGTTATAGAAAGGTAAACATGCCCTAAATATACAATAATTTGAAGATAATTTGAAGTTTGGAGCTTGGATGTTGAATTCTCTATAAAACCCTTGAGCATTCTTTTGTTTTGAGTTTAAGAGAGAAATAATAGAATTTGATCTTTAAAACTGAAGAAAAATAGTAAATTTTATGTTAAAAAGTCATACAAGGGGTAAAAAGACCAAAATCTCCTTGATTTGAGGTGGATTTATGCATTCAATATTGCTATCTGAGCTTATTTAGCCTTGTTTTGGGAATGAATTATATGCTTAATGTGTTGGAAATGATATAATTTATCATCTTAGTGTTTAAGTACTTATTTACAATGTTTATGGTGTCTTTCAAACAAGTTTGTACTGAGATTTGTCACTTAGAGTTCATATGAGAAAACTAGTGTTACTTGCTTGAGCTAAGTGTTGTTCTAGTTGATCTTGATGGATTCTAGTGTGTGTAATCAGTTTATAATGGTTTTATTATTTAATTATGTGTGGAAAAACTTGTGTATAATTTTTAAAGTTCAATTTTATCAATCCAAGATTCAAAACACTAAGCTAAAGATTAATAGGACGAAACTAGTTCTTAGCTTAAGTTTCTAGTTCGTATTCTTGAATGTTGTGTTGTTTTGAGCTCTAATTCGTGGCATTTTATGCTATAAAATGCTTGGTGAATTGATTTTAATGATATATGTATGATTAAAAAGCTGTAAATTAAGTGGGAACAACACCACAAGTCTTGGGATGGAATGACAATTGCACAAGACAAGTTTAGATGTCAAGATGGCACTTTCAAGTGTGTCCTCGTGATGGGGGCACATCACACACCCCATTTCATGGTAATTACCATCTATATACACAAAAATTTTTATGGGAATGACCATAATGCCACACACCCTATTCCCAGTTAATGTAAAGGGTGGCACACACCCTATTCCCAACACGGCCAAATTGTCCTCCTATAAATAGGACACTTCAACCTCATGTTAGACACCTTGGATGACTTTGCAACTTGGAGAGGGATTGAAAAACACTTCAATTAGGTTTTTTTATTCTTTTAATTTAGTTTATTATTGGATTTTATCTTATATTCATCTATGGTGATTATGGTTATATCCATGAGTGGCTAGAAGCCCTTTACTGGGGTTAAGTTCAAGAACATGGTTACTATTTCTTTGAATTAATTTGTTTTTGATTAATTATCATATTTGGTTTTGATTAATTATAATATTTGGTTGTTTATTTATCCTTGTTATAACTATTTTAAGGATTCGTGACCTTTAAAATACATCCATTGTCATCTTTATGAACCTGGAAGGGGGAATAAGAGAATAGAACATGGGGATAAATAGAACAAGGTTATTATTATTTTAAAAACTAAGGGATTTGAATTAGCATATAGGATAGGGATATACCTAGAAACATTATTTAGTTCACTTACAGGATGACATGTTAATGCATCTTAATGGATTATTACATCCCCCCTCAACGATGTAGTTGTAATCCCCATTTAGGTAGAAGATTAGAGGATCAGGAGACCATGATCATACTATAAACCCTGAGAATCAATAACCAAGATAAGTAATCTAACCATTGAAGTTCAATTTCTTAGTATGAATGTTCTTAGATCTCTAAACCTGGGTTTTCTCTTAATTGATTGTCCAAGCTCTTACTTTATTGGATTGTTTAATTTAATTTCCAATTTACAAACTGTAAACTCTTTTGGTTACTTTCAAATCAATTTAATCTTAATTGTGAACTAAAATTTGACAGTTACTTAACACTAGTCCCTATGGGATCGATACTTGGCTTCTAAAGGGCCACTTTACTACTTAGTGAGACCACATAAGCTTGTGTGTGCTTTGGGTACAACAAATTTTTGGCGCCATTGCCGGTCCCCTCACCAGAAGTAAAAAAAAACAAAAAAACTAAACAAAATTAACATAGGAGCATGGCACACCCTTAAAGAGTTTAGCCTCCATTCCAAGCCCTTATCGTGGAGGTTAACCTCTGTGGTATGCCATTATCGCAGAAGCTTACTGCCTCAGGGTCTCAAAACGTAACACCCCTAATTTTTTACCCCTAAAAATTTCTACACTTTACTGCTCACTGCTTAGGTAATAACTCACCTAACGAGTTGTGAACACTTATTTTGAGTCGTGGGGTCTCAAGTTGTAGGCAAAACAGTAAGAAATGCCCAAGTTTTTATTCATGTCACAACTTCAACCTTATAAGTCATAAGGTGAGGTCATGAGTCATGGGGTATGACTCATGACCTAGCAGTAAGGTTGCCCTTAGTCACTGCCAAGACTATGAGTCTAGGAAATAACTTGTACCCAGATGTCTTGAGTCATGATGTGACCCATAATGACTGGGGATAGTTTTTCCTACATATTCTCATTAAGGGCAAATTGGTCTTTTCTTTCATCCAACTTCTATTCCGCAACTTAAAAATTTCTTATAGACCTAATAACATCAATTTATAAAAAAAATATACATTATTTTTCTCTCAAAATTCTCCAAGGAAGAAAAATTAGGGTTTTCAATGGATTGGGCATTCAAGCTTCAAATTTGTGATTTTGTCTTCAAAATTCTTGGTGTCTCAGGCTTGTAGCACTTCTCTAAAACTTTTTTTTAAAAGAATGTGTTTAATATTATTATCCACGTGATTTAATTATTGATTTCGAAATTGGGTTGAGGGCTTTTAGGGATGATTGATTGAATTGCTTTTCCCATAGCTTTTATGAATCATTTATGTTTTGAATTAATGTCTTATAAACTAATAGGGTGCATGGGACATGGTAAGTGGGAATAAATTAATTTGATAAACTTATATGGGTTGTGGATTCCCCTAAATTTATGGATTTTGGTAATGGAATTGGTAATAACCTCAACCTGCCTTATGAAATTGGCTTTAAAACATGGATATATGAATATTGAACCAAATTTGAAGCTATTTCTTTGCTTTAAAGACTAAAGGAATACAAATAGATTTGGAAGGCATTTATAGCCATGAATTAATTTTAAATTGAACCTTAGGGGTCATGGATTCCCCCAAGTTAATGGATAATTGGACCATGAGGGTCGTGAATTCCCCTAAGTTGGTGAATAATTAGACCATAAGGGTTGTGGATTCCCCCAAGTTGATGGTCAATGGAAATGGCATAATTATATTAGCTTGCAAACGTAATTGGTATGACGATACCAACGGTATGTGCCTTAATGAATGGTCATTGGTTTAATGAACGGGGATGATTAAATGTTTTAATTGGGATTAAAGAAGGTTGTGCCATTGGCCATGAAGGTGGAGGTCCTAGGGGACCAATAATGGAAACCCATGTTTATCGGTGTGGGGTTGGTCTTAATGACTATATGCTTATATCACACCTTATCATTGATTGACAAAGGGTCATGGATTCCTCAACCTCTCTTAATAACTCTGGTTAGTGTTGCTAACACGTACTGGTCCCTTTTCATTGGGGAAGCCAGACGCATATAGCCCGTGGGTGCCTTTTATGATGGTTGAAGCTACATAATCCAGGTTAATATTTTAAATCTCATGCTAAACATTGTTCCCTACCCCTACATATACATATATATGTATATGATTGTGTGAATATGATTTTGAATGATTCTGGACTATTTGATCATGTCACTATTTTATCCCTTTCTTGAGTTACATGCTAATGCTGGCCCCGTTAACTATCCCCGGATGCTTGATCCCTATGCAATGCAGGGTCTGAAGATACTTCTATTTCCTTGGACAGTGGTAAGTAGTTTATGGATTGTTCATGAGTCAACTTGAAGTGGCGGGCTTCCATTATCTAGAAGACCCTCATTTCATGGCCTTGTCTTTACTTATGTCATAAACGACATTTTCATTCTTTTTCTTGGATATGGTCAGGAGCATATAACGACTTAGGTTGATTTTTGGTTTCTTAGAGGCCTTTTTGGACAAAGTGTGGGTGGATTATGTTGTGAGTTCTTAGAACCCTCTTGTTATAGATTTCTCTATGTTGTTATATGTTTGGAACTCATCTATTGATAGTTTTAGTCTGTTCTAGTTGGCTAGGGTAATGGGGGTGGTCTTCGGTCCTCGGTGGACTTGAGATACCTATCACAACTTGTAATACCCCAAAAAATCTTAAGCTTAACTCAATCCTTTGGAGCATGAAAAGAGGTCCCAGACATAGAAACTTCAGCTAAGTGTTTACACTTAGAATTTATTTTTAGCCTTTATAAGTTGGCAATCTTATTTCATGACCCATATGACCTTAAAATGTCGATCCTTGGATTGAATCATGATCAGGTATGTCAATCGGTCAATTAGATGATTTTTGGATTTTTTGAACCTTATTTGAATCAAGTTTAGATGACAAAAATAGTAGGTCGATGCGATCTCGATGCACTGCATCACCCATCGCATCGATAAATATTTTTCCAGTCTTAGGGTGCAGATTCCAGTTAACCAACATGAACTCGAGGCAGAGTTTTGGTCATCGCATCGATTTCACCGACGCGATGCGTCGATCCAGCGTCACTAGGCACAATTTCTGCTCTTTTAGTTTCACATCCAGAGGGGTAAATGGGTCTTTTCCCACCTTATATTAACCCCCAAAACATGATATTAAGGTTTCCTAAAGGATAAATCCCTCATTCTTTCTCAAAGTTTCTTAAGAACAAAACTTAGGGGATCTAATTTCAAATTTAAGATTCAAGAACACGCCATCAATCCTCATGAATTTAACTGCCAAGGTATGTTAGGTATTTATCTATTTGTTCCTTTCACCCATAGAATCCAAGAATGTCTTTTAAAACTACAAGTTTAATGATTCATGATTTACATGCTTAAATTGGATTATATTCATGTTTATGCCATTATTTGGGTTTTTAATCCATGACTAAGTACAAGTTCCATGAAATTTAAATACTGTGTATATCAAATTGTTAAAACCCCAAGTTATAATCCTTGAATTAGCAAGTTCAGGTGTTATAGTTACAATGTTTGTGTGTTACCCATAGTTGTATGCATTAAGTTGTAATCCCCATGTGTTTGATAGAATGTCCATGTGAAGTAAATAGTGAAATCATGACATGCTAGTATGTGCATAAGTTTATGCCTTACAAGTGTTTGATAAAATGTCTCTATGAATAAATTATGGACAAGTGAACATTGTTATTTATTTAAGATCATGTTATTCTTTATTTTTCATGATATCGAGTCCTGGGGGTATTAAATACTCGATAAATCTAGCTGTTGACATAGAGCTACAGTAGTTACAGAATAGCCTCTGAAATATCATGATTAGTAGTATTCAGTCAGTATAGATATCAAAATATTCAGTCAGACATCAGAACTCAGTGGACTCAGTAACAAGTTCAGTCTAGCCTAGTATAGTTTAGAAATCCGTTCAGTGTCTATTCAATTGAGAGTAGGATTCAACAATAAGTGAACACAAGTATGGGGAATTACCTGCTAGTAGAGGGGTGTGATCCTTATAAGTAGTCCTTGTGTTCCAAAACTATGTATCCAGTGTAGGTTGAGACATCAACCTTTCAAATTAAGGGTTGATGAGGTGTTTTACCATCCAGATTGAGGGTATCACCATTCTTATTCATAGCACCTGCCAGATTAAGGGTGGCTCTTCAGCTTGTCTTTACTCGTAGCACGGTACTGACACCCTTCCAGCTGGTATTATAGGTTCGTACCCAATCAGTTCAGAGAGGGGCATGTCAGTTAGATGATTACTTCCCACAGTTTCAGTTTCAGTCTCAGTATAGAGCTCAGTTCAGTTGTACAGAATCAAGACTGTTAGACACAGTCACTCAGTTATCAGTAAAGTAGTTATCAGTAATTCAATTATCCAAAACTTCATGTATTAGTTTCTCAATTATCAAAACTCAATATTTAGGTTTATTAAAAGCTCAGATGCAGTATACATGAATATGCACAGTATTACATGCTCAGTATTCACAGAAGTTTCCGTTATCTATGTGTTCTTATATTCAGTTACTTTATATCATCCAGCCAATTACTAGTCATGCATCTGAACCCTTACATTCAGTCTTACCTCATCTAGCATACTAGTACATTCCACGTACAGACGTATACTTTCTCTTTGTTGTATGATATCTCTTATCATAGGTTTGAAATGCTCAGGTTCCTGACCATGCACAGAAAAATTTAAATTCAGCCAGCAGTGTCAGATTTAGTAGTGAGTCCTCATCTATTGATTGTATGTATTTATTTTAGTATTTCAGTAGTTGGGGGTTTATCCCATCAAATCCACCATTACAGTTCAGTTAAAGGCTTTTCAGACTAGAATATTTCTACCAGTATTCAATATTTTAGATATTTTTATCAGATGTTATATTTTTACCAGTATTTCAAATTTTGAATCTTATGTCATTTCAACCTATTTTTTGCATTACTTTTAGTACGATTATTCAGTGCTCACAGCAAATACCAATCATGGGTTAGCTTGTGGTCCTTCGGGGTCATAAGTACCGTATAACATCTGGGGTACAGACCCGGGGCATTACAAACTTGGTATCATAGCTTAAGGTTCAATAGAGTCCTAGGGAGTCTGCAATCCATGTCTAGTAGAGTCTTATGCATGGGTGTGTAGCGCGCCACACTTATGGACAAGAGGTTGTGAGGCATTTTTAGGAAAATTTTCCCTTCTTTCAATATTCATGTCATGCAAGTGATCGTGAGTTAAATTTACCATCTCAGGCTAATCCTTTTTCTTACTTTTATTTACAGAACATGCATCCTAAAAATAACAATGGAAGGAGAACAAGAAACCAGCCAGCACCTCCGCCCATACAGGCAGACCCCCTGGGAAAGCATGTCTCCCATGCAGAATTCAGAGCAGCTTTCACCACTCTAGCTCATTCTTTGGCAGCCCAAAATAAATGCCCAGCTACCCTTTCGGCCAACCCAATGGCCAATACTACTGCAGCTAGAATTTGGGACTTCACCCAAATGAACCCTTCATCCTTTACTGAGTCTAAGTTAGATGAATACCCACAAGAATTCCTTGATCAGGTGAAGAAAGTCATAGATATTATGGGGCTGACTGCTAGTGAGAGTGCTGAGTTAGCCGCATATCAGTTGCAGTATTTGGCTCACTCATGGTTTAAGTAGTCAAAAGGTAGAAAGGGTCAAAGAAGCAGGGCCCATAGAATGGGAAGAGTTTGTTGCTGCGTTTTTAGATAAGTTCTTCCCATTGGGGTTGAGGGAAGTGAAGGTTATGGAGTTTATTAATTTGAAAAAGGGCAACATGATAGTAAAAAAGTATTCTCTTAAATTTTTTCAGTTAGACAGCTACGCTCCTCATGTGGTAGCAAATAAAAAATCTAAGATGAGTAAGTTTGTGTCGTGTGTGTCTAACAGTGTGGTCAAAAAGTGTAGGACCATAATTCTAATTAAGAAGATGGACATATCCAGGCTTATGGTCCATGCTCAGCAGATAGAAGAGGCTAAGAATAAGGAAAATAAGAGGGAGAAAAGGAGGGCTAAAACTGGTAGCTTCAACTTTGCACAGCCTAAGTCAGAGGGTGGAAATCATTCTCAGTTCCACCCAAAATCTTTAGTTCTAGATCCTTCCTTAGCCAGTGCTCCAGTGTCGAAATTCAAAGATGGCAATAAAAACTGGGCATCATGCCCTAAACCCCAGGGTAGTGTTAGTAGTACCCGAACAAACCCTCTTTGCCAGAAATATGGTAGAAACCATCAAGGTGTTTGGAAAGCTGGTAGTAATATGTGTTTTAGATGTGGCAAGCCAGGACATAGTATTAAGGATTATCCTCAGTCAGGTTCTTAGGGTCAGTATAGTCGTCTTTCAGCTCAGTTCGATTGCCTAAATCAGTTAGGTGCCACTTCTAGTGCCACCAGTGGGCAACGCCCAAACAAACTCTATGCACTTCAATACTAACAAGATTAGGAAATTTCTCCTGATAAGGTCACTGGTACATTACAAGTTTATCATTTACATGTTTATGCTTTGCTAGATACAGGATCTTCTTCATCCTTTGTAACTCCTTATATAACTGTTGACTTTGGAGTCAGTCCCAAAATCCTAGTAGAGCCCTTCTCAGTCTCTACCCCAGTGGGTAAATCTACCATAGCCCAGCAGGTATACAGGAACTGTCCGATGATGGTTTCTTAAAAAGTTACTTCAGCAAACTTAGTAGAATTAGAGATGACAGATTTTGACGTCATTCTCGACATAGATTGGCTTCATTCATGCTATGCTTCAATTGACTGCAGAAATAGCATTGTCTATTTTTAGTTTTTGAATGAACCTATCCGTGAATGGAGGGGTAGTACCTCAGCACTTAGAGGTCAGCTTGTTTCTTACCTTAGGGAGAGAAAAATGATATCTAAGGGATGTGTCTACCATATTATTCAATTTTAAGACACTATTTCAGATACACGTAATCTTGAATTAGTGTTAGTAGCATGTGAATTTCCAAATGTGTTTCCTAAAGATCTTCCCAGGTTTCTCCCGAGAGGGAAATTGACTTCAAAATTGACTTTCTTCCAGATACTTAGCCCATATCTATTCCTCCGTATAGAAAGGCTCCATCAGAGCTTAAATAATTAAAAGTACAGTTGAAGTATCTCCTAGATAAGGGATTCATCAGACCCAGTGTATCCCCTTGGGTGCACCAGTTCTATTCATGTGTAAGAAATATGGTTCTCTTAGAATGTGTATAGACTACCGTCAACTAAATAAAGTCACGGTCAAGAACAAGTATCCAATTCACAGAATCGATGACTTGTTTGAACAACTTCAGGGTGCCAGTTACTTTTCTAAGATAGACCTTAGATCAGGCTATCATTAGCTCAGAGTCAGAAAATGTGACATTTAGAAAACAGCTTTAAGAACTCGGTATGGTCACTTTAAATTTTTAGTCATGTCATTTGGTTTTACCAATGATCCAGCAGCATTCATGGACTTAATGAACTGCATGTTCAAGTAGTACTTGGACATATTCATCATAGTTTTCATTGATGACATACTTTTCTACTCCCGCAGTGAGAGCGATCATGCAGACTATCTCAGAATAGTATTACAGAATCTTAGAGCTCATAAGTTATTTGAAAAATTTAGTAGGTGTAAATTTTGGATAAGATCAGTAGCCTTCCTTAGTCATATCATTTCCGATGATGGCATTAGAGTAGACCCTCAAAAGACTAAAATAGTGAGAAACTAGCACAGACCCATCTCTCCATCAGATATTAGGAAATTCTTGGGTTTGGTTGGCCATTACCAATGGTTTGTGAAAGGGTTTTTGTATATTGAATCCCCCATGTCAAGATTAATTCAAAAGAAAGTCAAGTTCCAGTGGTCAAATTCTTGTGAAAAGAGTTTTCAGGAGTTGAAAACTCGACTAAATACAGCCCTAATTTTGACTTTACCAGATGGTTTAGACGGATTTATGGTATATTGTGATGCTTCCAGAGTTGGGTTAGGGTGTGTTTTGATGCAGTGAGGTAAGTTCATATCCTATGACTCTAGATAGATTAATCCCCATGAAAAGAACTACCTCACTCATGATCTTGAGTTAGCAGTGGTGGTGTTTTCCTTAAAGATTTGGAGACACTATTTGTATGGGGTGCATGTTAATGTGTTCACAGACCATAAAACCCTTCAGTATGTATTTTCTCAAAAAGACCTAAACCTACGTTAGAGGAGGTGGTTAGTATTGTTAAAAGACTATTACATGAGTGTTCTGTATTATCAGGGCAAGGCCAATATAGTGGCTGATGCTCTTAGTAGGTTGTCTATGGGTATTGTTGCTCATATTGGAAATGGTAAGAAGAATTTAGCTTAGGAAGTTCATCAGCTTGCCCGACTAGGTGTCCGCTTAGTTGATTCAACAGAGGGCAGTATGTGGGTGCTGTATAGTTCAGAGTCATGTCTAGTTTCTAAAGTGAAAGAAAAGAAGGAAAGAGATCCTAAATCTAGTTAAGTTAAAAGAGTTAATAAAAGATCAGAAAGTAGAGGTTTTCTCCCAAGAGGGAGATGGTGTGTTGCGTTGCCAGGTTCGGCTATGTATGCTAGGTATAGATGACTTAAGGAAATGAATTATTGTAAAAGCGCATGGTGAGTGTTACTCTGTTCATCCATAGGCCACTAAGATATATCACGATATGTAAGAGATCTATTAGTGGAGTGCGATGAAGAAAGATATCGCAGAGTTTGTAGCAAAGTGATCTACATGTCAGCAGGTCAAGATTGAGCACCAGAAGCCTAGTGGGTACATACATGAGTTTAATATTCCTACTTGGAAATAATAAGAAGTGAACATGGACTTTGTGATGGGTCTGCCTCGTACTTGTCGTCAGCATTATTTGATTTGGGTATTGTAGATAGGATGACCAAATCAGCTCACTTTTTGCTAGTTCATACCTCCTATTCAGCCAAGGACTATGCCAGACTCTATATCAGAGTGTTGGTTACGTTATACGCAGTCCCAGTATCTATTATATCAGATAGAGGCACACTGTTTACCTCCCACTTCTAGAAAGCATTCCAAAAAGGTTTTGGTACCCATGTTCATCTCTGTATATCCTTTCACCCTCAGACAGATGGTCAAGTAGAAAGGACCATTCAGACTTTGAAATATATGTTAAGAGCATGTGCTATGGATTTTAAGGGTAGTTGGGATGACCACTTGCCCTTCATTAAGTTTGCGTATTATAAAAATTATCATTCCAACATTCAGATGGCTCCATTTGAGATGCTCTATGGTAGGAGATGTAGATCTCTAATTGGTTGGTTCAAAATAGGTAAGGCCATAGTCGTAGGGCCTGATCTTGTGTTTGATGCCTTAGAGAAGGTTCAATTGATCAGATATAGGCTTAAGGTAGCTCAGAGCTGACAAAAATCATATGCAGATGTCTGAAGAAAGGATCTTGAGTTTGAGATTGGTGATTATGTATATTTGAAAATATCTCTTATGAAAAGAGTGTAGAGGTTTGGTAAAAAGGGGAAACTCAGTCCTTACTAAATTCTCAGCCATTTCAGAAAGTAGCTTACGAGTTTGAGTTACCTTCAGATTCAGCTTCAGTGCATACAGTGTTTCATGTCTCCTTGCTAAAAAAATGCATAGGTGTCCAGCAGTTGTAGTCCCTATAGAGGGTATAGATGTTTAGAACAACCTCTTTTTTGAAGAGATCCCGGTCAAAATTTTTTATCATTAGGTTTACATACAAAGGAATAAAGAAGTTCCTCTAGTCAAAGTTCTTTGGTGGAATCAGTTTGTAGAGGGAGCTACTTAGGAAGCTGAAGCAAATAGGCAGACCAAGTATCCTCACCTCTTCTCCGTAAACTCAGAATCAACTCAAGGTAACAATTTTTCCTTGAATTTACTCAGTTCCATGCTCAGATTACCTTTACAACTCTGTATCAGTTTAGTTTCATAGCCTGCTTATATAATGCATACCTTCACGAAATAGCTCAATCATGTGTAATGCTTTCAAAATTTTAGTCATGCTTCAGTTTTACATGTTTAGTGTGAAAAATCAGTATATTAGTAGTTTATTTATAAAATCATGTTTCAGTTGTGCATGTCCAGTATGTAAAATCAGTCTATCAGTATTCTCAGCTGAGTCAGTCTCATTCGAGGATGAATGTTCCCAAGGAGGAGAGATTGTAAGACCCCATAAAATCCTAAGCTTAACTCAGTCTTTTAGAGCATGAAAAAAGGTCCCAGACTTAGAAATTTTAGCTAAGTGTTTACACTTAGAATTTATTTTTAGCCTTTATAAGTTGGCGATCTTATTTCATGACCCATATGACCTTAAAATGTCGATCCTTGGATTGAACCATGATCAGGTATGTCAATAGGTCACTTCAGGTGATTTTTAAATTTTTTAGACCTTATTTGAATCAAGTCTGTATGAACAAAAGAGTGGGTCGACGCAATCTCAATGCGCCGCATTGGCCATCTCATTGAAAAATATTTTCCCAGCCTCAGGGTGCAGATTTTAGTGAACCAACACGAACTCGACGCAATGCGTTGGTCATCATATTGGTGCCATTGACGCAATATGTCGATCCGCGCATCACTGGGCATGATTTTTTCTCTTTTAATTCTGCATCCAGAGGGGTAAATGAGTCTTTTCCCACCTTATATCACCCCCAAAACACGAGATTAACCCTCTCTAAAGGCAAAATCCATCATTCTTTCTCAAATTTTCTCAAGAACAAACCCTTGGGGATTTAATTTCAAATTCTATCATAAAAAACATGCCATCATTCCTCACGAATTTAACTACCAAGGTATGTTAGGTGTTCATCTATGGGTTCGTTTTACCCATAGAGTCCAAGAATCTATTTTAAAACTACAAGTTTAATGATTCATGATTTTCATGCTTAAATTGGATTGTATTCATGTTTATGGCATTATTTGGGTTTTAATCCATGACTAATTGCAAGTTCCATGAAATTGAAATAGTGTATATATCAAATTATGAAAACCCCAAGTTATAATCCTTGAATTAGCAAGCTCGAGTGTTGTAGTTACAATATTTATGTGTTACCCATGGTTGTATGCATTAAGTTGTACTCCCCATGTGTTTGATAGAATGTCCATGTGATGTAAATGGTGAAATCATGACATGCTAGTATATGCATAAGTTTATGCCTTACAAGTATTTGATAGAATGTCTGTATGAGTGAATTATGGACAAGTGAACATTGTTATGTATTCAAGATCATGTTATGCTTTATTTTTCATACTATTGAGTCCTGGGGGTATTCAATACCAAAAAATCTGGCTATTGATCTAGAGCTACAGTAGTTATAGAATAGCCTCTGAAAGATCACGATCAGTAGAATTCAGTTAGTATAGAACTTAGTATATTCAGTCAGACATCATCTTAGTGGACTCTGTAACAAGTTCATTCTAGTCTTATATAGTTTAGAAATTCATTCAGTGTCTATTCAGTTGGGAGTAAGATTCAGTACCAAGTGAACCCAAGGATGGGGACTCACCTGCCAGTAGAGAGTGTGATTCTTAGAAGCAGTCCTTGTGTTCCAAAACTATGTAGCCAGTGTAGGTTGAGACATCAACCTACCAGATTGAGGGTTGATAAGGTGTTTTACCTACCAGATTGAGGGTACCACCATTCTCATTCATAGCACCTGCCAGATTAAATGTGAGTCTTCAGCTTGTCTTTACCCGTGGAACGGTACTGACACCCTTCCAACTGGGGTTACAAGTTAGACCCTAATCAGTTCAGAGAGGGTCATGCCAGTTAGATAATTACTTTTCATGATTTTAGTTTTGGTCTCAGTATAGAACTTAGTTCATTTCTACAGAATCAAGACTGTCATACACTATTACTTAGTTATTAATATTACAGTTATCAGTAATTCAATTATCCAAAACTTCAAATGTCAGTTGCTCAGTTATCAGAACTCAATATATAGCTTCATTAAAATCTCAGATGTATTATACAAGTATACCCACAGTATTGCATACTCATTATTCACAGCAGTTTCAGTTATCTATTTATTCTTATATTTGGTTACTTTATATCATCCAGTCAGTTACTGTTCAAGCATATGAACCCTTGCATTCAACCTTACCTCATTTAGCATACCAGTACATTCCATGTATTGATTCATACTTCTGTTTGCACTATGATGTCTCATATCATAAGTTCAGACACTCAGGTTTCTGACCACGTATAGACCGATTCAAATTTAGCTAGCAGTTTCAAATTTAGTAGTGAGTCCTCATCGATCGAGGATATGTTTTATTTTAGTATTTCAATAGTTAGATTTAGTTGGGGGCTTGTCCCAGAAACTCCACAATTCAGATAGTTCAGTTAGAGGCTTTTTAAACTAAACTATTCAGCCAGTATTCAGTATTTCAGTTGTTTTCATCAGATGTTATATTTTTACTAGTATTTTAGATTTTGAAGCTTATGGCATTCCAGCCTATTTTCTACATTACTTTCAGTATGATTATTCAGTGCTCACAATAGGTACCAGTCATAGGTTAGCTTGTTGTCCTTCAGGGTCATAAGCACCATGTAGTGTTTGAGGTACAAACTCGGGGGCTTACACGACTAGGCCCTAGTTTGGGGTGTGACAAGGTTGGTATCAGATATAGGTTTATTTCATTGGGTGTCCATAAAGCTGTATCAAGTACAGTTTTCTTTATAAGTGTGAAGCACGCCACACTTAGAAGCTAGAGGCTATGAGGCATTCAAGAATGTTTCCCTTTTTTGTGAACTATTTCTTTAGGATATAGAGTCTAAGGTCTTTGAAACTCTTGTAATCTTTGTTTACTCGGAGTTTATATCACACCTCTTCAAAGATCTGATACACATGAAAACTCTTTTATCCCCCTTGAGGAATATGTGGGCGGAATTCACCCTATTTATAGAGTTTAGACTCGATCTACGATCTCTTCTCTTAGTTGTACTTCCCCTCACAGAGTTCCACCGGTCCCTACCTGTCCTTCTTAGGCCTTGTTGCCATAAGGAGATATTTCTAATGTCGAGTTTTGTTAATTTATTTATCTGTTGACTTATTTAATGATTTCTCAGTCTTGTCAGCCTGACTATATTGGTTCTATTACTCCATCTCTTAAGGTCACTAGATTTGGCTAATTCATGAGATTTAATCCTTATACCTTTATTAGCTCTCTAAGGTTTAGGAGGATCCTCAAGGGTTCATTGATGAGATGGAAAATTTTCTTTTGGTAATGCACACTTATAATTCAAAAATTGTTGAATTTATGGCATATCAGCTGAAGGATGTGGCATATCAGTGGTATAAGGAATGGGAGAAATTAAGGGGTGATAATACAGAGCTGGCTATATGGGATGAGTTTATAAGTCCCATTGTTGATTGTTTCTTTCCTCGAGAGTTAAGAGAGGCTAAGCTAAGAAGTTTGTGAAATTGAAGCAAGAAAGAATGACTGTGAAGGTGTATGTTTTGAAATTCCACCAGTTGCATCATTATGCCCCAGAGATTGTGTTTAGTGTAAGGGTAAAAATGAGGATTTTTTCCATGAGTTTGTCTCAGTACTTGGTACTAGAGTGTAAGGTCTATATACTGAATAATAACATGGATATCTCTAGGCTTGTGGTGTATATGTAGCAAGTTGAAGATAAATAGAAGAAACAAACAAAAATATGATAGAGGTAGAATAAGAAGTTCAGATATTCAGAGCAGGGTGAAGGCCAGCAGAACAGTGATAGAAATGGTAGACAATGAGGCAAGAAGAGGACTTACAAAAACTTGGGTTTCATATTCTACAACTAGTGCTCTATATTAGAAGTCGTCTAGTGATCATCACTTTTACTTAACAATGGGTTTAAGGCACAAGATGCCATTCCTAAGCTTGTGGAGCCCAGTCAACCCCATCTTATCCTCCTTATAGATTTTTTAGGTAGATGCATCTTTATTAGTGTGATGATGGGAGTAATAAGTGTTATAATTATGGTCAGTCTGCATATTTACAATAACACTACCTAGATAAGGTTGCTTTGAAAGATAATAAGGTTCTAATTGTTACTTCTTTAACTCTTGCACCTAAGAGTGCTACTTCTGGTATTGGCACTAGCCAGAATCAATTCTATGCTCTTGCCACCCTTCAGAAATCTGAGGTATCTCTTGATGTCGTTATTGGTATGTTGAAACTTTTTTGCTCGTGATGTATATTATTTGCTTGATTTGGGATTTACCCTTTCTTATGTGTCCATTTTATGGATATTCAATTTGGTTTTGATCTGGAGAGTATTTTTCCTCCCTTTTCTATGTCCACCCTAGTGGGTGATTTTGTTATGGATAAAAAGGTCTATAGGGGATGTGTGGTGTCTATTTTTCATATGGAGACATTAGTGAACCTGAAAGAGTTAGATATGGTGGATTTTGATGTTATATTGGGGATGGATTGTCTCTATTCATTCTATTCTTTCATAGATTGTCGGACCCATAAGGTCAGTTTCCATTTCCCTAATGAATCACTAATCGAGTGGGAGGGAAGTTCCTTAGTGCCTAAGAGGAGGTTTATTTTGTGTCTTAGATCCATAAGTTGATTTATAAAGGGTGTCTATATCATATGGTTTGGGTTACAGATTTTAGTTTTGAGGGTGCCTTCTTACAAATTGTCCCAGTGCTTGACAAATTTCCTGATCTATTTCCTAATGATCTTTCTAATGTCCTTATCGATAGGGAAATCAACTTTAGAATTGATATTCTATCGGATACTCATCCTATCTCTATCCCTCTTTATAAAGTAGCTCTGACTACGTTAAAAGAACTTAAGGAGCGGCTAAAGGATCTTTTTTATAAGGGTTTCACTGTCATAGTGTCTCTCTGTGGGGTGCTCATATGCTTATAGTATGTAATAAGGATGGGTCTCTTCGGTTATTCATAGACTATCGGCAGTTGAATAAGGTGACGGTGATGAATAAGTATCCTCTTCCTAGGATTAATGATCTCTTTGACTAGTTTTAGGGTGCTAGATATTTCTCTAAGATTGATTTTTGGTCGAGTTATCATCAGTTGAAGATTAAGGAGGTGGTTATCCCTAAGACTTTTTTCTAAACTAATATGGTCATTATGAGTTTTTGGTCATGTCTTTTGGAATGACTAATGATCTGGCTGCATATATGGATCTCATCAATCGGGTATTCTAGTAATTTTTGGATTTGTTTATGATAGTGTTTATTGATGTTATCTTAGTATATTTTAAGAGTGGGAAGGAGCATGCTAATCACCTCCAAAAAGTATTGCAGACTCTTAAGGATCAATGATTGTATCCCAAGTTTTTAAAGTATGAATTTTGGTTGAATGTTGTGACCTTACTTAGTTATGTTGTTTTTAGTGAGAGAATCATGGTGTATATTAAAAAATGTTGAGAAGAGTAAGAAGTGGCCTAGACCCATGACTCCAACTGACATTCAGAGTATTTTGGGCTTGGTCAGGTATTATAGGAGGTTTGTAGAGAGCTTTTCTTCTATTGTTACTCCATTGACTAAGTTAATTTAGAAAAAGGTAAAGTTACTGGGGTCCGATGCTTGCAAAGGTAGTTTTGTAAAGTTAAAAGATAAGTTGACTTCTGCACCAGTTTTGACCCTACCTGGGGGAACTAATGGTTTTGTTATTTAGTACAGTACGTCTCATGTGGGACTAGGATGTGTCTTGATGTAGTATGGTAAGGTTGTGGTTTATGCTTTTTGGCAGTTAAAAGTCCATGAAAAAAATTATCTTACTCATGATCTAGAGTTGGCAGCTATGGTGTTTGCATTGAAGATTTGGTGTCATTATTTGTATAGGGTGCATGTTTACATTTATTTGGATCATAAGAGCTTGTAGTATGTGTTCACTTATAAGGAATTGAATCTCAAGCAGAAGTGGTAGCTTGAATTTCTTAAGGACTATGTTATGACTCTTGATTGTCACACATGTAAAGTTAATGTGGTTGATGATACTCTTAGAAGGTTGTCCATAAGGAGCTTATCTCATGTGGATAAGGAGAAAAAAATATTGGTGAAGGATATTCACCGATTGGCCAACCCTAGGAGTTCGTCTTTATTACTCTGATAATGGAGGGGTGACTGTTTGGGAAGTGGTTAAATCATCTCTTAATTTTGAGGTAAAGGAGAAGTAGGTTATGGATCCTATTCTAATATAGATTAAGGCTGATGTGGGTCATCCAAAAGTTATGGTTTTTGAGATTGGTGGTGATGGTATCTTGAGGGACCAAGGTAGTTTATGTGTTTCAAATGCTGATGGACTGCGAGAGAGGGTTTTGGCTGAGGTTCACGAGTCAAGGTATACAGTTCATCTGGGTTTAACAAAGATGTATCATGAATTGAATAAGATCTATTAGTGGAATAACATGAAGAGAGATATGACAAATTTTGTGGCTAAGTGCATGGTTTGTTAGCAAGTAAAAGTTGAGAACTTGAGGCTTGGTGGCATATCTCAAGAGATTTTGTTGCCCATGTGAAAGTGGGAGATAATCAATACAGATTTTATTACTGGTCTTTTGCGGTCTTGAAATTAGCATAATTCGATTTGGGTCATCATGGATAGAATGACTAAGTCTGCACATTTTTTACGTATGAGGTCTACTTACTCTGGAGAGGATTATGTTGAGTTGTTTATTCAGGAGATTGTCAAGTTGCATAGTGCTCTAGTTTCTACTATTGAGGATCAAGGTACACAGTTCTCTTCTCACTTTTGGCATTTATTTTAGAAAGACTTGGGCACATGGGTATACGTTAGCACCACATTCCACCCTCAAACGGATTGATAAGC
This sequence comes from Capsicum annuum, assembly GCF_002878395.1. Classification (NCBI taxonomy): domain Eukaryota; kingdom Viridiplantae; phylum Streptophyta; class Magnoliopsida; order Solanales; family Solanaceae; genus Capsicum; species Capsicum annuum. Next base: position 160,898,696 of record NC_061111.1, on the reverse strand, counting down.
AGAAAGGACCATTCAAACTTTGAAAGATATGCTAAGGTTAGGTGTGATTGATTTTGGAGGTAGTTGGGTAGATTATTTTCCTCTCATTAAGTTTGCATATAATAACATTTATTATTCTAGCATTGGGATGACTCCTTTTGAGGCTCTTTATATTAGGAGGTATAGATCTCCTATTGGGTGATTTGAGGTTAGTAAGATCGGATTATTTAGTTTGTACTTAGTTCATCAATCCATAGATAAGGTAAAGGTGTTCAAGGTTAGGCTTAAGATTGCTGAGTCACCAAAAGTCCTACGCAGATGTGAGATAAAGTGTTGGATTTTGAGATTGGCGATTGGGTGTTCTTGAAGGTATCTACCATAAAGTGAGATGAGGTTTGGGAAGAACGGGAAGCTCTATCTCCATTATGTTGGTCCATACTTGATCTTGATGAGAGTTAGAAATGTTGCATATGAATTAGAGTTTCCTTCGAGTCTGTGTTCTATTCATTCGATTTTCTATGTATCCATGTTGAAGAAGTGTGTGGGCGACCCTTTTTTGGTTGTCCCTATTGAGAGTGTTGGTATTTTGGATTCCTTGTAATATGAGGAAGTCCGAATTGAGATTTTTGGATAGGCAAGTCTGTAGATTGAAGACTAAGGTCGTGGCTTCAGTGAAGGTGCTTTGGAGGAATCAAAAGGTGGAAGAAGCTACTTGAGAAGGTAAAGAGGACACGGAGTCCAAATATCCATTCTTGTTCCCCGGATTGGATGATTACGTTTGAGGTATGGGTTCTCTTTTGATCTATTACTCTTTGAATTCTCTTTAGTTTTGTGGTTGCGTTCTACTTATATTTGTGCCAAAGGTTCCTTAACTCATCATTTGGGGATAAATGATCGTAGCGGGAGAGAATGTAACACCCCAGATTTTTTACCTCTAAAAATTTCTTGACTTTTGTGCTCACACCCTAGGTAACAACTCACCTAACGAGTCATGAAGACTTATTACGATTCATAGGGCTTAAGTTGTAGGTAAACCAGTGAGGAATACCCAAGTTTCTGTTGATGTCACAACTTTAACCTTATGAGTCATAAGGTGAGGTCATGAGTCATCGGATGTGACTCATGACCCTGCAGTAAGGTTGCCCTGAGTCACTTCCCAAACTATGATTCAAGGCAATTACTCATACCAAGACATCACGAGTCGTGAAGTGACCCATAACGACTGGGGGCAATTTTTCCCACACAAACTCATTGAGGGAAAATTAGTCTTTTCTCCCATCTAACTTCTATCAATGACTTAAAACCCTCTTGTATCCCTATTATCATCAAATTATCATAAAATAAACATTATTCTTCTCTCAAAATTCTCCAAGCAAGAACAATTAGGGTTTTTAAGGGATTGGGCATTCAAGCTTCCAATTTGTGATTTCATCTTCAAAATTCTTGTGTCTCAGCATTGTATCTCTTCTCTAAAACTTGTTTTTTTAAAAGCATATGTTTAAGATTATTATCCATGTGATTTAATTGTTGATTTATAAATTGGGATGAGAGCTTTTTGGTATTTGGATTGAACTGCCTTCCCTATTGCTTTTGTAAATTATTTGCATTCTGAATTGATGACTTTTGAACTAATTGGGTGCATGGGAATGGTAAATGGGAATAGAGAGTTGTGGATTCCCCCAAATTGATTTGATAACTTACGGGGACCGTATATTCCCCCAACTTTATGGATTTTGATAATGGAATTGGTAAAAACCTCAACCTACCTTATGAAATTGGTTTTAGAACTTGGATATATGCATATGGAAACAAAATTTGAAGCTATTGCATTGCATAAAAAGCTAACAGAATAAATATGGCTTTGAAAGGCCCTATTGCGCAAGAATTGATTTTAAATTGAACCTTGGGGGTCGTGGATTCTCCCAAGTTAATTGATAATTGGACAATAGGGGTCGTGGAGTCGCCCAAGTTGATGGCAAATAGAAATGACATAATGATATTAACTTGCAAGAGTAATTAGTATGACTATACCAATGGTATGTGCCTTAATGGATGGTCCTTAGTTTAATAAATAGCAATGTGTAAATATTTTAATTGGTCTTAAAGGGGTTGTGTAATTGGCCGTGAGGATAGAGGTTCCAAGGAACTGATACTGGAAACACACATTTGCTAGCGTAGAGGTTGGTACTAGTGACCATGTGCTTATATCACACCTTATTTATACCATCCAAGATGTTGCAATTGCATGATGAAATCATGAATATTCGTCAATTGAATGGAGAGCCTCTATACAAGGTGTGGGAGAGATTTAATGGGAAGCTCATGTAATGTTCCATCCATGAGGTCCCAAATAAGATGCTTCTCCATATCTTCTATCAGGCTTTGGATCAACTAAACAAAATTATGGTGGATAGTGCAATCAGGGGTTCACTTGTGAAGTTGTCATATAATGTGGCCACAAACTTTCTGGAGGAAGTTACTAAGAAAAATCTGGGATGGCATACCCGAAATGTCGAGGTATATATAGGGTGTCCTACCACCTCTTAGGTTGATAAAGAGAAAAGGAAAAGATATGAATAGAGGGAGGAGAACATGGCAAAAATAATGACACAATTGGAGTTGTTAACAAAAAATGTGATGGGTACACCAACAAAAATGGTGAACATCGTGGCATCCAAGGTCTATATAAAGAAATTCGGTATTTGGCTAACTATTCGGTGGGTTCCTGCTAGCCTATCAAATTCAATGTGGGAACCAAGGTTCGACGAATCGCGAAAGAGAGCGGGATTGGCGTGATAGAGATAGAAATCATTATTAGAGAGATAAGAAAAGGGAATATTATCCATATGACCCTCCCCATGATCAAGCTATAGTCAAAGAAGAAAATCCCATTGATCTTTATAAATTCAAGACTGAGGATGTGTTGGCAAGGATCATGATGAAAGTAGAGGGGATAAACAAGATGGTCCAAGAATTGAAAGGCAATTTTTTGCAAATCAACAAAATGGTTGTAAAACATTCCACCTAAATTAAGCAATTGGAGACTCAAGTTGGTCAAATCTCCACTCAACTTAATTCTAGACAAAAAGAGGGCCTTCTGAGTCACACCATTGTGAATCCAACAAATGATGCTCAAGTGTTGGCAATTGTTACTAGAAGTGGCAAAGCCCTTGGTAATCTTTTTGTGAAAGTTGAAAAAGATCCAAATTTTGAATAATTAAATATGAATAAGAAGCTTTTAAATAATTTAAATGAGGAGGCTCCGAAGTCTCAAGAAGGGAATGAAAAAAATCGATGTTAAGTGAAGAAGTAGATGATGGAAGGGTGATTGAAAAGTAGTCTAAAATGATTCGATGCCTACCATGAAGGTTCCTCCACCATTCCCTCAAAGGCTCAAAAAGAAGGAGGACAATGCTAAATTCAAAATGTTCCTTGCTAAGCTTAAAAATCTATCAATTAATATCCCATTGCTAGAAGCGATTCAAGATATCCCAGGGTACGCTAAGCTTATAAAAAAGTTTGTCAAAAAAATAAGCTTGTTGAGAGTGAAAACATTGAAGATACTCATGGTGTATCACTATCATGTCTAGTTCGATAGCGGAGAATAAAGAGGATCCTGGTGCCTTTATAATTTCATGCAACATAGGGACACATAAGTTTGAAAACAAATTGTCTAACCTTGGCTCAAGAATCAATCTCATGCCCTATTAAATTTATCAAAAACTCTGTTTGGGCACTCCTACACCAACAACAATGAGGCTTTGATGGAGTACAAGTCTATCAAGATAACGGTTGGAGTTTAGTTTGATGTCTTGGTAGAGGTGGACCGCTTCATCATTCTGGAAAATTTTGTGGTGCTTGATTGAGAAATTGACCAAGATATACCAATTATCCTTTGCCAACTTTTCCTTGCAATCAGAAAAGCTATTGTTGATTTGGAATTAGGAGAAATGAAATTCTAAATTCATAATGATGAAGTGTCATTTCAGGTGTGCTAAATAGAAAAGCAACCTATGGAGCTTCAAGTGGTATCAGTTAATGATGTTGTGGGTGAGAGGGTGAATGATGGGTCCCTTGAGGATCTAACTTGAAAAGATGAAGAACATCATGCCATGATGATAAATAAGGCGGTATGTGGGAGACAACCCATAAATGCCACAAAAGTGGCTTGTTTCCTTTGTTTTAAATTTAGTAGAGTAGCTTTTAATTTTGATGTTGATTAATCCATGCATTTATGGAACTATGGTATGTTTTGAATGAGTTTGAGAAAGGGAAAGTATGCAATTTTTATGCAGTGGACTGAGCAGGGGAGAACATATGATCAAAAATGGCCTCAAGTATCGCGATTGAGCCACCCGTGCTAGTGTGATCGTGGTAGCCACGTGATCGCAATCGCAAAACATTGATCGTGATCATGGTCATAACTAGTTGAAAAACCAGTTGATTGCCCCATCTCCCCATACACCCTATTCAAATTTTCCCTCAAATTACATTCGCTCTTGATCGTGCTTTGAACAACCAAGTTTTGCATTACATCCCATTTGCATCCTCTATTCAGTATGTAGTTTGAAAACCAACTTTTTTTGTATATGTATAGGCCATAGAATACTTGAAATAGGAGGGTCTAAAACTATTCTTACATTAATAAATTGTTTCTTATTTGTACTTGTGTAGCATGGTTTGCTATCACAAGTGTTGTACACACATTTGGGGAAGCCTTGATTATCCAAATTCTGTTTGATTTGAAAGAGATAGGTTGTACACACCAAGTTCTCGATCAAATACCTAAACGAATTCATTGCAAATATTTGCATGCTCTAAGGGCATAATCGAGTTCAAAGGAAGCTTGATCAATGTTTATAATATTAATTTTTTCTTTGGAATATGAATTGGAATTAAAATTAATTGTTTTGAGTCTTGTTGAATTTTGGTTGACCTGACCTCAGTTTCCTTGATTAAGATCTTTGAATAATAATTGTGGTGTTGTGATCGCAGCCTGGTGTTCCACGGCTTTAGCATGTAAATGTTAATGATGAATATTGTTATGTTGTTCTTAGGTTTTCCAAGTCTACATCATGGGAGATTATGACCAAGTCTATTTTATGGCCCTGAATGCCACAACCTGTTCTATAGTGATCTTCCAAAGACAAAGCTACTTTTGGAGAGGGCATATGTTTAGAACAGGTACCAAAAAATCTTTTGGCATTCTATGACAGACTCATATCCAATAGGCAGGGGTATTTTTCCCTAGATTCTTATTGGTAAAATGAGCAATGGATAAGGGAATTCTATGCTAACCTTAGCATGGTATCTCTCTCATACTCAGTCATCAAGATTTGATAAAAGGAGGTAAACTTTGGATCTACACATATAAATGACCTATATGGGCTCCCGAATGCAAATATAGCTCAATTTGAGGCAAGGGGTTATGAAACTGGGAGTTGGATGGCTGATAAGTTGTGCCCTGGAAAAGAGGTTCCTTGGGCAGTCACAAAGAGGGGTTTCTCGATGAAGGACTTTGCAGCTGAGGCTCTAATTTGGTTTACCATTATTTGTAGATGGGTTTATCCATGCACAGTGCATGACTGTTGTTCTAGATATGCGGTCTAGGATGGTTGCTTGTATACTTGACAACATTCCTTTGAATGTTGGTTAGCTTGTAATCTCAGATATGAAGTTTTTTAAGATCCATAGTGGTATGTTTCACTTATTCCCTTCTTTAATTACTGAGCTATGCAAGAGAACCAAGGTTGAGGTATACCCCAAAGACACTTGGGCGCGCCCAAACACCTCTATTTATCCTTACAAGATCTGGGGAGAGGAAGCACCGAGCAAGAGCAAGAAGAAAAAGGTCGACTTGAGCAAGTCGATATTTGAGGATATTAAGTCTTACAAGACATTGATATCTAGCCTTCTATATGATATCACTATTCATTTAAGGGCGATAAAGAAGCTGATAGTAGGGTTGCCTTAGGGGTTAGGAGAGCCTTCCACCACCCAACAATCCTATGTGTCTTAGTCTGGTTATGAGAGGTATTTAGAAGATTAGAGGATGCAGGGAGCCACCATTTATAGTCTTAAGAGGGACTATTCATCTTTTGTAGAGTCTTATAGAGAGCTTAGGGACTAACATAAGTATATGAACAAGAGGGAGAAGAAGAAAGACAAGTTCTTCACTAAGATGTGGAATGAGGTGAAGGTCCTTTAGAAGGTCCTAAAACCCAAAGATAGAATTCCTTCTTCCAAAGTTAACAATGATGATGAGGCCCTAGCTAAGTGGTCCAATTCTGATGATGCCAGAGATGATGCTGAGTTTGAGATCAACAACAACTCTTGAAGCGGTTACAAGGAGTACCCTTTTACTCTCTTTATGTTTTATTGATTATGCAGTGAGGTCACTGCAAGATTTTTAGTTGGGGTTGCTTGTCTCCATATTAATTCAATGGATTTGTATTATTTAGATATTTTTGGATGTTTGGATGTTGATTTGGATGATTCTTCTTTTTATTTTTGGGTTGTTATATTCGGGCACTCTGATGGTGCCCATATTTCATGGATTAGTTGCTTGTTTTATTTTTAGTTTTTATTTTTATTTTTCTTATGATGATATCATATGAGTATTTCCCTATGATAGATTAAGTGACGATATTCTTAAAGGAGAATTGTTGTGGTTGGGTTTTAAGCTATGAATGCAGGGGAATTCTGAGTACCCATGGCATCAGAGCCATAAATGTAAGGGAAATCTAAGTACATGTGGCATTCAGGATTTAGGATCACTATTTATACCTATGGTGAAGTTTGAGTAGCTATATGGTTTTCCCTCATGAAAGATGAAATGTGAGGCTATGGCTTGATTTAGTACCATAAATAGCAAATTATACGTAGTGCAAATGTGGAGCAAAAAACCCCCCTCTATCCAAAAATTTTTGAAATCCAAGGGCTGGACTGAACAATTTTGTAATAACCCTTTACCTCTTTTGTAACTCCAAAGTTCTCCCTTTTATCCCTAGTAGGAAGTACATTTGAGCCTTCTTGAAAAGTTTGCATGGGATGTGCGATGAGCATATTTGTCTAACTCTCATGCATATGTACTATCTACAACTTGCCCCGTTAGTCTCTCAAGGCTAATTGTGATTATACTTGGCTGGTGAAATGATCTTAGTCCTTCTTTGTGGAAATAAGAACCCACTTTAGCCTAAATAGCCTACCCATACATAGAATAGTATTCTTAGTTACCCATTTTGAGCCTTCAAGCCTTTCTTTCCCAGCCACATTACAAGCCTTTAACCATTCAAAGTTTTTTCTTTTTTGAACCCTACCCTCCTTGAACTAAAAAAATGAAAATTAAGGCCAAATGCCTAAGTTGGGAGTGGTAAGTTTGGAAGGGATGACCTTGGGCTATCATAATGTAAGTGGATGTCTATGATGCCTAGCAAAGAAAGAAAGGTAAAAAAAGAAAGGACTCATCAAATTAAGGAATAGCATGAGAGAGCAAACGAATTAGTTGAAAATAAAATGCTTTCAAAGAATTGGGTGAATCAAGGTAGCAAAATAGGCATGTGTGAACTTTGGAAACAAATTAAGTGGTCCATGGTTTAAAGTTAGGTTAAAATAGTTTGATATCGATGTTCAAGTAGGGTGCAGTCACTTTGTTCCTAAATGATATTACACCCTTTCCCCAAAACTACATTACAAGCTTAAAAAGTCCTTCGAGATCTCCAACCAAGTGTAGTCATTGTAGTGGTGATTGAAAATAAGGGAAAGCTTGTGGCATGGTATGTGTTAGCATTAAGAGAGTCTTTTTTAGAGAAGGTGTTATGCACTAAAATCTCTTGTTTCATATTAGATAAATTAGTGTGTGGGATTTCTTTCTTGTGAGGCGGGATGTGAACGAATTGAGGTTGGTGAAATTACCATTCTCCAGAAAAGGAGGTAACAGAGTATAGTTGAGTTGATATTAATAGGAAGTCACCTCTATAGAGTTGATGAGTGTTGCATTATTGTTCCTTAAAGTCCTTTGCATTTTTGATATTGTGTTTCATGTTGGGGGGGGGGGGAGTTGTGAGAATAGCTTTGCCCATGTTGAGAGATACTTATGGTGTTAATCCAGTTTGAAGTCATTGTGATCATTTTGTTGTATAATTGGGCTCAAATTTGCATGGTCTCATTGAGTAAGAAGTAGTGTTGCTTGAGTACAAGAAAAGTTTTAATTTGGATATGTTGATGAGTGGTAAATTTACCACTCATTTACATCCAAATGCTTGCACACTACTATGATTTAAAGGTATAAATGAGACAACTTTGTTGTTTGAATGCATTAATTTCCACATTTTGTAGGTACACCGGTAATTAGAAGGAAAGAAGTGTAATTGAGCTTAAAAGATATCAAAAAGAGTACGAAAGTGCAAAATTTGGAAAACCCTGAGCAGGCAGTAGTCTCAGTTACCACGATCGAGGCCAGTCAATATTAGTTAGAACATGTGATCGTGGTTCATTTACGAGGTTGATTTAACACAACCATGGAGCTGTGATTGCAGTCCTAGTGGTGCGATCGCGGTGAAGTGGGTTATTGCCCATGAGGAAATTAAGTAATTTTACATAGCCAACCCCAAATCCATTATAAGGAAAAAAACCATTTCCCATTTGGCATTCATGAACTTTGAAATTGAAATTTGAAACTTTGTAAACCCTACCAAATTGGGGAAACTTAGTGTGTTACTTTCTCAATTATTTTTTATCGTAATTGAAATTGGATATTGGATTACTCTTTATTGAAATTTCAATGGAAGCATTGAACAATCAGTTTGTTATAATTCTTCCTCCTAACTTCATGAGTATCTAAACAATTTATCTTGGAATTATGTTAAATAGGGTGCAATTATGTGTGGGTTGTTATTTATTGATGTAGATTCTTGGTTCATACTTATGGATTTCACTAATGCTTTCTTGATTTAGTTGGGATTTGTGGGTGAAAACCCCAAACTCCTAAAATGGATTTGTGGGTGAAAACCCCAAATTCTCAAAAGCTCACATCATCCTTGAAAGAGGAATGTGATTGAAGTTTTGGATCCTACATCATCCTTGAAAGAAGGATATAGGTGACAAGGCATTAGTGAAAAATAGTTAGATTTAGTTTATGCTCTTTTCATAATCTTAGAAATAAGGGTGAGTTGAGAATTCGCTAGATCTTGGGCATCTTCCTAGAAATATGGATGCCCAATTGAGGTATTAGGTGATTTTGCTTACCATACCCATGAGGAATCCAAAAAGATCCATGGGTGATAATCTTGAGGTTTGGTTTTACAAACTAGATCGTAGTTTGAGTTGATTAAAGAACTTTCCAAACTAATACCCCGAGGAGTGAGTTTAGTTTTACAAAATCACTCCTCGGGGATTCAACCTCAACGTGAGTGGAGATTTATTGACAACGATCATCCTATACTAAAACTATGGTATAGGTGAATGTGATCAATATCCTTTACCAACCCATTTTTCTTCTCATCAATGTGAGATAAGTTCCTTATAGACAACCTGCTAAGAGAATCAACAACCATATTAGCTTTACCTAGATGGTAGTGCAAAGTCATGTCATAATCCTTAAGTAATTTGAGCCATCGTCTCTTCCCGAGGTTCAATTCCTTTTGGATAAACATATACTGCAAGCTCTTATGATCTAAATAAATATCCACATGCATCCCATACAGATAAGGTGCTAAATCTTCAAAGAAAATACCACAACCACCAACTCTAGATCGTGAGTCAGGTAATTCCTCTCATGAACCTTAAGCTGCCTGGAACACAACTCAGTCCGACATGGGATGCATCACAATACACAACATACCCATTAGTACCCTTAGGTAGGATCAAAAATAGGCGTAAAAGTCAATTAGTCCTTCAGGATCTCCAAACTATCCTTTCAAGTATCGGACCACAAAAACATAATATTTTTCTGAGTTAACTTCATCATCCGAGTAGCAATAGATAAAAAACTCTCCACAAACCTCCTATTATACCCAGTCAAGCCCAAGAAGCTCCTATGTTGGTTGGATTCATGGGTCTAGGCCACTTTTTAACTGCCTTAACTTTTTGGGGATCCACCTTGATCCTCTCACTAAAAACAACATACCTAAGAAAGGTCACAGCATATAGCCAAAATTCACACTTGAAAATTTTTGCATACAATTGCTAGTCCTTAAGAGTCTGCAACATAATTCAAATGTGATTGGTGTTATCCTCCCCACTTATAGAGTACACCAAAATGTCATTAATAAAGACTATAATTAAAAAAATCTAGAAACTGTATAAACGCCCAATTTGTATGGTGGGTACACAGTCGAAGCATTAGTCAAACTGAATGACATAACCAAAAATCTCATAATAGCCGTAGGAGGTTTGAAAAATAGTGTTGGGAATATCAACCTCCCTAATTTTCAATTGGTGATACCCTGAATGAAGAATAATCTTAGGAAACATCTAGCACCCAAAAGATAATTAAAAAGGTCATCAATCCTAGGGAGAGGATACTTATTTATCATTGTCACCTTATTTAACTAATAATAATCTATACATATCCGAAGAGATCTATCTTTCTTTCGCATTAAAAGCACAGGAGCACCACGAAGAAACACTAGGACAAATAATTCCCTTATTAAGAAGATCTTTCAATTGCTCCTTAAGTTCCTTTAGTTCAGCCAGAACCATCTAAAAAGAAGGAATGGAAATGGGACAAGTATCCGATAGAAGATTAATTCTAAAATCTGTTTCCCAATTAAGAGGAATTCCAGGAAGATCATCATGGTAAAATTCAGGAAATTCATTAACTACAGGGACAAATTAAAAAGACTCTTAGAGTTAGAATCTTTAATCCAAACTAGATGATATAGATACCACTTGGTAATCAACTTTTGAGCTCTAATATAAGAGATAAACTTTCCTTTGGGCACCAAGGAACTACCTTCCCATCCAATCACTGACTCGTTAGGAAAATGGAAACTGATCTTTTGGGTCCTATAATCTAGAGAAGCATAGCATGAATGAATCCAATCCATCCTCAATATTATATCAAAGTCTACCATATCAAGTTTTATAAAATCCAGCAATGTCCCCCTATGAAGAATGGACACCACACAACCCCTATAGATTTTTCTAGCAATAATATAGTCACCCACCGGAGTATACATAGAAAAAGAGTTAGAAATATTTTCATGACTATAATCACAATGCACAGCCACATAAAGGGTCACATAAGATAGGGTAGAACCCATATCAAAAAGTAGTAAACATCATGAGAGAAGAGTTGTAACATACCAGTGACAACATTGGGGGATGTCTTAGATTCTTGGTGAGTAGCAAGTGCATAGAGACAATTTTGAATAGTGTCGGTACCAAAAGTGGTGCCCTTAGATGCTAGAGCCTAAGAAGTGGAGATCAAAACGTTAATAACTTCAGTGGCAACTCTGGTTGAAAGACAATCTCACTGAATATGACCAAGTTGACCATAATTATAGCACCAATTTTTCCCATTCTCACAATACCCGCGGTGAAGTTCCCATAAAATGGACATGAAGGGTAAGGTGGAGCTGACAATTGCTCAACAGTATCCTAATTCATGGGTTAGCTTGGGATCACTTATGGTTCCAAGCACCATTTTACAATTTTCGGGTAGTCTTAGGTTGTGATAAACTTGGTATCAGAGCCCAAAGTTCAAGTGTCCTAGGGTGTCTATTAAGCCATGTCTAGTAGAGTCTAGCAGAATGCTGCGAAGATGTATGTACTTTTCTTTGAGAGGCTAGAGGATATTTAAGAAATATTTCTCTTCTTTCATGTCTAAAATCATGTAGTAGAGGTGTTCCCTCAAGAACTTATACAGACTCTTATGTTAATCCATTCATGCCAACTCTGCCTTATTCTTGGGGTAATAGAAATAGTCAAGCTCAAATCCTTACTGATAGAGCTTTCTCAGATAGTCCCAATAGACAGTTATGGGATTACACGTAGGCTCAAAAGTATCCCATCATTGCTCTTATATTCTAAACTTTGAAAGTATTTATTTTTATTTATGAAAAAACGTCCATTGAGACGAAGTCATATGTGCTTTTAGATCCCTTCTCAGAATCCTATGATAGCATATGAGCTAGAGTTAGAAGCATGAACCCAATAGTTTAGAAGAAGTAAAGAGGGATAGCATTTATCTAGATTTAGTAGATTATGTTTTCATGGAGCTAGTTGTAAAAAGGATGAATTGGTCGACTTGAAATAGTGCATGCAATAATTTATGTTTATTGATTTAAAAATAAGTATGATGATGTATGTATGGCCTAAAAGTATAGCCAAGGTGATATGGGATTGTATTATTTCTAAGTTGTAATAGTGTGTATGCTTAGATAGTACCCTTGAGTTGTTAAGTGTGAATGAGGCTATGTAGTATATGATATTCTTATCAGCTAACTTATGGGTTATAAGTTAATGATGTTGGGTATATTGGTGTAAGGGTAATTCTTATGGTTTAGGGAAAAATATAAGTTTAGTGATCTAATATTAGTGGGATTCTATGAAGGAAGTTAGTATGGCTCATTAAAGGTTTGGGGATATCCATGTTAAGTGTTAGAATCTAAATTTGAATCTTTGAAGATTAAGCTAATAGAAAGAAGATTTGAAGCTCTAGATGGTGTGAACTCAGGGTATAGTGATACTTATGAAGATTCTAAGTTAGTGTTTGATTTATTATATGATGACTATTAAGGCTATAGAAAAATAAGAGTTGTATCTCAAAAGGAAGTACTAGCAGCAGGTTTTACACTTTCAGGTGTAGTCTTTCAGGTTGAGTTTATTATTTATGTGTATTGTTATATCTCGAAACCTAGAGTAAAATGGTTGCCGTTCAGTTTAGAGTTTATTAAAGGGGGTCTACAAACTTACAGTGATGGCTTAAAGCCAACGGGGGAGATTTTGTAATATCTCAAGTTTTCATGTCCTAATCCTTTCATCTTTTCTTCACTAAACTAGGTCCACCTTGAGGTAATGGTTAATCATAAGTTGACTTTCTTATTTCTATATCAGCCTTATAACTATTCTCATGTCACTGCATGTATTCACGAAATCAGTTTAATTCAGGTATCATGCTTAGACTCAATTATGCAATCATGTTCCAAGTCATACATATTCAGTATAAGATCTCAGTTGCCTTAGTTCAGTACTCTCAGTCTAACCGACAGTCTTATTTGAGGATGAATGATCCCAATGGGGAGATATTGTAATACCCCGTATTGTTCTTAGCCCGATTTAGCTTTTAGTTGCATGCTTAAGGGGCTTAAGGCTTGAAATTTTCACTAAATGTTAGGGAATTAGTCATCTTCAAGACCCCTAAACTGCGAGGATTTTTATTTTGACCTTTTCGACCTCGAGACGCTAGTTTTTGAGTTAATTCATGTTCAGGGATGTAAGAAGTATTCCTTGGAGGAGTTTTAGATTTTTTGGACAAGGTTTGGGGCATGTTTGGCTCACAAAACTAGTGGGTCAGCGCGATGGCCCGTGACATAACATTAGTCCCGATCGCATACTGACCGCGTTGTGGTGAAGGTGTTGGGTCCATTTCTTGATTTATAATTAAATACATGTGTAATGATCTTTATCATAGTGTGTAAAGTGCTTATGAGGTGAAAATATTCATAGGACTCACTTAGAACAAAGTTGAACTCAGAATCTTTGATTCGACTAAATTTTGGTATTTGATTCTACAAGTGTCAACTTTGAACATGTATAACTTTTTACATATATGGAATTTGTTAGTTCAAGACCCAAAAAATTTTAGATAATTTAATTATCTTTCCAAAGATACCAATTTTGACTTAATTCGATACCCCGAGTGAAAATTTATGATCATTTTCATCAGAACCAGTAAGCTACCGCGATAAGACCGTATTGAGGTGATGTAGTTGCATCCAGTTTTTTAAATTTATATAATTGAAGGGAAATGGATCTTTCCTCCCTTAACCCAATCGTCCATTACACAGTTTATGGTATCTTTTTGGCCATTATTGGCCCTTCTTCTCCAATTTTCCTATCAAGAAAACCATTCTCTTTCCCTAAGAACAAGTATTCAATCCTTTTTCCCTTAGAAATCAAGAATTCAAGTTCCCCCAAGTTCAAGAACCTTCAAGAAAGAATCAAGAATTGTGTTTTCCTCTCAAGTTAAAGGCTTAATATATGTGGGGTATTCATTCATGGGTACTTTTCACCCATGGAGCCTGAAAACCCTTTTCTTTCAATTAAAGAGTGAATTTTCTATTATTATGATAATTTTATGTTCAAGAAATATTGAATTTCATTTTTTCATAGTGATTTTAATTCAATTCAGCCCATGTATAATCCCGTGTAAGATTTTCAATTCCTCATGCTATGGATTTATGGTTCCCATGCTTTATTCAAGTGAATTCCATGATAGATCCTAAACTCATGATTTTTAGCAAGATTCCCACGTTTTAAATTCATGTTTTCCCCATGTTTGATGAAATGTCCAAGTCTTGAGTTGAACCATGATTCAATACTACAGTTTGAGTTTAAATGTTATGTTTTAATGATCATTCAGTGCTGGTGGGTTATGAACGCCTGATACCTATATGTTTTTACATGATTTCTATTTTCAAGTAATGAGTTAGTCAGACCATGATTTTTAATATCATATTCAGAACACCGTGATCATGTTGAGAATTGTCAATTAATATGTTAATAATTACCCCAAAATTCGTATGCACTGTTATTTTCAGATACCATGACCTGAGCTTATTAGTTAGCAGTTATTAATGCATGCACCAGTTAGTATTTCAGTGTCTTTCAGTTGGGAGTAGGATTTAGCACCAAGTGAACATAGGGATGATGTCTCCCCCGTCAGTTAGGCATGAGATGTTAGTAGTAGTCCCAAAGTTCCAAACCTACGGCACCACCGTAGATTTTGAGGGGGGGCCTGTCAATTAAACATGACACCCTCTTCCTTCGAACATAAGTTTAGTGATCACTCCAGATTAGGTTCTACTCTGATGGCAAGGATATAAAAGCCCTCCTCAATATGGGTCAAACGTTAGACTCCATGATAGCTTACATGGTTTATGTCAGTTACATGATAGCTCCCACAGTCTCAGTACAGTATTTAATGTATTTTCAGTTTAGGTTTGCTTGACCAAGTGTACAAATTCTCAGTTATTCAGCTATGAGATTTTAGTCTTTTAGTTTACAAATTATTTCAGAAACATGTATATGTTTGGTCTTGCATTCTGAGATATTATATTTTTCATACATTCATGCTCAGTTATCTCACATTGTTTAGTTAGTCCCTATATCATATGCACAGTACCCCACAGTTTTAGTCTAGTTATTTAGACTAAATACAGTTCAGTTTTACATAATCAATATTCAGTAATTAGTTAATCAGTATCCCAATACCAGTTATTCAGTATTCAGCTATCAGTCATTAGTTAATCAGATTTGCTTAGTATATGTTTGTTTGGTTTTGTATGTTTATGCATTCGTTCTCACTATACTTGTATATTCTTATTCTCGAGTCATATCAGTTTTCATCATGTAGTTTTAGACCCAGTATTCTTACAGTATCCATGCTTTACTATTTCCCAGCTTCAGCTTTACTTATATTACAAAAGTATATTTTAAGAAACTAAGTGTAGCGATTCACCATCTTATCATATTATGTTTGTTACTCATGTGTTAAGATACTTTAGCTTTGATTTTATTTCAGTCTCTTTGTGAGTCTACTTGCACTTAGCATGTATGCTTTAAGATTTCATATATAAAATCAATTTTACTTATTGCTTTCAGCCCCACTTAATTAGTACATTCCAAAAGTACTAATCCACATATACGTCTGTGTGGATACATTATTTCATAATGTAGGTACAAGTTGTAGCCCACACGTTATGATTAGATAGTTGCAGTTTCCAGACATCAGGTGATGAATTCTCCTATTTCAGGGACTCCAGTCAGATGTTGATCATGTACTTTATTTTTATTATTCACATGTATTGATTAGTGGTAGCTGGAGGTATGTCCCAGATATCTATTGTCAGTATAGTAGAGGATTCATAGATGTCAGTCAGAGTCAGTCATGTAATTTGAGTTTCTTTCTTCGGTTTTATCTTGGTGTAAAATGTATCAGCATTAACTTTATTCAAACTTTTCATGAGAATGCTTCCGCTCAGCAAATTATGTTTTGTTTTACATATTAAATTAGTTTCTCAATAGTATGCCAGTTCATAGGTTACCTTTAGATCACTTGTGGTTCCGAGCACTATATTATGAGTAGAGGGTAGACTCTGGTTATGACACACTCTAAACCAATTAACTAGATAAACCAGAAGCAAACTGTAACACCCCAAAACCAGGTTTCGAGATGTCACATGGTGATCAAGACTACAAGTAGCCTCAAGCTAACTATGTCTGCCTTTTACTAGGTATAAATCTCATAATCAAGGTAATATAGACATATAGTCATACTGAATGCAAAAATTTTCTGAAATAACTGAGAATAACTTGAAAGAAATATCTGAAATTCAAATACTGTAAGTCTTAATCAATCTACCAGTGTGACAAGCCTCTAATACTAATACTAGAGAGTCACTAGGAAAGACCCTAAGCTAACTCAAACTGTCTGAAAAGAATACTGAATCATATAAAAGTACTAAGCTGCAGAATATGAATGAATAAGTCCCCGAACTATGAGGACTCACCAATTGTCAGATGTAGATAAAGATGCTCAAACTACTCACGTTGTTGATGCTAAGCACCTGAACCTACATTATGAGATAATGTAGCACAAAGACGTATATGTGGATCAGTACTTTGAGGATGTACAAAGTATATGAGTGTGAAATACATAAGTAAAACATCATCTCATTATCATAATTTATAAAATAATGCATGCTTAATGTAAATGACTCACATAAGTTAGAATAACTGAAATACAGAAGTCTGAAATAATGAAAAGCAAATCGATCTTTAAAAATATAGTGAGTTATAACATTTATTTCTAGAAACTGTACTTGTATTTTCTATTTAAATCATATGATCCAAGTATAGAAAGGACTCACCCTTAAATCTGAAATCTGAAAGCAGAAAACTGCAATTAAATATCTTTCGGTAAAGTAGAGTCTGAATAAATTGGTGAACGTTTACACTTATTTTTCTAAAAGCTTTTCTGTCATTCTGTCTTAGGAATTAAGAACTTTGGGAGGTACTTTTAACTGACATAAACCATGTGAGCTATCATGGAGTTCAACATCTTACCCATATTGGGGAGAGCTGTTCTACCCTTGCCATCACAATAGAACCTTAACTTAAGTGATCACTGACTTAGCCTACTATGGGTGTTTAAAACTATGGTGGCTTCTAGTTCAGGGGCATAAGACCTTGGAATCATGCCCAACTCAGTGCTAAATACTACTCCTATACTTATCGTTCAGAACTTATAGGAAATCCACCTTAAAATAGCACAAGGGTTTAATATTGAAAACCAATTATGCTTCTCTTTCTTTA
Source organism: Capsicum annuum (assembly GCF_002878395.1). Lineage (NCBI taxonomy): Eukaryota > Viridiplantae > Streptophyta > Magnoliopsida > Solanales > Solanaceae > Capsicum > Capsicum annuum. Next base: position 160,881,176 of record NC_061111.1, on the reverse strand, counting down.
AATTTAAAACTATATGAAAAATGTGGATTCCTTATCTTAGCTTAGGATCAAAAGATCAAAGCTTTACTGAAAATCTGTGAATAAACTGATCATAGGATGCTTAAAGCGTTATCTTTCTTGAATCATCAACATATAATCTTGGGCTTAGTAACCCATACATCAAACTCATGTCAAAACATCATAATATTCATTCTTAATCATGGAAACAATGATAATTCATCTCAAAATCTTTAAATTTCTGCAAAAGGCATGAAAGTATGCAAATAGACATGCAATTCAACTTCTAAAATATTAAAAATCTCATAATCTTAAAATTAGAAATAATGGGTATGAACCCTAATTCAATTCTCATGAATATTCATTTAAAATAATATGAATTTGTAAATAGAACTTGGTTTTGGGCACAAGGATGAAATAGGATCCTTGTTCATAAATCCAACATACCTTGATAGGTGATTAGATGAAGAAACTTGAATTATTGATTCCTATTTTTGTTCTTGAAGCTGAGTTCTTGATTATCTTCTCTTGGGATTCCTCAATCTTAAGCTTTCATGGAGAAACTATGGAGGATTTTGATTTCTTGGAGAAGAAGCTTTGGAGCTTTAGGATTTTACTTTGACAGAGAATGGATGAAATTGGGCATAAAGTGCCTTGAATATGTTTAATTACTTGTTTTGAATGAATTGGGGCCTTGGGGATTAACCAAAATACCCCTATTAAACTTTAAGTCGGGACTAAAGAATACAATATTTTTTTGAACTGGCAGGCCACCGCGATGCGCCATTATTGCGGTGCTCACTGGAAAAAGGAAAATTAGGAACTGGGCCAACTCTGCAACACGGATCCATTGTGGTGCCCCTTTGGAATGCTATTTTGGCCACCAACGTGACATGGTAAGATCGCGTTGGGCTACAAGATTGTGACAAATGGGAAAATAGATCACTCCGCGATGTGCCAATATCGTGGAGGTCCACTGGAATTGACGATTGCCATTTTTTCCTTCTCCGCGATGCGCTGAGTACCCAGGTGGCACACTGTTGACTTAATAATGTCATAACTTTTCAACCGCTATCGGATTTAGGGAAATTTGGTATAGATGGAAAGCTTATTTAATTTCCTACACAATGGAAGGTCTAAATCTGGAAAATTTCACATGGAATAAATTTTATTCATTTTGGAAGCTATCCCTTAACATTCTAGGAACAAATTTAAGCTAGGAAAAGTATGGGGTATTACAATATCTCCCTCTTGGGAACATTTGTCCTCCAATGTGGCAAGTTAAGCTGATAATACTGAGGAACATGAAGCTATAAACTATTATGCACAACTAAAATAAACAGAATGACTAAATCTTAATTAAAATGAGCTACTGAACTGATCTGAGAGTGCATAAATTCTCATGAAGATAACTATATAGCGAATCTAAAACTGCAAAAGAACTGAATGAAGGAAAAACTATTACCTTCGACTGAATCTGAGTTAGTGGAGAAGAGATGAGGATACTTGGCATGCATGTCTACTTCTGCTTCCCAAGTAGCACCCTCAACGGATTGATTTTGCCACAAAACTTTGACTAAGGGAACTTCTTTGTTCCTTAGTCTACGGATCTGATGATCAAGAATCTCTACTGGGACTTCTTCGTAAGAAAGGCTATTCTGAATATATGTACTTTCTAGAGGAACTACAAAAGTTGAATCGTCCATGCATTTCCTTAACAAGGACACATAGAACTGGCAAAAAATGTGTTGACTTAGTCAATCTATCTATAATAACCCAAATCAAATCATGTTGATGACACGAATGGGGTAAACCAGTCACATAATCCATATTCACCTCCTTCTACTTCCAAGTGGGGATTCCAAACTCTCGCAACGTACCACCAGATCTTAGCTACAAACTCTGTTATAACTCTTTTCATACCCCTCCACCAATAGATTTTTCGCAAGTTGTGGTACATTTAGGTAGCACCTGGATGAATGGAATATCGTGCACCATGTGCTTCAACCATAATCTGCTGCCTCAAATCATCAACACAAGGTACACACAATCTACTTTGGTATCTAACCAAACCATATCCCCCTAGGGAGAAAACTTCTATCTATTACCAAACTAGGATCCTTATTTTGCTTCTCCTTCACTTCTGAAACTAGGGAAGATTCAGAACTATTCTAAACCCAAACATTCCCTTCAGCTGAGTCAACCTATCTCACTCCTAATCTAGCTAACCAGTGAACTTCCGAAACTAACTTTTTCTTATCATTACCCATATGATCAACACTGCCTATAGATAGTATACTAAGTACATCTGCCATTACATTGGTCTTGCCCAGATGGTACAACACACTCATATAACAATCCTTCAACAATTCTAATCACCTTCTCTGACGTAGATTCAACTCCCTCTGGGTGAACTCATACTACAAGCTTTTGTGATTCGTGAACACATCAACATGCACCTATTACAAATTACGTCTCCATATTTTCAAAGAAAACACAACGGCGGCCAACTCAAGATCATAGGTTGGGTAATTCTTTTCATGGGGCTTAAGCTGTCTAGAGGCATAGGCTATGACCTTACCTTTCTGCATCAAAACACAACCTAAACCAACTCTGGAGGCATCGCAAAAAACCACAAAACCATCTGTACCATTAGGTAATGCTAAAACGAGGGCTGAAATGAGTCGAGTCTTTAACTCCTAAAAACTCTTCTCGAAAGAATCTGACCACTGAAACTTAACTTTATTTTGGGCCAATCTAGACATTGGGAGAAAACCTCAACAAAATCTCTGTAATAACTAGCTAAACCCAAGAAACTCCTAATGTTTGATGGAGAGATATGTCTAGGCCAATTTCTTATGGCTTCTGTCTTTTGGGGATCAACTCTCATACCCTCACTGGAAACAATGTGACCAAGGAAAGCTTCTAACCTTAGACAAAATTTTCACTTTCTGAATTTGGTGAATAGCTGGTGATCTCTAAGAGTTTGCAACACAATTCTAAGATGGTTTGCATGATCATCTTCACTACGAGAGTAGACAATCATATCATTGATAAAGATTATAACAAATATGTTCAAATATTATTTGGTCACTCTATTCATCAAGTACATGAAGGCTGCTGAGGCATTTGTTAGTCCGAAGGACATTACTAGAAACCCAAAATGACTATAATGAGTTCTGAAAGCTATCTTTGAAATATCACATTCTCTTACTTTAAGCTAATGATAGCCGAATCTAAGGTCTAACTTTGAGAAATAACTTGCACCTTGGAGTTGATAAATTAAGTCATCAATTCTAGGAAAAGGATATTTGTTTTTTACTGTAACTTTATTCAGCTGGCGATAGTCGATGCACATACGTAAATAACCATCTTTCTTTCGCACGAATAAGATAGGAGCACCCCATGGAGAAACACTTGGCCTTATAAAACATTTATCTAAAAGATCTTTGAGTTTCTCCTTTAACTCCTTAATCTCGGCGGGAGCCATATGATATGGAGGTATAGAAATAGGCTGAGTATCTAGAAAAAGGTCAATACTAAATTCTATTTCCTTATCGGGAGGTATTCTTGGCAAATCTTTGGAAAAAACATTAGGAAACTCATTGACCACACTGACTGACTGAACTGTTGGAGTCTTAGACTTAGTATGTTTGACTCAAACTATATGATAGATACACCCTTTGGAGATCAACTTTCGGGCTTTAAGATAAGATATGAAATGGCTTTTGGAAGATACTGAATTACCTTTCCACTCAAAGACTAGCTTATCTAGGAACTAAAACTTCACCACTTGAGTCGACAATCTATAAATAGATAACAGGAATGGAGCCAATCCATACCAAGAATAGGATCAAATTCAACTATATCTAACCCTATTAGGTCTGCTAACATGATTTTATGTGAGACAGTGATAGGACACTTTCTATAGATCTGTTTCGCAACAACTGATTTACCTACTGGGGTGGACACCAAGAAAGGCTCAAGGATCTTTTCAGAACTTATCTTAAAATTTACTGCATCTAATGGGGTCACAAAAGAGAAACTCGATCCAGGGTCTAACAGCACATGAACATCAAAGTGAAAGACACAAAGCATATCAGTAACAATATCTGGTGAATCCTCCTACTCCTAATAGGATGGTAAAGAATAAAATTAATTCTAGTGCTGACTACCACTAATACTGGATAATGCACCTTGAGGAGGAACTGGGCAACCTAAACGAGCTGGTGCACTATTAGCCTAAGAATGGGGACGAACATCTCTGTTTCCCTGCTTAGTATATGGAAACTCTTTGATTTTGTGACCCACTGTACCACAACCATAGAACCCTTTGTTCCCTTAAAAACTCACCAGGGTAAGCTTTACCACACTTAGCATTGGTTGAATAATTGGGACATCCACTCATACTATTCTGAGATCTGGACATAGAAGATTTACCTTACTGCTCTTGTCTACCTCTGGGAGCAGGAACACTAGCTAAAGATGTTGCTGGCATAGATAAGCAATTCTGAAACTGTGAACGATTTCCCCCTTGAGATCTAGATTAGCCATACTCAAACTACCCTGTTCTAGCCTTTTTATTTCCTCTCTCTCTTCCCTTTAACTTCTCTCCCTTAATTTACTGAGCATGCATCATCAATCTTGCAAGATCTATGTCTCAAATAAGCATAGCATTCCTACACTCCTTAACTACTAATCTAGACTCTCCAGTAACAAACTTACTCACATTAGCCCTAGGATCATCCATCGTATCAGGGCCATACTTATACAATTGATTGAACTTAAGGCAGTACGTCTTCACTATCATCAAGCCCTACCTTAAATTCACAAACTCCTCTATCTTAGCTTCCCTCATCTCACGTGGGAAGAACCTGTCTAGAAAAGTATCCTGAATTACCTGCCAACTTATAGGAATAACATTCTCACCTCTACCATTCTTCCACATCACTACCCAATCATACGCTAGATCCTTCAATGTATAGGATACTAACTCTACACTGTCCTTCATAAACACATGCATAATATGGGTTATCTTCTTCACCTCACCTAGATAAAGTTGTGGGTCCTTACCTGCTTTTGGCCCAAAGAATTTTGGAGGGTTCATTCTCATGATTTCTCTGATTCTAGCTATTGCTAAATCCCCATTCTGCTGAAGTGGGACTGCAGCATGATTCTGATGGTTGCCCTGACCATTAGCAGTCACAGCTTAGGCAAATGCCTGAAAGGCAGCTATAAACTCAGAATGGGATAAATTCTCATCAAATTACCAGTGGGCTGGGGTGACTGGTTATCATTTCTGTGGACCTTAGCTCAACGAGGAGGTATATTAAACTATCATGTAAAAGCATGAGTTAAAAGCAGATAGAGATAATGTAAGCATTTTAGATCATGAAAGAAAGAGATGATTTACTAAGAACGTTCTATAGACTCTTGCTCATAAATGTGGTATGCTTCACACCCATGATCAAGACTCTACATAGCGCGGCTTGTTTTTCTCCCTAGGACTTTTAAAACCTTAGGCTCTGATACCAAGTTTGTAATACCTCAAAGCCTAGTTTTGAGATATCATAAGATGCCCAAGACTACGAGTAGCCTAAAGCTAACCCTGTCTGCATTCTACTAGGTATAAATCTCATAATCAAGGTAATATAGACGTATAAGTCATACTGAATGCAAAAACTATCTGAAATAACTAAGAATAATTTGAAAGAAATGTTTGAAAATTAAATACTGTAAGTCTTAATAAAATCTATCATTCTGACAAACCTCTACTACTAATACTAGAGAGTCACTAGGAAAGACCCCAAGCTAACTCAAACTGTCTGAAAAGTATACTGAATCATATAAAACTACTAAGCTGTAGAATCTGAATAAATAAGTCCTCGAACTATGAGGACTCACCAATTGTCGAATGTAGATGAAGATGCTCAAACTACTCACGTTGTTGATGATAAGTACCTGAACCTACAATATGAGATAATGTAGCACAAAGACGTATATGTGGATCAGTACTTTGAGGATTTACGAAGCATATGGGGGTGAAATACATAAGTAAAACATCATCTCATCATTATAATTTATAAAATAATGCATGCTTAATGTAAATGACTCACATAAGTTGGAATATCTGAAATACGAAAGTCTGAAATCATGAAAAGCAAATTGATCTTTATAAATCTAGTGAGTTATAACATTTAGTTCTAGAAACTGTACTTGTATTTTCTAATTAAATCATATAATCCAAGTGTAGAAAAGACTCACCCTTAAATCTGAAATCTAAAAGCAGAAAGCTGTAATTAAATATCTTTTGGTAAAGTAGAGTCCGAATACATTGGTGAAACTTTAAACTTAGTTTTCTAAAAGCTTTTCTGTCATTCTGTATTAGGAATTAAGAACTTTGGAAGGTACTTTCAACCGACCTAAACCATGTGAGCTGTCACGGAGTCCAACGTCTTACCCACATTAACGAGAGCTATTTTACCCTTGCCATCATAATAGAACCTCAACTTAAGTGATCACTGACTTAGCCCACTATGGGTGTTTAACGCCTACGGTGGCTTATAGTTTAGGGTCATGAGACCTTGGAATCATGCCCAACTCGATGCTAAATACTACTTCCATACTTATCGCTCAGAACTTATGGGAAATCCACCTTAAAATAGCACAAGGGTTTATATTGAAAACCAATTATGCTTCTCTTTCTTTAAATTTCAAACTATATGAACAATGTGGATTTCTTATCTTAGGTTAGGATCAAAAGATCAAAGTTTTACTAAAAATCTGTGAATAAACTGATCGTAGGATGCTTAAAGCATTATCTTTCTTGAATCATCAACATATAATCTTGGACTTAGAAACCCATACATCAAACTCAAGTCAAAACATCGTAATATTCATGCTTAATCATGAAAACAATGATAATTCATCTCAAAATCTGTAAATTTCTGCAATAGGCATGAAAGTATGCAAATAGACATGCAATTTAACTTCTAAAACATTGAAAATCTCATAATCTTAAAATTAGAAATAATTGTTATGAACCCTAATTCAAATATCATGAATATTCATTTAAAATAAAATAAATTTGTAAATAAAAATTCGTTTTGGGCACAAGGATGAAAGAGGATCCTTGTTCATAAACCCAACATACCGTGATAGGTGATTAGATAAAGAAACTTGAATTATTAATTCCTATTTGAGTTCTTAAAGATGAGTTCTTGATTATCTTGTCTTGGGAATTGTAACGCCCCAAAAATAGATCCCGGAGCGTCACATGGTGCTTAAGGCTACGAGTAGCCCCAAGATAACCCTTTGAGCCATTTTCATTCAGTTCAACATGAATTAATAGGGTTTCCATAAATAACCTTCAAATATCAACAGAGTAATCATCATCCAAGAATAAAAGAATTTTAGAAAGATAACAAAATACGACTTATTAGTCAACTCCCAACATCTATACTACTTTGACAAGCCTCTAAGAAAATCAATAAAACCAGCGAGCCATTGAGACATGCCCCAACTGACTCATACTCAATTATCAAATATTAAATAATTCCATGAAACCAACATCAGACATTACGTCCTCGGAACATGAGGACTCACCACAATAGAGGATGTAGAACAGTGTGCCCGAAGAATCACTGTCGAACCTGGAACTGAGCACCTGAACCTACATTCCGAGAAAATACAGCCCACATCCGAAGATATGGGTTAGTACCATGGAAAGGAACAGAGTATATGGGGGTGTATGCAGTTTTATAAACATCATCATCACAAATATTTATAAGAAATATGCAGGATGTATGAAACACTCACATAGCCCGAAGAAAATCATCATAATCATGGGAGGATGAAATAAGTACAATAACATATGTGAGTCATCATATAATTTGTCAATCACTTTTAGTTCATCAAGAATATCAATTCTCATAATGTAAATATCATTTAAATCTTTCGAAAGAATAACTTTCACAATTCTACTTTCAAATCACTTCACCATTCACCATACACACAAGGAAACACACACACACTGGGAGATCCTATAACCGACATAAACCATGTGAGCCACATGGGGTCCAACGTACAACCCACGTTGGGGAGAGTCATCTTACCCTTGCCATCGGAGTAAGACTATCAATATCAAATCCACACAAACTAGTGATCACTATATAAATTAGCCTCAGGCTCACTCCTACGGGAGCACGTAGTTCTAGGGAAGTAAGGTCGCTTTACACCTCCCACTCGGTGCTAAAGATTTCTCCCGTACTTAGCTCAGATCATTTCAAAGACAATCCACAATAAAAAAATTTCAGTAATATATAAATATACATCGGGAGCCATCATGCTTCCCATCTATCAAAATCAACCACGTTGTAGATTTCTTTCACACTCGAGTTCAAAACAACTCTATTAAGACCAAAAGGTCAAATCATTCAAAATATCTCAAATATTTAACATCAATGTGCTTATAATACACACTTTCTCAAAAAAAATACAATTTTCAATGGGGATTCATGACCCAAATATCAAAATCATGATAAATATCGTTCAAGATTCATGCTTTATATCTCCATACATGTAAATTCATCTTTCAAAATCATAAACGTCAAGATTTCATAATAATCATCATAAGATATGGGTTCATGCTTCAAATTCGTAAAAATCAAATAAAAGTCATGCCTTTGTAAAGAAAATTACTTTTGGACACAAGAACGAAAGAGAGTTCTTGTTGAAAAACCCCACATACCTTGAATGATGAACTTTAGATCGATACTTATTTTTGAGATGTTAATCGTGCCTTTGAATAATGGTTATTGGAGTTCTTGAACTAGGAACTTGGAATCTTGAATATATTTGCAGAATTAATGGTGAACTTTGGAGGTTCTTGAAGTTCTTGAACTAGAAACTTAGAATCTTGAATAAATTTGCAGAATTAATGGTGAACTTTTGAGGTTCTTGAAGTTCTTGAACTAGGAACTTGGAATCTTGAATAAATTTGTAGAATTAATGGTAAACTTTGGAGGTTCTTGAAGTTGGATGTAGGAGCTTAGGGTTTTCTTTTTGAGAGAATTTAATGAAATATAACATATAAGCTTCTAATAGGCTTTAATATGAGGTTTGGACGGATTTTGGGTGAGGGGGAATGACCAAAACGCCCCTAAAAATCAAATAATTCTTGAATCTATCCATGGTGGACTGTTTTGATAGTTTGAAGTAGATCAACCATAACGTTTTACTTCAATATCCAAATTGGATGAAACCAATTTCATTAGAAAGAGGACTATCATATCTTTCCATTGATATATAGTATCTCGCCTAGATCATTGTGTATGAGGAGTTATGATCATTTGAAGTTGACCCAAAAATTCTCTTTTGATAGGCTGTAGTAGATCGACCATAACATTTTGCTCCGATAGACAAATTGGATGAAACCAATTTCATTCGAAAGAGGACTCGCAGAGATGTCTGTTGATATATAGTAGATCCCTCAGATCATTATGTACAATGAATTATGATCATTTAAATTTGGAGAAAAAATACGTCAGGCCTCAGTACTTTTTCCTGCACGTTTTCTTGTTCACTACTATTTATGGTTCGATCGAAATGTTCATAACTCGCCACTCGGGTGTCTGTTTTGGATGATCCACATATTGTTGGAAAGCTTATTCGATACTCTATGCAATGGTGGGTCATAATCTAAGACATTCCATATGAAAAATTTATAATTTATTCTAGAAGATAGAACCCAACACGTTTACACACAAAATTTCAACAAAAAATTTCCTGGGGTATTACATCATCCCCCCTTCGAAACATTCAGATGAAACCATTCGTTAGACTCATCACCACATTGTTTCCACTTCGAATGCAACATAGAATGCATAAATTCAAGAAACTACAGCTGAACACATAATAAATGACAGCTGAACTGCTGTAACTTTTATCAAAAGTGCATGATTTAGGAAAGAACGGTACTTTAGGCATGATCGGAGCTCGCATAAAATAGGTGTGGGTACTTGGATCGCATATCCACCTCAGCTTCCCAAGTTTCACCCTCAACAGATTGGTTTCATCATAACACTTTGACCAAGGAAACTTCTTTGTTCCTTAGTCTTTGGACACTGAAATCAAAAATCTCAACAGGAATCTTATCAAAAGAAAGATTTTCTTAAATGTCAGCACTCACAGAGGAATCCACTACCATAACATCGATACTATGCTTTTTAAGTATGGAGACATGGAATATTGGATGAACTGAGGACAACTCGAAAGGCAACTCGAACTCATAAGCTACCTTACCAACACGGCTAAGAATTTTGTAAGGACCAACATAACAGGGACTAAGCTTCCCCTTCTTTCCGAATCTCTTCACCTCCCTCATGGGTGAAATTTTTAAATACACTGGGTCACCAACTTCAAACTTAAGGTCTCTCTTTCTAAAATCCGCATATGACTTCTGATGACTCTGTGCAATTTTCAACCCTTCCCTAATCAACTTAACTTTTTCCATAGCCTCAAATACTGAATCAGGACCACTCACAGCCGCTTCACCCACCTCAAACCAAACTATGGGTGATCTACACTTCCTCCCATATAAGGCTTCAAACGGAGCCATGCCAATACTAGAGTGGAAACTGTTATTGTAAGCAAACTCTATCAACGGTAAGTGATCATCCCAACTTCCCTTAAAGTCAAGTGTACAAGTTCTCAACATATCCTCTAAGGTCTGGATGGTCCACTCCTGATCATCGGTCTGCGGATAAAAATCAGAACTCAATAGCACTTGGGTACCAAGACCCTTCTAAAAAGCTTTCCAAAATTGCGAAGTGAACTGTGTACCCCTAACTGAAATGATAGACAAGGGAACTCCATGCAGTCTGACTAGCTCTCGGATATACAATCTAGCGCAATCCTTAGTAGTATATAAAGTATGAACAGGCAAGAAATGAGCAAACTTAGTCAACCTATCAACCACAACCCAAATGGAATCATGATGGCGTCGGGAAGGAGGTAAACCAATCATGAAGTCCATATTTATCTCTTCCCACTTCCAGGTGGGAATACTAAACTCTTGCATCATACCACCAGGTCTTTGGTGTTCAACCTTAACCTGTTGGCATGTCGGACACTTAGCTACAAACACTGTTATATCTTTCTTCATTCCACTCCACTAATAGATTTCCCGCAAGTCTCGGTACATCTTGGTGGCACCAGGATGAATAGAATATCGCACCCTATGTGCTTCAGCCATAATCCTCTATCTTAGATCATCAACATTCAGGACGTACAATCTACCTTGCAATCTTAACACACTATCTCCTCCTTGGAAGAAAACCTCTACTTTTTGGTCCTTGACTGACTCCTTCAGTTTGACCAAACTAGCATCTAAGTATTGTTTTTCCTTCACTTCTGAAACCAAGGAGGATTCGGAACTACTCTGAACCCCTATACTACCTTCAGCAGAGTCAAAAAAACTAACCCCTAATCTAGCCAAATGATGTACATCACGAGCAACTCTTTCTTACTTTCTACCACATGCAAAAAACTACCCATGGACACTCTACTTTGGGCATCCTCCACAACATTGGCCTTGCTCGGATGGTACAACACACTCATATCATAGTCCTTTAACAATTCTAAACATCGTCTCTGCCTAAGATTCAATTCTCTCTGGGTAAACACATACTGCAAACTCTTATGATCAGTGAAAACATCAACATGGACACCATACAAATAGTGTCTCCAGATTTTCAAAGCAAACACAACAGCAGCCAACTCAAGGTCATGGGTGGGGTAATTTTTCTCATAGGGTTTCAAATGTCTAGAAGCATAAGCTATCACCTTACCCCTATGCATCAATACACAACCCAATCCAACTCTCGAAGCATCACAGTACACCACAAAACCATCAACACCATCAAGCAAAGACAAAACAGGGGTTAAAGTGAGTCGAATCTTCAACTCCTGAAAATTCTTCTCATAAGATTTGGACCATAAGAAATTCACTTTCTTTTAGGTCAATCGAGTCATAGGAGATGCTATAGAGGAGAAACCCTTAATAAAACGGCGGTAATAGCCAGCTAAACCCAAGAAACTTTAGATATCAGTCAGAGAAATAGGTCTAGGCCAATTTCTAATAGCTTAGGTCTTTAGGGGATCAACTCTAATACCCTCTAAAGAAATGATATGACCCAGAAAAGAAATTGACCTTAGAAAAAACTCACATTTAATGAACTTGGAAAACAACTTGTGATCTCTAAGGGTTTCCAAGACAGTTCGAAGATGATCAGAATGTTCATCCTCATGACGGGAGTACACCAGTATATCATCGATGAACACTATGACAAACATATCAAGATATGGTCTGAACACTCAATTTATGAGGTCCATGAAAGCTGCTGGGGCATTAGTTAACCCAAAAGACATAACAAGAAATTCAAAATGGTCATAACAAGTTCGGAAAGTAGTTTTTGGGATGTCACACTCCCTAACTTTGAGTTGATGATAGCCGGAACGAAGGTCTATCTTTGAGAAATAACATGTACCTTGTAATTGGTCAAACAAATTATCTATTCTCAGAAGAGGGTACTTATTTTTTATGACTTTATTAAGTTGGCGGTAATCAATGCACATACGCAAAGAGCCATCTTTCTTTCTCACAAACAACACAGGAGCACCCCAAGGAGAAACACTGGGCCTTATGAAACCCTTATCTAGTAGATCTTTGAGTAGCTCTTTCAACTTCTTAAGTTCTGTAGGGGATATACGGTAAGGAGGAATAGAAATAGGCTGAGTATTAGGAAGAAGATCAATCCTGAACTCTATCTCTCTATCAGGAGGTATCCCTGGAAGATCATCCGAAAAGACATCAGAAAACTCATTGACAATGTTAACAAACTAGAGAGTTGGAGTCTCAGACTTAGTGTGTTTGACTCTAACCAAATGGTAAATACACCCCTTGGAAATAAGCTTTCTCGCTTTGAGGTAAGAGATAAAATGACTTTTGGGTGACATAAAATTCCCAGACCATTCAAATACAGATGCACTCGGAAACTGAAACTTGACCACTGGGGTTCGACAATCAATAGAGGCATATTTCTGAAAGAGAAAAGCACGAATCAATAGCAGAGAGAGACACTTTAAGCACGATAGACTTCTGAAAGAAAGAATCACACTTTTTTCTAAAATGTCTAGTAGCCTCTTGCTCATAGATGTGGTGCGCTCACACCGATGATCAAGACTATACTTAACGCGGCTTGCCAGACTCCCTAGGACACCTTAAAACCTTAGGCTCTGATACCAAGTTTATAACGCCCCAAAAATAGGTCCCGAAGCATCACACGGTGCTTGAGGCTATGAGTAGCCCCAAGATAACCCTTTGAGCCATTTTCATTCAGTTCAACATGAATCAATGGGATTTCTATAAATAATCCTCAAATATCAACAGAGTAATCATCATCCAAGAATAAAAGAATTTTAGAAAAATAACAAAATATGACTTATTAGTCAACTCCCAACATCTATACTAGTCTGACAAGCCTCTAAGAAAATTAATAAAACCAGCGAGCCATTGAGATATGCCCCAACTGACTCATACTCAGTTATCAAATGTAAATAATTCTGTGAAACCAACATCAGACATCACGTCCTCGGAACATGAGGACTCACCATAATAGAGGATGTAGAAAGCATGCCCGAAGAATCACTATCAAACCTAGAACTGAGCACCTGAATCTACATTCTAAGAAAATGCAGCCCACATCCGAAGATGTGGGTTAGTACCATGGAAAGGAGCCGAGTATATGGGGGTTTATGCAATTTTATAAACATTATCATCATAAATATTTATAAAAAATATACAGGATGTATGAAAGACTCACATAGCCCGAAGAAAATCATCATAATTATGAGAGGATGAAATAAGTACAATAACACATGTGAGTCATCATATAATTTGTCAATCACTTTCAGTTCATCAAGAATATCAATTCTCATAATGTAAATATCATTTAAATATTTCAAAAGAATAACTTTCACAATTCCACTTTCAAATTACTTCACCATTCACCATAGCCATAAGGAAATACACACACACTGGGAGATACTATAACCTACATAAACCATGTGAGCCACATGGAGTCCAACATACAACCCACGTTGGGGAGATTCATCCTATCCTTGTCATCGAAGTAGGACTATCAATATCAAATCCACACAAACTAGTGATTACTACATAAATCATCCTTAAACTCACTCCTATGGGGGCACGTAGTTCTAGGGAAGTAAGGTCGCTTTATACCTCCCACTCGGTGCTAAAGATTTCTCCCGTACTTAGCTCAGATCATTTCAAAGACAATCCACAACAAAAAAATTTTAGTAATATATAAATAGACATCGGGAGCTATCATGATTCCTATCTATCAAAATCAACCACGTTGTGGATTTCTTTCACCCTCGAGTTCAAAATAACTCTATTAAGACCAAAAGGTTAAATCATTCAAAATATCTCAAATATTCAACATCAACATGCTTATAACACACACTTTCTCAAAAAAACACAATTTCCAATGGGGATTCATAACCCAAATATCAAAATCATGATAAATATCATTTAATATTCATGCTTTATATCTCCACACATGTAAATTTATCTTTCAAAATCATAAACATTAAGATTTCATAATAATCATCATAAGATATGGGTTCATGCTTCAAATTTGTAAAAATCAAATAAAAGTCATGCCTTTGTAAAGAAAATTACTTTTGGGCACAAGAACGAAAAAGAGTTCTTGTTGAAAAACCCCACATACCTTGAATGATGAACTTTAGATCGATACTTATTTTTGAGATGTTAATCATGCCTTTGAATGATGGTTCTTGGAGTTCTTGAACTAGGAACTTAGAATCTTGAATAAATTTGC